>NW_004955408.1:29586796-29665350 GCF_000276665.1 Chinchilla lanigera
CCCTAGTAGTGCTAAACATTAGTAAAATGAATTAAAAAGAAAAACGTAAGCCACCATAATTTCTCTTCCATTTATTAAGTAACCTCCTATCTGGGTATTAACTACACATTTCTTCTATACAAATGCAATTTTACACATCACAGCCAGGAAGAGTTTTAGGTGTACTATTTAAAAAAAAAAAAAAAAAAAAAAAAGGGCAAGGGATATAGTTCGGTATGAAGGCCCTGGTTCAGTTCCCAGTACCAGCCTCCCGCCAAAGTTCTTTATTAAACTGTAAAGCCCCAAAACAATGGACATTTTGGAATTTCCGGGTTTACATGGACCTATGCACTGCCCTGGAGAGAGGGGAGGCCACTGGCTGTGAGCAGTGTTACAGGTCCTGAATATTCTGAGGATAAATAAGCCCTCTGTTGAGTCAAACGCATCCCCTCCCAGTTGTGCTCATTAGGAGCTTGCCTGGGCCTGGTGCCTTCCAGATGCCCTTAGCAGAAGACTGAGGGTCACAGGCAAGGGCCATCAAGTGATGCCTAGGCCTGGTGACATAGCATGGCCTGTGCAGGCCATAGGCATGTTGAGTTTTTCTGAGTATCTACTGTGGGACAAATGAAACAGATCTCTGACTTCATGGAGGTTACAACTTAGATGGTGGGTGGGAAAAAAAACATAAAATAAAATAAATTTTACAGCTGACTGAAAGAAACAGATGCCAGACCAGAAAAAAAGATGGGAGAGGTGATGGAGAGCATGCTGGGGACCAGAAGAGAGAGCAATTTTAAATGAGGGAATCAGGGAGGCTCCACTGTGGAAGTTATACTTGAGCAAGAGCCAGCTGCAGGCCCTCGTAAGCAAGGAGGGAGTGAGCCCTGGGTCAGATGTGATGAGGGTGGGGAGGGGCTGGGATGGTGCCTTGACTCCGAGTGAGACGGCAGCCACTGCAGTGTGGAGCAATGGGGACGACCCTGGCAGGCTTAATGCAATTACTCTGGCTGCTGCACCAGCGAGAGGCTAACAGGGGCTGGTGTAGAAGGGGGACCGCTCGGGAGGCTCTAGTGAGAGGCGATGGTGGACTGAACCCCCCAGGTAGTGAGAGAATGGGGACAATGAGCAGGTCACTACTTACACACGTCTGCAGATAGAATGTACACTATCTAGATTCAGCCTCTAATTTCCCACAAATAAAGAAAGATCACAATGAATTGTTCAAGCCCTGGGCCTACCTACAATTACAGGAAGTGGGAGAGAAGAAAGATAGCGAGTATGGACACTAAAGGAAGAAAGGCTATTAACTGTGTCAAAGCTTCCAGGAGACCAAGACTCAGGCTGGGAATGAATTCCTCAATGAGCCACGCACTCACCAGACAGGTCGCCAGTGCCAGCTGAGGCTCCAAAGTAGTAGCCGGTGGGCAGGCGCACGCCTATGATGTCGATGCAGTTCTTCCACTCATTCTTGTCCTCCAAGTCAGTCATCACCTGCAGCCAGCCAACAAGTCAGGCACAGCTGCAGGCCTGAGCCAGCCACCTCCCCGAGCCTCTGCAGAACCAGCCCAGGCTCAGCTTTGAGCTCAACCGGGCTTTTCTCTCCCCTCTCCTCCTTCCTGTCAGGCAGCTCACCGTCAGGCGGCTCCGGGAGTAGCGCACAGCCAGGAAGGTGTCATGGTCCCGGTTACGGAAATCAGCTGTGCATCCTGCCAGCTCAGTCCAGCGCCCATCCTTGCTATGGTCGTAGGACAGGGAGCCATTGTTCACCATCACCGAGATGTACGGGAACACGCGCTGGGACCAAGACACTGGTTATTCCACGGCTGGCCCAGCCTGTGGGAGGAAGGTGGGTGCCCACCACCCCAATCCCTGGAGGCTCCTTTTGTGCCTGGGCTAGGAGGAAGTCCCAGTCCCCAACCCAGTCCTTGCTTTCCTGCTCCACAGGAGAAAACAAGGCCCTACCTCAGTGGTCTCATCATTGGGATACGTGTCTAGGAAGATGGCCAAGCCATGGAAGTTATCTTTGCTTCCGTACACAGGCCCTGGAATGAGAAGGAGAGGTTCTCACAGTGGGAAAAACTCGAAATGTCTAATGGGTAACTCAAAAGCAATGCAGGCAGGGGCTGGAGATCACTCACCAGAGAAGAGAAACTTTGAAGGACAAAGCTGAAGTGGGGTCAGGAAGGGTGCTGGGGTGCTGTGAGCCTGGCAGCCACATGGCCTAAGCAGGCAGCCACATGGCCACGTGCTCTGAGGCCAGTGTCCAGGGCCAATGGGCCACCTAGTCTATAGGGAGTGCCCTTAAGCCAGGGGCAGCAAACTTTCTGTGAAGGGCCACAGAAGAAACATTTTTGATTTTGCAGGCTATGTATAGTCTCTGTCAAATAGTCTTCATGTTTTACCCCCTAAAAAAATAACCCTACCAGGGCCTGGTGGTACACACCTATAATCCCAGGAGGAAGCAGGATCGAAAGTTTGGGCCTAACCAGGCAACTCAGGGAGATCCTACCTCAAAATAAAATCTAAGTAAAGGGCTAGGGAGGTAGCTTAGTGCAATGGTCCCGATTCAATCTCTAATACTGAAATAACAAGACACCTCAAAGTAACAAAATGGCCAAAATCAGGCCCACGTGGGAACAGTACCGAGCTGGGAGATCTAGCTGCTCTCCTTTCCTAAGAAGCCCTCCTGCCAGAGCCAAATTCCTTTCCAAAGTGCAGTTTCACCTACGAGCAGCAGCAGTGTCTTCTAACAGGACGGTGCAGAGTGGAGGAAGCTCTTTAGCCACAGAAGCAGAGCGAAACTCCCTTGTCCTACCTGCTCCCACCTCCCTCGTGGACCCGCAGCCGTCCTTAGGCCACCCCCCTGTGCGGCTCAGCAGCATCCACCTGAGCTGGCACTGCCCTACCTGGCACAAGGCGGTCCCGGGTGTACCACAAGGCAATGCCGTCTCCATGAAGATTCTTCTTTCCTGTGCCGTGGACTTTGAAGTGGACATGCATCTCCCAGTCCTTGAGGAAGCAAGGCTGAAGGAGGGGCAGAGAGGGCTGCTCAGAGCTCCCCAGCCTTTAAACAAGCTGAGGGTGATTTTGGCACAGGCACTGCCAACACACCCATTTTCCCAACTGCATGAAACCCATGTACCTACTCTTTGCCCCCGGAGACAGGTAGCAAGGTCGTAAGAGCACTGCTGACCTCAGACCCCCAAATGAGAAGGGAAAACCAGTGTCCCAAGGCCACCTGAGGGCCTGCCATCCAGGCCTGTTTTATACTCTCAGTATCAGTCAAGTCCTTTAGCCTGTTTCATCTCTACCCACTACTGTTCCTACTCTGAGATCTTGCAAGAGGGTTACTACCCCTATTTGAGCTACATATATATTTTTAAAATTTTATTTGAAAGAGAAAAAAAAAGTAAAATAAAACAATAGAAGCTGGGCGTGGTGGTGCATGCCTATAATCCCAGCACTTGGGAGGCTGAGGCAGGAGAACTGCTTTGAGTCCAGCATGGGCTACACAGTGAGTTCAAGGCCAGTCTGAACCACATAGTGAGACCCTATCTCAAAAAAAAATCCACCCTCCCCCGAAAAAAGAACAACAATGGTTAACACATTGCGTATTGTTATCTTTAAATTACTCAACAGTAGGCAGGTAGGGCGGCACACGCCTATAATCCGAGCACTCAGGAGGCTGAGGCAGGAGGATAGATGCGAGTTCCAGGCCAGCGTGGGCTACAAAGTGAGTTCAAGGCCAGCCTGAACTACATAGTGAGACCTTGTCTCAAAAAGACAAAAAAAAAAATTACTCACAGTAGAAGATATAGGCACCTAATTGTTCAAACAATATTAGCACAAACCTTTCTTTCACATGAACTAAGAGAAATTAGTAGTACAACGACCTTAACTAGCATATATTTTTGTTTGTTTGTTTTGTTTTTTTTTACCTTCCTTTTCTCCTTTTCCCCACCCCAGTTTCTCTTTCCTTTCGAACAGTTTCTTCCCATTTTACAATATTTATTGTACATTCTGGATCTTATTTACCCTTTCAGCTTCTCTCACTAGGGTGACAATACAATGGTTACACATGTGTGTCTGGTTTATTTCACTTATGAGTATGGTCAAGTTGCCTCCATTTACCTATAAAAGTCTCAAGTTTATCATTTTTAATGGCTGAGTAGTACTCCATTGTATAAAAAGAAGCACATCTTTTTTATCCATTCCTTGGCTGATGGGCATTTGGGTTGTTTCCAAGATTTAGCTATGACAAATTATGCTGCTATAAACATGGGTGCACATACATCACTGTGGTATGTTTTTAATTCTTCTGGGAAGATATGAGCCACATATTTTATTTTATTTATTTATTCATTTATTTTGTCTTTTTGAGACAGGGTCTCACTATGCAGTTCAGGCTGGCCTTAAGCTCACTTTGTAGCAGGGGCTGGCCTCCAAACTCGAACTCGAAACGATCCTCCTGCCTCAGCCTCCCGACTGCTGGGATTACAGGTGTGTACTACCATGCCCGGCCTGAGCCACATATTTTAAATAAAACAAATTTTGATAGGTAAATGGTCACAACTAGAGACCATACTCATAAGTGAAATAAATCAGACCTGCATGTGTAAGCAACATATTGTCTCCTAGTAGAAGAAACTGAAAGAGTGAATAAAAATTAGGAGATATGATAAATATTGTGAAACCAAAAAAAAAAAAAAACTGCTCAAAAGTAAAGAGTAACTGGAATGAGGGAAAAGAGAAAAGAAAGGGGAAAATTATGTACATATGTATATACAGCATAGCTAGCATAGTTGTACTACTGACCTATCTCGCTTTATTGAAAGGAACAGTCAATGATTCATTATTTGATCAATCTTGCATGTCTATATTTGTTTTCCTGAGTAATCACTTTGAAGATATCAATATGTAATACAACAACCATTGTTAATTCCCCATCATCCTGTCTATAATTCAGTATTGCTTATACTATTCTTGTGCTACTTTGTAAATGGTTGTCTGTTTGTTAATATATTTTTGTTCTTTTATTTTTAAAATAAAAAAAAAAAATTTGAGGCAAAATAACTTGTACATGGCACATGAGAGCATGGTCTCGATTCTTACCCAGGCCTGTCTGACTCCAAAGCTCACGCTCCCTCTTTGATGCCAGTGACAGCAAACCTTTTGGAGCTTTCAATGATACGAACAGCCGGCTATTGAGCATGTGCCGTAGGTTCACCACCACTGTCCTAGGCTTTCTAAGACCTTTAGGCTTTCTATATAAATTGTACCAACTCCTTTCTACCCACCCCACCCACCTTCTCTTACACCCAACCTTCCAAAGTGAGGAAAATCAGGCTGAGGCAGCTTTGCCAGATTCAAACCCAAGTCTAGCTGACTGCAGAGCCCAACTCTTGGCCCGAACACCACCCACGAACCCAGCCCAGCCCAGGAATGGGGGCTGTTCAGGGTGGTGTCCCCAGACCTCTGGGCTACCATGTAAGAGAAGCAGATCCTCCCCACAGCCACAGACACCAGATGCTCACAGCAAGGTAAACACCTGCCCTTCCCTACCAGGAAGCTGTTTCAGAAAACTAACACCACACGTATTTGGACAAGAGTGCATTAGAGAAGTCAACAAATGGGCATGTGAGCAAGTGGTTAAGGACCCATCAGGAAGGCAAAGTAAAACAAGATATTGTTGATCTATCAACCTGGCAGCTATTAAAAAGATCATTAACATCAAATACAGGACAAAAAGAAGCAAACACTTTCAAACAACTGGTGAGACTATAAATGCTCCTATTCTCTTGGGGGAAATTTGATGGCAGCTTTTTAAAGAATAAGGCAGATCCCAGAAATCCTTATCTAAAGATATCAAAGGTACTAAAAGGAAAAGAGAGTTGAAAATAAGATCAGCGCTGTAGCTCCACGGGGAAGGGTAGCTATGAAAAAACCAAAACATGAACTGGTATTAATGCTAGGTCCTCGTGACAGAACTGTGGAGAATGTTTACTTTCTCCCTATGTTTGGACACTGTATAATGAACATGTTACTTCTGTTACCAGGAAAAATTCAAATCACAAATAGAAAACGTTATGTACCAATGTTGGCAAATTGGTTTGGCACTCATAGATTTACCAGAGTCACTGTTCATCTCCGGGTACTGGAAACCCAGATGATGAGACTCAGTCTGGCCGCTGAGAACACGGAGCTAGCAAGGACCTGAGTGACAGCTTGCAAACAGTGTAAAACTTCAGAGTCGTCTCAGTTCTGGAAAGTTCGCCAGTCTGAAAACATTCACCGCGTCTGGTGGGAGCATCTGAGGTAATGAGAACTAGCTCTCAAGGACAGGACAAGGAATGAGTGCAATGGCTACTGAGGACTACGGAAGCCTTGCTTTGAGCTAGATGTGCACAGAGATTATAACTCCAAAGTAAAAGTGCATAGAAAGGCTCTCCCAGGGACCCAGCTCAGCTTTGAGTCCTTCTCTTTCCTCAGATTAAGGTGATGCATCCAGGCCTCAAATTTTTCTAAGAACAATTGTACAAATGCAGTATCCCACACACAATCATAAATAATCAGGCAGACAAAGAGAAAAGATATGAATAAAATGAAGAGGGAAAGAAAAGTCAAGAGGAATTTCAGGTACTGGACTTTCAAGTATGTTTAAGGAAATAAAAGATAAAATTTAGAATTAAGGCTGGGCATTGTGGTGCACACCTGTAATAGGCTGAGGCAGGAGGATCGCTGCGAGTACCAGACCAGCCTGGCTACAAAGTGAGCTCAAGGCCAGCCTGAACTGCATAGCAAGACCCAGTCTTAAAAAGACCAAAAAAAAAAAAAAAAGAAAAAGATTTAGAATTAAGAAAGATAACTGAAATTTTAAAAATTCACACTAAAGCCAGGCATGGTGGCACACACTTGTAATCCCAGCACTTGGGAGGCTGAGGATCACTGTAAGTTCAAAACCTAGGCTACAAATTGAGCTCAAAGCCAACCTGAATTGCAGAGTGAGACCCCGTCTCAAAAAAAAAAAAAATTCACACTAAAAGTATACCAGAACTAAATACAATAACATAATGGACAGATTTAATAACCAAATAAAAACAGTAGAAGCCAGGTGTGGTGGCACACACCTATAATCCCAGCTACTGATTCCATATGCTTCCTTTCCTGAAACCGCAGGTCAAACCCAGGCTTTTACACAAGTGCTCTGCCACTGAGCTACACTGCTACACCTCCACTCCTTTTGTAAATTTTTGTTTATTTATCTTTGAGACAGGATTTCACTATGTAGCTCAAGCTGGTCTCAAACTCACAGCAATCCTTTTGCCTCAGCCTCCCAAGTGCTGGGATTACACAGGGATATGCCACCATGCCTGGTTGTTTTTATTTTATTTATTTATTTTTGACTTTTTGAGACAGGGTTTCACTCTGCAGTTTCTGGGCCTGCGTCTGTGTCCTGTGCTCAGCTATCCAGCATCTGGAGTTCTAGTCACCTTTGAGCTACGTTACAGCTCAGAAGACAGCAGGAACTCAGCAGGTGTTGACTAATTCAGCATCTCTCCCAGATGAAGTGAATGGAGACAAAAAAAGAAAAGTGTAGAAAGCTTCTCTTCAGCTCAGTGAAGGGAAAGACAGTTCTTGGAAAATACTGAACAGAAAACTCTAAGAGATCCAAGCAACTTTGCTGAGGAAGTATAGGAGGTACTCCAGATATTTATGGAGTATCAGCAGGGGCCAACAGGAAAGATCTCTGGAGCTGAATGGGGACATGGGGGAAGGAAGGCAAGACAACTATATTTTATTTTATTTTATTTTTTGTTTTTTCTTCCGGTACTGGGAATCGAATTCACGACCTTGAGCTTGCCAGGCAGGCGCTGTGCCGCTGAGCTAAATCCCCAACCCAAGACAACTATATTTTAGACTGAAAATTTGATAAAGACAAGAACAGAAAATGCTCTCAGTCCTGTAACATCTCTAAGCCACTGAAAATACCAACCGTTAGCTACCTACAGTCACAAACCATCTTCTTGGGTATGACTATTCCTTGTAACTAAACCCATTTCTAACAATTCTAATACTACTTGTGACTCACTTTTTTAAAAAAACTCAGTATTACACTGAACTTTCTATGGAAAATACAAGGGTATATTGTTATGTTTAAAAATTAGTGAGGGTAGCAGTAGAATAGAGCACTTGCCCAGCATGTGCAAGGACATGAGTCTGACCCTGGGGGCGAGGGGAACCCTAAGACAGAATTGTGACAGAATGTGATTTGAGGGAGAAAAGGTAGTTCATGAAATAGTCATTGAGTGGGTGGCACTTGAACTGAGACTTAACAGAAGGAACCAAGTAGGCATGAAGAACCAGGAGGCAATGTCCTAGACAGAGGGAACAACAAGTGCAAAGGTCTTGAGGCAAGAAGGCAGTGAGACAGGTTGGGACAAAATCAACAGAATGAGATGCCAGGAACCAGGGGCCAGATTGTACAGACATACTGTGCAGTTACGCTTCACAGGAGACCCCAGGCTCTGAGGATCACAGCAAGAACTGAAGAAAGTACAGAAGCCTTTAACAGCAGGGTGGTGGCATGAGGCAGGAAGAGAGATGAGGCAACACTAGGATAGTGTGGGCTCCCACAACTAAATGAGAAAGTTGACCAGGAGGGACAGCACAGTGATGGGGAAAACTAGGACACTGGACAATGGTGTAGGCTGTGGGAAGGGCTGGATTAAGAAGACTACAGAAGGAACAGATTCCTTCTAAACCTATGACCCACCCCAAAATAACTCCCTTTTCAAACCTACATTTCCTCAGCTAAACACTGTGTGGCAACTCATCTTGGCCACTGTTCATATACAACATGCCAGTGACATCCCAGGCTCTCTGACATAAAGGGCAAAAATCATCAACATCAAAACTGGCCACAAGTAAGCTCTCCTGATGACAAGACCCTCAACCAAGCACTGGAGAGGAGGACTAAGCCTGCAAGGATGGCAAAGTTCTACTGCCCAGAAGGGGAGGCGAATTGTTTCTAGCTCTCTGCTGAATTTGGTGGGTTGACAGATCAATTTAAATACTGTTTATGTAATTTACTGGCTGTCTTAGCTCTGCATAAGTTCATGAAAGCCACTTACTTCAAGCAGTCTGCTTGAGAATTAAATGCAGTAAAGCATGGGAAGCATAATGCCCCCAAAACAGCAAAATACTAAATGAAGATCCAGTTTGCTTCATTTTTCCCACGACTGAGGTGGTTCTTCTGTCTGACAGCACCATTATTTTTCTGGCTATGACTTTAGATAAGGCACTTGCAACTATGAGCTTTAGCTTCTTAGTAAAATGGTGATAACATTACTTAACTCGCCTGGCTTTTGAAGAAATCAAACAAGGAAAGTGTAAAGCCTCAACCACACCTCCTGACACCAATAACTACTCAATATCCGTTGCCACTTTTTTACTTTCTTTCTTTCTTTCTTTCTTTCTTTCTTTATTTATTTATTGTCTTTTTGAGACAGGGTCTCACTGTGCAGTTCAGGTGAGTCTTGAACTCACTCTGTAGCCCAGGCTGGCCTCGAACTCAACGATCCTCCGGCCTCAGCCTCCCGAGTGCTGGGGTTACAGGCGTGCGCCACCACACCGGGCTTCTATTGCCTCTTATTACTGGTAAGTGACCAGCAAGGGGTAGAGAACAGAGGGGTGCGCCTATAAACCGGCTCACTGAACCGCCTGTGTCTAGCCTCGAAACCACTCACCTGGTGGTTCCAAATAGAGCCCTCTTTGCTGCGCTCGTCAGGGGTCAGACGAACATACTGGCTCGTGAGCATAGTGCTGCCCTGGAAGTCCCAGAGAGGCATAGAGCTGGAACCAACTCCTGTGGGCAGAAAGACGGACACAGCCAGGTGCGTAAGAGGTCATGCCAGGACTGGCCTTGTCAGCGGCAGGAAACCCGCAGAACTGCTCTGCTCAGGAAAAAGGACATGCCCTCCTTCAACCCAGCCCGGCCTCACCCTCACCCTTCGCTCACGCCCGCCCCAGGCCTCACCTTGGTACGGTTTAATGAGCGAATGCTCCCGCTTGAGATGTTCACTGTTGCCGTCAGTTATATCCGCGGCCGCCGGAACCAGCAACAGAAGAATATATACAAGTGTAGCGGGGCCGGGGCCAGGGCCGGGAAGCCCAGTTCGCCCTGGGAATCGCCGGCCCCAGCCCCAGCGCCAAAACCAACCTTCTGCCGCCATTCTCCTCTGCTCTCGGCCACTTCCGCCCTAGGATTTCCGCCTTCCGGGTGTCCTAGCTAATGGCCTCCGGCCGGAAGCCCTCCAACTTCAGTGTCGCCAGGGAGTTAAAAAGCAAAGCCTTGCAGCCGAGGGGACATTATCTTTATTAGCTGGACAGCCCTTTATCCTGGTCGAGTGCTGTTCCATCACCTTGGAGGCGCCAGGGCACCTGCCAGCCGGACTCAGCAACAGGTTCTCAGAAGCGACAAGAGCTGCAGCCAATCGCGGAACAGCACGTTAGGCTTCGGAGCCACTGAGAAACAGGAATCGTTTGTGCCTCCAGCAACGCGAGCGTCGTCTGCGAACTGGGCGTGCTGGAACTTGTAGTTTTCGTGGGCTGCGGGAGTAGGTGGGACGCGCAAAGACTGCTAAACTCACGGCTACTTGGCCGAGGGCACTGATCGAATCTCATCTTTCCCAGTTAGGTGCGAAGGGAGCTCTAAATTGAAACAGGACTCCTGGAGTCCTATCCCCGCGCCTCCTTGAACTCACTGGGTAGCCCTAGGCGAGCCTTGAAGCCCTCCCTAGCTTTATCCTTTCCAGCTACCTCCAAGCCCGTTGAAAGCTAAATTCCCAGTTATGCAGGGGCCTTCAACTACCCTCAACTCCGCGGGCTCAATCCAGGTTGAAACAGGAGCAGCAGGCACGGGTCCAGCCTTGGGCGCCCAGCAGTGCTTGGAACCCATCTAGATCCAACCGATGATAGTGCCCAGCGCAGCAAGAAGGATCCATTCAAAAGTCCAGGAAGGCTGGCTGTGATTATGAGGTCAAAAACTGGTGGCCTGCAGCTAGAGTACTGTTTTACCTGCTAATGATATTTTGATGAATGATTTAAGTACCATGATAAGTCGTGGTACTTAAAATTCACATCAGAAATCCAGATTTCGGCTTTTTCAGGAAAAATTAGGAAATGTAGGTCCACGTGTCCGCAAAAGGACAACGTGCTGGAGCAAAATGGGACTACACCTCTACAATCGCTTTCCTCCTCTGACCTAACCTCTACCTGGCCACTAATTTCATTTGGCAGTTGTTAATGACACCTGATACACATCTCCCAAGGTGTAATGTTGATTAGTTGCTCCTTTATTTTAAGAGGCTGTCCTCTTGAATGAACTTATTCAGAATTAAGTACTAAGACATCTTTTATGGATCATATATTTTAATTACTTTTATCATTAATACATTCTTGTATGTTTGGGCATACAGTTCATGCTTTGATATCCATCCTCATGGGAATTGGTTCTAAGATTCCCCCTCTGCACCAAAATCAGAGGATGTTCAAGTCCCTTTTAGAAAATGGCACAATTTTTGCATATAACCTATGCACACTCTCTCATACTTTAATAATCTCTATATTACTTTCATGTAATATAATATAAATGATATGTAAATAATTGTTACATCTATTGCTTAGGAAATAATGAGAAGAAAAATGTCTGTGCACATTCAGTAAAGATGAAACTTTTTCCAAATTTTGCCCCACAGTCGAATCTGTGCATGTGGATGTCTGAATACAGAGGGGGGCGGGGTCATGCCTGTTCCTTCCCAAGGAGTGTTCCCTGCTAGAGATTTACCTATACCTGGCCAAATAAGGACATGTACATTCCCCCTGGACCTCCGTGAGGATTGGGATTTTTATAAGCTATAGTCACTGCCAAATCCCCAGCATCTAGAATAGTGCACACAGGGAGTAGGGTAGTTAATTCATGAGATAATAAATATTTGTTCTTTTTTTGTTTGTTTGGGCGGTGGGTGTTGGTACCACGAATTGAACTCAGGACCTTGCACTTGCCAGGCAGGCACTTATGCCACTGAGCTATTTCCCTGGCTGAATATTTGTTCTAAAACATGAAATTGAGTCATGAAGAATGAGTAGAATTCCCAGAGGGGAAAGGCATTCTCAGCAAAAGGAAAGAGAGATGCAAAGGTAGAGAAGATGCCTGAAAGTGTAAGGAACACAACAGTTTTCAACACATGAGAAATATGGTTTGAGAGGAGGATTGGCTGAGGCCCAATGCAAAGGGCTTTCAATTTCCAGCTAAGCAACATGGCCTTTTGGCCAAACTCAGTGGGGTAACATTAAGAATGTCAATAACTTGGCTACAATGAGAAGAGACTGGAGGGTAGTCTAGTAGGAAGACTGAATTCATTATGACCAGATAAGAGATGGCAAAGCCTAAGCCTAGGAAGCCTCCGCAGGGGAAGAGGGTCAGAAGTGTCAGCCAGAGACCAGACGTGAACAGCTATTCCATGGGAAGCCAGTGAGACAGAAGTTGAGAACAGCGTTCTGTGGGGTAGAACTACTCCATCACTCTCGTGGAGTGGAGAAAACTAGATGAAGACTAAGATGAGGAGTCCAGGGTTAGCTGGAGTCCCTGTGGCAGCAATGTGGTTAAAGTTGAAATTGGCATCCCTGGTAGAGAATTGAGCAGAGGCATCACTGCGGTAGCAGGAGAGTACAAATTTAGGAGGGGATCCTTGTTTTTTTTTTTTTTTTCTTTTTTTGGTTTTTCTCCGGTACCGGGAACCAAACTCATGACCTTGCGCTTACCAGGCGGGCGCGTTTTGCCGCTGAGCTAAATCCCCAGCCCCAGGAGGGGATCCTTGTGACTGGGACTTTGAGGGAAAGAAGATGAGCTGTTGGCCATTGGCCTGGTGGTGGCTCAGGCCCAGGTCCCAGCACCCGGAGCTCATCTTGGACATCTTGCTTCTCTCTGAGCCTCAGTTTCCTGACCTGTCAAATGTGAATGATGAGCACCACTCATAAAATGGTTTTGAGGATCAAATAAAGGCTTGTCAGGAGGAGACCCTGGAAACTGTAAATATTCTACAAATCCTAGGCCTGGATCCATGGCAGTCATCACTCACATCACATACTCTACAACCCTCTCATAGGCACTTTAATAAAACCACCACTGGCAGTACTCCAAGCCCAAAAGTAACATCTTCCCCACCCTTAACAAGCATCAAGTCTGACTGAATCCTTCAGTCTGCGTGATCTGAACCAAGTGTCTAAAAAGAGATGAATCAAGGCTGGAAAAAGAGGTATATTAATTAGGACCATAATAGCTGCTATAACAAGTAAGTCCTGGCTGGGCGTGGTGGTGTATACCTGTGATCCCAGCACTCAGGAGGCTGAGACAGGAGGATTGCCACAAGTTCAAGGCCAGCTTGGCCTACATAGTGAGTTAAAGGCCAGTCTAGCCGGGCATGATGGCGCATGCCTATAATCCCAGCACTTGGGAGGCTGAGGCAGGAGGATCGTTGTGAGTTCGAGACCAGCCTGGCTACAAAGTGAGCTCAAGGCCACCTGAACTCCATAGAGACCCTGTCTCAAAAAGACCAAAAAAAAAAAAAAAGGCCAGCCTGAACTACATAGCAAGACCTGCCTCAAAAAAACCAATTAATTAATTAATGAATCAATTAAAATTTAAAAACACGTAATGTGTACAACAGCTCAAAGAATTTATTTCTGGAGGACTCTCCTAACTGTCCAAAGCTGGTACCGCAGGCTGGTGAATGGCATGCTTCCACACACTACTGCTCAGACTTAAATCCTTCCTTCTTATGACTCCATGATCCCACAGGGCCTCATCCTCTTCTGTATCCATCCTGCTAATGCAGAAAGAGAGTTCATGGCACACACCCGGTTCTTCAAAGTCTTGACCCAGAAATGGCACATCACTTTCAATTGATGGGAACTAGTCACATGACCACACTTAAATGTAAGGGATCCTGGAAAATTAAGCTTAGCCCTGTGCCTAGGAGGAAGAGGACACGAACTGGTGGTGAGGGCTTGCCATTGAGGTCATAGCCTTAGAAGAGGGCAGTGGGGCTGTAACTAGATTATGGAGAAGTAGGTGTTGCCTTGACTCTATAAAAGGAGTAACCCAATCCAGAGTGGTGGGTGACTTGATGTCTTTAAGTACTCGTATGCTTAGAGTAAAATGTAAATCCTTGTAATGGGAACACACATGTGTAAGAAGGAGGCAACCTGATGACTCTGGTTAAATGACCTGAGATCATCTGGGGCTAGGTTACATGTGAGGGTAGTGTCTTGGTTACCTTTCTCTTGTTGTTGAGACAAAATATGGAGGAAAAGGTTTATTTAGCTCACAAACTGTGAATGTTTCAGTCCATAATCAGCTGGCTCCAAGGCTGGGTGGTGTGGTAAGGGGCAACAGTTCATGTTGGGGGGAAGATAGCAAAAGCAACAAGAACAAAAAGGGGAGGAGAGAGAAACCAAGCCTCTTTCTATCCTTTATATGATATGCAGGCTACCTGCCCCAGGGCAGGTGTAGCACTCACACCCATAATCCTAGCATTAGCCCATGAATCAATCACAAACACTAGAAGCCCACCCCCAGACTGCATGAGGCTTTGGGGGGACATCTAGACACAAACCATAACAGGTAGAGAGCTATCCTTCAGCTAGCAGTACTTACTAGGCTTCAATTGTGTCTCCCTAAAGTTCATATAGTTTGACACAATAACCACAATGTGATGGTATTTGGAGATATGTATTAGAGATGACGTCTTTGGCAGGTAATCAGGTCATGAGTAGAGATCACTTATGATGGGATTCATGCCCCTAGAAGAAGAGACAGCATGGTGCATGTTTCCTCTCTCTCTGCTCTCTGCTACACGAGGACATAGCAAAATGATGGCCACCTGCAAACCAGGAAGAGAGACTTTATCAGACACAGGACCTGCCAATACAGACCTGCTCTTGGACATCCTAGCCTTCAGAATTGTGAGAAATACATATCTGTTGCTTAAACTGCTTAGTCTATGGTATTTTTCTTACAGCAGTCTGAGCTGCTATACCAAGATGGGAATTCTATGTGAGTGAGGACACATGTACTTATGCCATTGGCATAGTTGTACCTGATCACCCCCTACTCAGATGAGCAAGTGCATATCTGATGACACATGTCAGTGAGGTATCTGAATACACACACCTGTGTGCAGGCATTCCTGTCACATGTGTCTGTCCAAGAGACTATGCATGCACAGGACTGAGTGCCCAGCTACTCCTCCCAGGGAAGAGCTCTTGTGTTTATAACATGCACACCTGAGTCCACCTGCCTGAACATCTGGGCACATGCACAGATAGGTGTCTGGAATCAGGGGTAGTAACTCTGCAAATGCACAACTGCCCAGGGCAGGGATGCTGAGCATACACATACCCAGCACACAGTAGGGATGAGATAAGTGTGTGTTGAGTAAAGCACATGCACAGCTATGCAGGACCAGTGCACTTGGGTGCATGTCCATAGGAACCTCCGTCAAAGTGCCAGATACAAAGGTGCCTAGTTGTGAGACAGTGGACTTCTGTGTGCTCAGACACGACCTCAGAGCTCCCTAGCAAAGCCAGACCAGGATGGGCTCTTCACTGGGCACAGGGAGGCCTCTGCCGTGTGTTGGTGCCTCCTTGGGGTGCTGCCAAGGGTGCGTTGGTGGCATGTGTGCGTGCATGTGTGTGAGTGTGCGAGTGTATGCATGTGTGTGTGTGTGTGTGTGTGTGTGTGTGTGTGTAGGAAGAGGCGTTCGCTCTCTTAGACCTTGCTTCTTTCTGTGGTTTGGTTTCTATAGAGACACTTCCTGTGGCAGAGAAAAGAGGTAGTGAGCTGGTGTTTCAGGATGTGAGGGCCCGCAGGAGAAGACGGGCTCTCTCTGCCGCCTGCCCGCCACCGTGCACACTCTGGCCAGCGCTACCCACGGTCCCCATGGTGGGCTGCCCCCGCGGCGGGGACCCGTGATCAGCAGCGGCATGCCAGGGAAACCCAAGCACCTGGGTGTCCCCAACGGGCGCATGGTGAGTGTGGGCTCTGGGCCAGGGCCACGAGGAAGGGTGGGTACACCCAGGGTGGAGCCCAGGAGACACACCCGGCAGGACCAGACAAGAGCTCACAGCTGCCAGTGGGTGGGAGAAGTTGGGCAAAAACAGGTGCAGGCAGTGGAATCCGGTGTCCTCATTCCAAAGACCTTGCCAGACAGCCTCACTAGGAGCCTGGTGCAACCCAGGGGGATGAGAGCACAGCAAAGTGGGCACAAGCTTCTGGTCCAGCATATCAGTTGGACCCACTGCTCCTTTACCTACTACTAGCCTCATCTTGAGCTGCCTGCATTCCAGAGTAGCAGGGAGACCTGCCATGCCCCTAGGCCCTGTCCATTTCCACTCTGTCCCTAGCCCCCCATCTCAGCCAGCCCCTGTCCTCCCCTCCTCACCCTGACCTGGGTACCCAAGGTCGGGTTAGGGGCAGCTCTTACTCTAGCTTAACCTGCTCTGGAGGGTTCCCACTAGAACTAGTGTTTGTGGGCATATGGGACGGGTCAGCAAAGTCAGGCCAGGTTGAACAGCTCCTGTCTATTCTACTTCTCAGCCTCCAGGAAGAGCAGAGATAGCTAAACACTAAACTGCTTCCACTACACCCTCTACAACCTCTCCCGGGCTGCTCAACTCCCGACCCAAGCTGCCATGAGAGGGTCTGGCTCATCTCATTCATTTAGCAGACGGGGCAGAGTCCTGGCTTACTTAGCAGAGCCCCGCTGAACAACACCAGGAAGGACAGATAGCGTTCTGCCCCCTGTGTGCCCCCTGTCCCAACCACGAGACAAGCCAAAGGATCCAGAGCAACCTGGGCTCCAGTCCCAACTCTGCTGTCCCTTACTGCAACGGGTCTTCCTCTGCAAAATGTGGAGAGTAGAATGGATCACAGTCGATTGCAGTGACTAAATGTGATGCTAAATAAGAGGTCCTTGACTCCTTGTGAGCGCTGCACAAATGCTAGCCCAATATTCCCTACATTTTTAGCACACCTTTAAAGATCTCTCACCCCACCAAGAATCTGAGCTGCCTCCTGTCCCCGCTCCTACCTCCAATTCCCAAGACCTATCTCCATCTCTCCTTCCAGTATCCCTTTACCGCCCAACTCCAGGCTTGCTGGGTGGGAGAGAGGCAAACCCTCCAAAGCTACCTCAGCCCCTCCATCTCACCATCTGTGCCACCAACCTAACCTTGGAAGCTCAGGAAGAACTCAAGTGCTTTGCTTTCTGCCCCAGAGGCATGATGCTTGACTTGCCCTTCCCCAAGTATCCAGGCCACAAAGCCAGGGAGAAGCAGGCCCAGGCCCATGGGAGGGCAGCTGGACGGATGCTTCTGAATGGTGCCTGGAGCTGCAGGACAGCTGAAAGGGCTGGGAGAGAGATCCAACCTCTGTCCCTCCTGCGTCAGCCCGTGGCATCTCTACCCAAAAGTCATTCCAAGTAGGGAGGGCACCTCAGCTCTGCCTTAGTCCTGTTTAGCCCCCTGAGATGCCCCAGCTCCTCTCACTAACTCTCTGTGCCACTCCTTGCTGGCTGCTGGGCAGCTTTCTAAGGCCATGTTGGCCAGGGCAGGGAAGGGTGAACAGACATGGATGACTCTGATGGGGACATGGATGGAGAGACACCTGTGGGCCAGGTGTCTGGTTTCTTCCAGGAGTGATCTCCAGGGGAGGCTCAGAGGGAATACATGATGAGGCCAGTTATGGAGAAGAAGGATCAGCCCTTGAACTGTCCCCCTACCACCAGTGCCTGACTTTGGCCCTCCCCTTCCTCCCACCGCCCCATCCCTCATCCTCCTTCATTCCCTGTGAGGCAGCTTCAACTGTCAGCCTTGTCTTTCTGCCTCTCAGCTTGTTAAGCAGTTGCAACGAAACCTGTCACTTAGAGACAGCTCCCAGCCCCCTCCCAGAGATGTCTTCATACGGCTCCAACTGCCACTTCATTTGTGCATTCACTCATTCATTCAGCAACCCCTCCTGTATCTGTCCTAGACGCTAAAGACCCAGGCCCATCAGCCTAGCCCCTCCCCACTCCAGCAGCTCCAAGGCTGGCAGAACAAAACACATGGCCAAAAATACTAAAATGAAATTCAGGTTTGGGGAAGAGCTGCAGGTCAGAAATAGAGAAAGCCTGAGGGGGCCTGGCAAGTTAAACTAACTTTACTAACTACAGCCACAGAGAAGATGGTCCTTAAAGAGAATGTGGGCAAGAAGGTGGAATGGCCTGGGAAGAGACCTCCGTGTAGAAAAATGCAGAGTAGGTGTACGGAGACCTGCCCCAAGGGAGGCTTCCAGAGGGGCACTTATCACACTGTCACTGCTGTGAAACCATTTGGTGTTTCTTTCCTGGCAAGGAAAACTGAGGAGCAAAGCCATGTATCTTCCTGCATTCTTGGTTTTTGGCTCAGGACCATGAATTCCACTGCAGGGTGTCTTCAGAGAGGGCCTAAGGTACAGGACAGGGTAGCACACACAGGTAATCCCAGCACTCTGGGAGGCCGAGGCAGGAGGAGAGCAAGTTCAAACCCAGGCTAGGCAACTTGGCAAGACCCTGTCTCAAGATGAAAAATAAAACATGGCTGAGGCCCTGAGGATGTAGCTCAGTGCAAAGGCCCTGGGTTCAATCTCCAGAGGAAGGAGGCACGGAGAGGGGAAGAGAGGCACAGAGAGAGAGAGAGAGAGAGAGAGAGAGAGAGAGAGAGAGAGAGAGAAAGGATAGGGATCAGCTCCACAGAGCTGGCTCAGGCTGAAAGGAACAGGCCCTGGGCTGTCTGTGAACATCCGTAAGAGACTCTGGAGGCCTCTGTTTCACTGAGGATGAAATGAGACAATGGTGCAGGTGCCCAGAACAGAAGATGCTCAATAAACTACCATCCCTTGGAAGCTTGACCTCTCTATGGAGCACAGCTCAAGAGGAGCCCCTGGATGCTGTGTCACCTTGCCAGACCCTTGGTTTTCTCCAAGCTCCCCTGTCCACAGAGAGAAGCAGGGTAGAGAGTTGGGAACAAGGCCTCAGGATCCAGCTCCACCACTTCCCAGCTGTGTGACTTCTTTTGGCCTCAGTTTCCTCATCTGTAAAATGGGGGTAATACTACCTGCCATAGAGGATAAAGATGTAAGGATGGAGTGAGAATGTGGATGTGGGCCATCAGAGAGTACCTGTCACACAATTGGAGCTCAGGACATTTGGGGCCTCATCATCTCCACAGTATCTTTAGGTGCCAGTGACTCCCCCAGGGCTTACTTCCTAATAACAAAGCATGGCTAGCTGAAGCCTGACCTCAGACCAGGAGTGTCATTGGCCACCACACCCTTCCTCACCCCTTCTTCCCCTTTTCTTCCATTCACTCACCACTTCTCCTCAAGCAGGCAGAGGAGAGGGGGCAAGGCCCGCCCCGCTGAACACAGCTTCCCCAGGCAGCAAGCATCTGCACCTACCTGTATGCACCTGCTGTTCCCTGGGGAAGACAATGTGTCACCTGGGACAGAGCTGGGCTGCTGACCAGGCCAAGCTGCCCGATGCTTCCACAGAGCGCAGGAGATGTGGAGTGGGTCTTCATTCAACTGTGCTTCACAGCAGCACCAGGAAATTGGGAATGTGGAGCTCCATGCTACCCAGGAGGAAACTGAGGCTCAAGAAAGAGAAGGGATTTGCCCCCAAGTGGCAGAACAGGAACTGGCCTGGGTGCCTACTCCTCCCAGCTCTAGATTTCTGTCCTACAGGTAGCTGTCTCAACTACGCCATCCACAGCCAGTGGGGCAACGGGAGCAAGGAACTTGGAGTGAGATGAAGAATGAAGAACTTGGGGCCTCCCTGGTGAAGGAGGTGTTGGGCCAGGCCCCTGCAGGCTCACAGGAGCACTGGTTAAAGAAGGAAAGGGTACCGCTGGAGCACAGCATTTGCATCCCCTCCCCCGAGCCAGGCCTGTCCTCCGGGAGCTGCTAGCCTGGGAGGGGAGAGACCCAGGCCCGGGTGGGCATGGGCATGGGTGGAAGGGAGAATGACAGAATGACTGATGTCAATGGGCAGGGTCTTGCAGCACTTGCGGAGACAGGGTACAAAAGTAAGTTCTCAGGCAGAGGAAACAACAAAGCAGGAAGCAGGAATGTGTGGGGATGTAGAGAAAGAAAAGTTGATAACATCAACGGTGGAGACGAAGGAGAGGGAAATGGGGGGGCAGTTAGCTGTAACCTGGCAGTAGCCAGATGCGCCCATGGGGACTGGGAGTGGGCAATGGATAGGACAGGTAAGTCCTGGAGCGGACCTGGGAGCCATCTCCACTTAAGGACACAGACGTTCAGTTCAACATGATGTAGAAATAAAACCTCTATGAGCCAAACAAAATTGGAGTGTGGGCTGGCTTATGTCCCAGCACCTTTCACCGCGCTCTGCTCAGGAGACAAAGGAGAGGTTGATTCAGGGGTGAAGGACAGGACAGGGGCTCCAGGGTGTGCAGGGGGCCTAAGGAGGGCACAGCCAGGCAGCCCCAGCCGAGGGGGAAGGCGACGCTTCCCAGTGAAATGGTGAGGGGAGGGTGGTGACGGGAGGGTGGTGACAGCGCCTCTGAAGCTGGGAACACAGCTGCAGAGCAGCCGGGGGAGGAAGAACACGGGCGCGGCGAGGTGCAGGCAGGTGCAGGATGGTGAAACTGCCACAGGAGAGAGCAGGCTGGAGAGGGAACTTTGGCCACGTTGCGAAGGGCTTCCACTCCTTCCTCCTCCAAGCTGCCTCCCCTGCCTCCCCAGTCAGGCTTTCTCCATAGCGGTGGGAGCACTGACGTTTGTTGTGCGGGATGACTAATGGGTCACCTGGAGGAGGGTAAGGGTAGGGCAAGAGAGGGCGGGGCCGGGGGAGGGTGCACAGGGCGTGGTGTACCCTGGAAGGAGCAGTCCCACGTGCGGTACTCTGTGCAAACTTTCTCTCCTGCTCAGCAACTGCTTACCTGATGCTCCAGATGGGAGACGAAGCTCAGGGAGGAACCCAATGTTTAAAACTAGAAAAAGGCAGGGCTAAGATTTAAATCTGGGTCTGGAGACTTACAACACCTGTGTTCTTTCTTCTGCGGCAGGAGTGGCAAAGTCAAATGGCTAGCAGGGTCAGGCATCAATACTGGTGCAATAACCATTGTAAGGGTTCATAAATGTTTAATTCCTATGTCCCAAATAGTGTTAAGGGTTCTTTATGTCCATGTAACTTATTTAACTGAAGCAAAAATTTAAGTGATCCCTTTTAAGTCAGGATCATTACTTGCTGAATATTTAGAGGGGAAGAAACC
This sequence comes from Chinchilla lanigera, assembly GCF_000276665.1. Classification (NCBI taxonomy): domain Eukaryota; kingdom Metazoa; phylum Chordata; class Mammalia; order Rodentia; family Chinchillidae; genus Chinchilla; species Chinchilla lanigera. The sequence goes on from NW_004955408.1 coordinate 29,608,151, forward strand.
CAAACACAAAGAGGTTAAGTATCTTTTTGAAGGTTGCACAGCACAAATTTGAACTCAGGCAGGCTGGGGCAGCACCTGTCTCATACTGACTCCAGAAGTAACACAGAGGCGTCAAACTGGCCCCAGAGCCCTGTGAGGGGAGTGTGAGTCCCTTCCCAGGAAGGCACTGGCTGCTCAGTACCAGCCAAAGTTGCGTGCCAGGAGGAAACCCTGGATACCTGGAACATCACAGCCTTCAGGGATATGTGGAAAACTGGTTTTATGTAAAATCCCTTGATTTTTAAATCACAGAAGCCCCTTTTATCTTAAAAAAAAATTCTGGGCACCAAGACAATAATAACATCCTCATATCTGCAGGCTTGGTCTGGTTTACAGGTGGCTGTGTTGTGACCTGGGTGTTCCTACATTGGGAGTGGGGAGCAGAGAAGCGGGGCAGAGGAGGCTTTCTGGGGCAAATGTCCCCGGACCTGTTTCCAGTGGGGATGGAAAGAAGGGACAGGCGGTGAAAGTTCCCATGACAGGGCCTGGTGAGAAATGTAGGAGGTGAGAAGGAGGGAACTGGGGATGACTCAAGCTCTGGTGCTAAGCGCCCAGGTGATGGATGAACGATGGAATGCAGGGAAGCTAGCTCACTACTCTGGGCCTTTGGGTGCAGGGGCAGAGGAGACTTCCACTTCAGACTCCCAGAGCTTGAATGACTTGTGGGGCATTTGGGGGGAGATGTTCGCAGGAAATGCACTACCTGTGGTTGGAGCTGGAGACCTGGGGGGAAGGTACGACAGGGCCTGTGACAGCACCATGGAGGAGAAGAGGCCAGCCTGCATGAGTAGGAGATGATGAGGGAGATGGGGGAGCTGCTAGAAAGGTAGGAAGGGAACCAAGACAAACCACTGCAAGACTCATTTCAAGACGAGGGTTTTTCTGTTTCACGAATGGCTGGGATTCCCAGAGAAGTCTGAGTTAGTTTGTGCTGTGGGGGAGGATGGAGTTGACCTGTACAGCAGTGCTGCTCAGAGTGTGCTTCCTGGGCCAGCAGCACCAGCAGCCTCTGGAGCTTGTTAGAATGAAGAGCCTTGGGCTCCATCCTGGATCTGCTGAGCAGGAACTTCTGGAGATGGCTTTTTCTGGTCATTCTATGGCAAACTTTGAGAGCTACTGCTCTATACTATAAAAATAACATCCTAGGTTAGCGTGATGGTTGGGGCAGGAGAATCATAAGTTCAAGACCCTATCTCAAAATGTGGGCGGTCTGGGGATTTAGCTGAGTGGAGAGGCCCTGGGTTCAATCTGCTGTGGTAAAGCGGGCATTCTGTGCCCTGTCCAAGGGGGTGGACCTGTGGAGGAACCTGCTTCCCAAGAGGAAACGCTTGCAATAAGGAGCTCATTGGCTACAGAAACACCTTTCCTTCCTCACAGGCAACAGCAAGCATTGATAGAGACCTTACCACTTTCTGGCCACTGTTGTATATGCTATAAATACACTGAACTGATTGGATCCTCACAACAGCACTAGGCAGGAAGTTACTATTCTTATCGCCATCCCCTATTTACAGATGGAAACCAATAAGCAAATTAATTTGCCCAAAGTCACACAGCTAGTAAGTGACAGAAACAGGATTAAAGTCTGCTGTGTATTCTTGGGCTCACCTAGCAGGGGCTGGGGTGGCGGGAAGCAGGGGCCACCGGCAGGTACCTGGTATAAGTCCCAGCACAGTCACTTACACATGATAGAAAGGGGTGACCAACACCCTGACCAAGCAGTGACTGGCTGAGGACACCCAGCCTGCCTCTTCAGGTGGAGGGGTACACAGTGCGAGCTCTTCTCTGGGGAAGCTGGGCCCAGAACTGTCCCCTGAAATTACTCCTGGGGTTCTGCTCTGACTTTCTACCTCGGTCTCTTGTAGGTTCTGGCTGTTTCAGATGGAGGTAAGCGACAGAATGTGTGGAGAAGGCCCGGCTGGGGGAGAAGGAAAAGGGAGGTGGGAGTGTGTGGAGACGGCACCCGCAGAATGGATGCCTACTGGAGGCGTGGCTGGGCAGGGGCTGAGGAAAGAAACATGGCTCACCACCACTTGTCCATCCTCTTGCAGAGCTGAGCAGCACGGCAGGGTCCCAGGGCCAGGGCGAGGGCCGAGGCAGCTCCCTCAGCATCCACAGTCTCCCCAGTGGCCCCAGCAGCCCCTTCCCCACCGATGAGCAGCCTGTGGCCAGCTGGGCCTTGTCCTTCGAGCGGCTGTTGCAAGACCCACTGGGCCTGGCTTACTTCACTGTAAGCCCTGGGGTGGGGGTGAGGTGGGGAGGGCAGGTGGCAGATGCCACTGCCTGGGGAGGCGCAGGGGTGTGTGTCGGGGAGAAGGCACGGATGGAGCTTCAGGCTGGCCAGAATGGGGTCCTCTCTCTGTGAGCTCATCTAGACTTCCTTTGGCACTCCCCCCCACCCCCACCCCGTTCTCCAGCTGGGAACACTTCTTCCTTTCCTCTCTCCTCATTCCTGCTTCTCATCTTCTCTCCCCGATCTGGTGCATCCGTCTGTCTGGCCCTGTCTGGCTGGTCTCTTGGCCTTGTGTGGGTCCCCATTCCGTTGAACACATCTCCTGATTCAACCTGTGGCTGACCACCTTCCTCTCCCCGCCCCCAGGAGTTCCTGAAGAAGGAGTTCAGCGCGGAGAACGTAACTTTCTGGAAGGCCTGTGAGCGCTTCCAGCAGATCCCAGCCAGCGACACAGAGCAGGTGAGGAAAGGGGGGTGTGGCGGAGGCACAGGGACGGGGGCTCGGAGCGTGCTCCGACCTCTTTCTGCCCCTCCTCCGCCCGTAGCTAGCTCAGGAGGCCCGCAACATCTACCAGGAGTTCCTGTCCAGCCAGGCGCTGAGCCCCGTGAACATCGACAGACAGGCCTGGCTGGGCGAGGAGGTGCTGGCCCAGCCCCGGCCTGATATGTTTCGGGCACAGCAGCTTCAGGTGAGTGGTGCCAAGGGGCGCGGCCTTTGCCAAGACGGTGACTTTGAAAGAAGGAGCAAGGGAGCAGGGGTGGAGTCATATCCCGGGGCCAGAGGGAAGGGGCAATTTTGGCCTCGGGCAGGCGCTAAACACAACAGCAGGGCGAGTCGCAGCGCAGCACCAGAGGCTGCAGAGGACGGATGGGCGGGACCTAGCGGATCTCCGGGCGTGGCCAAGGATAGGGACGGGCTTCGACCCGGAGTTAAGGGTTAGACCTGGGATAGGGGTGGAGTCGAGGTTCCTCGCCTAGACCGGGGAGGCGGGTACAGCCACAAGGCGGGCTCGACACCTCCCCTCTTACCCTGCAGATTTTCAACCTGATGAAGTTCGACAGCTACGCACGCTTTGTCAAATCGCCACTTTATCGAGAGTGTCTCCTGGCGGAGGCTGAGGGGCGCCCCTTGAGGGACCCTGGCTCCTCGAGCCTCGGGAGCCCCGATACCACGAGGAAGGTGCGGACTAGGGGCTGTGGGGGCAGGGATCCAGAGGTCGGTCTGCAAGGGGACAAGATCTGCGGGTGTCAGCTTGTGATGGACCTGCGCGCAGGCGAGACCCCAGCCCGATACCAGCGCCTTCTCTGTACCCGCAGAAGCCGAAGCTGAAGCCTGGGAAGTCGCTGCCCCTGGGCGTGGAGGAATTGGGGCAGACGCCATTTCCTGAGGGTCCCGGGGGCCGCACACTCCGCAAATCCTTCCGCAGAGGTGAGGGCAGGAGCAGGCCACAGAAATGCATTGGGAATGCCCCTTCCTCCTACGTGACCCATCCTGTCCGTAAACCTGCAAAAAAAGAAAAGACAAGACATGCCCGTCCCTGAGACCACCTCATTCCCCTGGGTGGCACTGTTCCCAGGCTAGACCCTAGGGGTGTGGGAGTCCCCCACGGTAGCAACATTTCCAGGCACCCACCACATCGCCCCTGCAGGAGGGCTCCCAACAAGGTCCACCGGAAGTGGGAGAGGCCTCTGCAGAGGATGGGTGAGCAGTGAAGGTGCTCATTGCTTGCCCTCCTCTAGAGCTGGACGGCAGGACCACAAACTTGGCCTTGCGCCGAGAATCTCAGGGCTCCCTCAATTCCTCGGCCAGCCTGGACCTGGGCTTCCTTGCTTTCATCAGCAACAAATCCGAGGTGAGCCAACTGCCTGGGGAAACAAGGTATATTGTGGATTAGGACCGCTCCTTGCCCCTTATGTGGTGCTTGTCCTTCTCAGCTGATGTCCTCACTTTCATTTCCAGCTTGCTCTGTGGACCAAACCCTCATTCTCCTTTTCTTCCTGTCCTCACGCGTGTCCTGGGCACACATCCTCATCTAGCAAATATGTGTGCATGTGCAGGTCTCCGGTATACACAACGTGTGTGGGTGTCCGTGGGAGGACCTGTCCACATGCTTGGCTGTGTATATCTATGTTCCTGTAGGACACGTTTGCCTGCTTCCAGGCGTGTCCTTGGACATGCGTGCCGCAGTGAGCTTACCTGTCTCTGTGTGCCTGTCTGCGTGCCTTTGCGTGTATACCCACACCCTCCCTCCACTCCTGCCAGAATCAGAGCCACCGGAAGAGCCTCGGGAGCACTGAGGGTGAGACCGAGAGCCGGCCAGGGAAGTACTGCTGCGTGTACCTGCCCGATGGTACAGCTTCCTTGACCCTGGCTCGACCTGGTCTCACCATCCGTGACATGCTGGCAGGCATCTGTGAGAAACGAGGCCTCTCCCTACCTGACATCAAAGTCTACCTGGTGGGCAATGAGCAGGTATGAACCTAGACTGACCCTAACTCTGACCTTCCTGACCCTAACTTACTCTATCCTGTACAGTTCTGCCAATCTAGCCCTTTTCCCTGTCCTCACCTGCTTCCTAACCGCAGCCTGGGGCTGGGGATATAGCTCAGTGGCATAAGTGCCTGCCTGGTAAGAGCAAGGTCCTGAGTTCGATTCCCGGTACCAAAAAGAAAAACAAAAAACTAACTGCAGCCGGCACCATAACCCCACAACCTCACTCCAGCCCTAAGCCTAATTCTAAATCAACTCCAACACCAACTCCTCACTCTAACGTGGACATCCACCATGTTCCACAAAAATCCCTCCCTTTCATAGCTATCCTAACTTCCAGCTTCATCCAGTGTCCCATTTTGATGGTCTTCAGGGAGGTAACACCCTGCAAAAGTCACTAATAGATCTGGGATTTTCTTCATTGCTCCCTCAGTTCAGACTGTCATCCCTTTGAAATTTCCCTATGCAGGGAGACCTCATCTCCTCTGCCAACAGGGTCATCCAACTGTACCTAACCCATGAACACCTTTCCTGTAGGCGCAAACTAGAATTAAGCTTTAAAGAGGTGATTAGGGAAAAATCTGTTTCAATTGAACCATCCAGTAAGGGGATCTAAAGGAATGCTACTACTGCATCCCATGCAGACCATCGGAGTTTCATTCACCTCATAGTCAAGTCCCAAGGCCCTGCGGAGGTGGGTGAGCAGAGGGACTCAACTCCAGGCTCTGCTCTCCGGGCCCACAGTCTGGAGGTGAGCCAGGCAGGAGAGGCTTAGGGAGGAGGAATCAACCCCCCAGTGGAAGTCTCTGGGGAGGAAGGTCAGTATCTCTGGCTGGTGTCGGGAAGGTTCATGGAAGAAGCAAGAATTGATGAGGACAGGGAGGAATCTGCCTGGTGGAGCTGTGGCAGAAGACATTCCAGGCAGAGGGAACAGCTTAAGCAAAGGACTGGAGGTGGGGACTTGTAGGACCTGTTTAGGAACCTAGGATGTGGGAATGTCAGGGTAGTAGAGGGAGGCACTGTGCCCACTGTCCCAGGCCACCAGAGCAGCCGCCAGCAGCCCAGATGGGCATTCGTACCTGCTAAATATAACTTCACCACCCACACTCCACCTGTCTCTGCTGCACAGCACAGGCTCACTGTCTAGGATAGGCTTCCCCCCTCCCTCCCACCCTCTCCCAGGGCTGGCACAGACAGGCCTCCAGGGGGTGGGCGCTGCTACCATTACTGTTTATGTACCTAGTGTGTGCCAGGTACCGTGCCAGTGCTTCATATCTTTCTGCCTGCACAGCAGTTTTAGGAGATGGGAGCCCTTTCTGCAGCGAAAAGACAAGGAGTATCCTTAGCAAGGAGGGGACGGAAATGTAGACAAGTATTAAGAAAGGGACAAGGCCTGGGTGGCTGACCACAGGAGGGCAGTGAGGAAGGAAAGGTAGCTAGCCCATGTGGTTGGATTTCCCATGACTGAGAGACAGGGGGCAGCAGTCCAGGAGGCAGATCTGACCAGTAATCAAGGACCTCAGCCTGGCTTTTACCAGAGCACTTCACCATTCCATCCATAACTCTAGTCTTTTCCAAGCTTCCTCCAGCATTCTTGCTACTGTTTTTTTCTTTTTGAGACAGGGTCTCCCTATGTAGTTCAGGCTGGTCTTGAATTCACAGCGATCCTCCTACTACAGCCTCCCGAGTACTGGGATTACAGGCTGCACCACCACACCCCGCTTCTTGCCATTGTTTTTATTCGCTTGGCTTTATTAGCCTCCAACCCCACTGGGTTCCAACACCATCTGGCCCTGTACAGCTCTGCTACCCACTTCCCTCTGATCTTTAGGGAGCCATTGGAGGCCACAGGATGAAGCAAAGGTGGTGCCCAAAGACCCTCAGGGATGGCTCAGGGTATGGGGAGGGATTCTTAGACCTTGCCTGGCTTCTGCAGAAACCCCTGGTCCTGGATCAGGATTGTACTGTGCTAGCGGACCAGGAAGTGCGGCTGGAAAACAGGATCACCTTTGAGTGAGTGTTGTACCCCCTGGCTGGATCTGGAGTCCTACACTACTTTGACTTGGTTCTGCATATGAGTCTCCCAGCTACCCTCAGGCCCTACCCCCTGAGCTCAAACCCACCTCAAGCCAGTTTCATTCCTGGCTCCATGTCTGCTCACTCTGGGCCTGTCCTGGGAGGGCTGCAAGAGAGGGGGGATGGTCCTCTGCCCCTCTGCAGCCCAGGGGTCCCGTGCAGGCTCGAGCTGGCAGTGCTGGAGCGTGTGGTGCGGATTTCTGCCAAACCCACTAAGCGGCTGCAGGAAGCGCTGCAGCCCATCCTGGCGAAGCATGGCCTGAGCCTGGAACAGGTGGCCCTACACCGGGTGAGCCAAGGGGCAACTGACCAGGGGTGGGTGCTGGGTGGTGGGGAGTCGGTTCACAAGCTACTGACCTCTTCCCACAGCCAGGTGAGAAGGAGCTGCTGGATCTAGAGAAGCTAGTGAGCTCGGTGGCTGCCCAGAGACTGGTCTTGGACACTCTTCCAGGTAAGGGACGTTGAGCTGGAATTTGATCTTTGGGTCTGGCTCTGCCCCAGGAGGATGGGGGTCCAGGCAAGAGGCAGACAACAACAGTGGCACTTTCTGTCACAGGTGCAAAGATCTGTGGAGGCAGCAACATATCCCCCTCCTCCGGCCAGGTAAGCAGGAGTCCCAGGGTGCCTTATCCACCTGCTAGTTTTCTTCCATCTCCTGTTGTGACTGACCCAGGTTCTTGCAGGGATGCCCTCCTGGGAGCCAGGACAAGGCCACTCCTCTCCACCCACAGCCCCCTGGTTCTGTGTTGGAGGTGCCCAGCAGTGCCACTGGGAAACGGCAGACTTGTGACATTGAAGGTACATTGTGGGAATGGTCAGGACTGGGGACCGGAGGGACCAGGGAAGTGGGGTAACATCAGAGAGACTTCAGCTACAAAGCAGTGGCCTCAGTGTCTTTGGGGCTAGTACAAGAGTGCCTGGGGCCATTAGAATTGGAGGGCAAGGAGACTGTGGTAAGGGCCCCAAAGGCCACAGGTGCTAGGGTCAGGGAGGCTGTGGCCATAGTGAGGCAGCAGGACTGAGATGGGCTAGCATAGGCAGTGTGACGAGGGTGGGCCTTGTGACTCTGTGGTTGCCCTCAGGCCTGGTAGAGCTGCTGAACCGGGTACAGAGCTGTGGGGCCCATGACCAGAGGGGCCTTCTTCGAAAAGAGGACCTGGTACTTCCAGAATTTCTGCAACTGCCTGCCCAACAGCCCAACTCCCCAGAGGCTCCACCACAGACCAAATCAGCTGCCCAGCCCACGGGGAGCCCCTCAGATTCCACCACTGACTCAGCCCTCTGACACTTTAGTCACAGTCCGGGCCGGCTGCATGGCACCTGGCGGGCCGAGCATGCCATGGGTCCGCTCTGCATGCCCTATCTGTGCCATGAGTGTCCCTGGCCCTTTCCTGCCATGGGCAGGCCCGCAGGAAGAGCCAGGAGCGGGTGGAGAGGGAGCTCAGAGGAGCCATGTCCCACAGCTGCCACCGCCTGGTCTCACAGGCTCACCCACCCATCTTCGCAGCCAGGCCACTGGGAAGGGGTGGCCTTATCTCCTTGGTGCAGCTGTGCCCAACATGGAGGGGGGGCGTTGGCAGTGCCAGCCTCCCCAGCCTGTGCCAAGTTTCAGCAGGGGGCAAGAGGAGGGGCTGGCCCCTCCTTAGGGAGTGGATGAGATTAAGGCCTGGGGGTGCAGTTGGGCAGCCCCTCCCTATGCCCACAGAGACTCTACTGTACATATGGATTTTGTGGTTGGCTTGGGGCAGCTGGGCTTGTCCTGGATGTATGATATTGTTATTATAATTATTATTATTATTCTGCCATGAGGTGTGTTCCTTGTGTGTTACTCTGCTCTACTCCCCACCCCCCACTACAAACCACACTGCCTCTTTCACCAAAGTCAGTGCCAGGAAGTTCTTGGGGACTTCAGGATGTACCTCTTGACTTCCTGTTTTCAGAATCTCTTTTCCTGACTGCACAGAATATGAGGGGCAGAGGAGTGCATAAGAGAGATGCCTCCTTCCACTGCAGCTGTGCCCCGGCCATCATCCAGCTGTTCAGTCTCTGGATCTGAATACATCATTCTGGCTGTTGTTCGCTGCTAGTATCAGGGCCCTGGTGTGTCTTTACACACCTAACTGAGGGCTCCTTTGGATGCATCAAAGTCTATGTGGGGGCTGGGCATGGTGGTGCATGCCTGTAATCCTAGCACTTAGGAAGCTGAGGCAGGACGATTGTGAGTTTGAGATCACTCTGGGCTACATAGTGAGTTCAAGGCCAGCCTGAACTACATAGCAAGACTCTCTCTCAAAAAACAAAAAACAAAAGAGGCCTATATGGGGACACTAGTTGTTTTGGGGGGCAGATTTTCACACATATTTGCTTTGGCTGGGTGGTTTTTCCTGTCTCCAGGCAGACAGGGAAGCTGGGACTTTACACAGGGAGGGGAAGCAGGGAGGACCTTCCAGAAAGAGAGGCCCCTAACCTGTAAAGAGAGAAGTCAAACTTGTCCCAACCCAGAGAGGTAAGTACTGCCACAGGAGAAAGAAGGGGCCTCCAGACAGCCACCTCTGAGGATGTGAGGGAGAACCCTGCCTGCCTCAGACAGCCCCTCTGCCAGGACTCCCCTACTCTCTTCTCATCCAACTGATTCTTCTTCCTTCTTGAGATTGGTGGGATAGATCAGTGAGGTTTGCTGGTCCACCATGCCTTCCTCTTCCAGCTCAGCCTTCTGCCCCTTTAGCCCATTTTATCTGGCTTGGGGCATAAATTGTTAGGTGGGCTGATGACCCAGGTCTGGCCTGGATACTCCATTCTCCTGGCCAGTCAGAGTTGGATTCTGGATGGTCCTTTGACTTCAGTTGTTCTTTTTTTTTTTTGTCTTTTTGAGGCAGGGTCTCATTATGCAGTTCAGGTTGGCCTTGAGCTCACTTTGTAGCCCAGGCTGCTCTTGAACTCACAATGATCATCCTGCCTCAGCCTCCTGAGTGCTGGGATGACAGGCATGCGCCACTACACCCGGTACTGTCAGTTGTTCTAATCAGAATCCCAATTCTGATCATTTTTTACCATCTCCTGGGGATTTGTACAAAAGACCTTCAGGAAGAGAACCAGCATGGGAATGAAGCCAGCACAGGAGGCTAGGACTGAGAGGTGCCTCAAAGGCCTAAAACCCACCACTTGTAGACTTTTTCCTTAGTCAAGCAAATACACTCTTTCTGGGCATGCATATTTGTTTCTGAGACCTGCGACCACAAATTCCTGCTTCATTGACCATCTCAGCAGTCTCGGATGGTCTCAGTGAAGCATGCAGGGACAATAGGTCATCAGGAATCCTGGCAGGGGACTGCATAGCACTAGGGTTGCTGTGTGAGACTAGGGGTGAGAGGAGGGAGAAAAAGTCATGTCCTTTCTCTTAGCAGCTGCAGAACTTCCTTCAGACTTCCTGGGACCTCCCCTATGGAGGGAGACGCCCTTCTATCTGTCTGAGGACAGAGAGGTAGGGGCACTGCACCAAGTGAGAGACGGCTATTTCCCTGAGGTTGGAAGACAGATCCTGCAGGCCAAATGCAGCCTGCACCCATCCCTCTACCTCTATAGACCTAACAACAATGCCTGTTACCCTTAGGGACCAAAGGGATTGCTCCATGGGAAAAGGGGGTCAAGACCAAGTGAAGAGCCTCATAGAAGTCAGCTACTTGGCTGGGTGTGGTGGCATACTCCTGTAATCCCGCACTTGAGATGCTGAGGCTGGAGGATTGCTGTGAGTTCAAGGCTAGCCTGGTCTACATAGTTAAGGACCAGCCTGAACTCATAGCAAGACCCTATGTCGGAAAAAAAAAAAAAAAAAGTCTGTTCCTTCAGGGGAGGAACTCACATGTACTGAGTTCCCCATGATAGATCTGAGACATCCTTTATCTCATCTTCATCGTCACATCAAACAAGCAGGTGGGATGAAAACAGGTTTGCTGGAGGGGAAGTGACTAGCCCAGGACAATGCATGGATGCTTCTGTGGGGCTTTGCCACACTCAGGTCACCTGGTGCAGGGACATACTCCAGGGAAGACCTGGGTGCATAGAAACCCTTGGTAAGGAGCCAGGGCCCCTCCTAGGGGGAGGTTACATTGATAGGGCTGCTTTTGTGTGTAGAGGGCGGCAGTTCAGGAGTTTCTGCTAAAAATTAAAAACCATATGTGACCCCAGTGATCCCACAGGAGAATCACTCGATGCAGGGATGAGGAGGTCCCTGAAGGTTATCTGTTGCCTGAAAACTGGCAAACAACCAATGTGGACAGGATTGGGGATAATAAAACAAACCGTGGCATGTCCATGCTCTGCAATACCACACAGCAGAAAAAGAGCTGGGTACAGCAGGTCCTAATGTGGAAAGTTCTCCAAATGTGTTAGTGCTCAGTGAAACAAAACCTATGGTGCTACACCTGTTGTGATCTGTTTCGTTGCTATAACTGAATACCACAGACTTGGTAATTTATAAGGAATAAAGGTTTACTTGGCTGAAGGTATAGCTCAGCATATTCATGGCCCTTAGTTCAGAGTCCAGCACCAAAAACTAAATAAATGAAACAAAAATAGAAGTTTATTTTGCTCACAGTTCTGGAAGCTGAGAAGTCTAAGAGCATGGCCTCAACATCTGGTAAAAGCCTTCATCAGGTGCCAGAGAACATCACATGGTGAGATAGCAAGCTAGCCAGAGAACTCATTTTATAATAAAGCCACTCCAAAAAGAACACATTGACCCATTAACCCATGAGAGGAGTAACTGATTCATGAGGGCAGATCCCAAAAGTCTCAGCTTCCCAAGTCTCATCTCTCAGCATTACTGCATTAGGGGCCAAGTTCCCAGCAGTGAACTTCTAGGATACACATTCAAACCATGGTTATAACTTCATAAACCACAAGCACCCGAGCACTTACAAGTGTATGGGAAGGAGAGAGAGTTCTACACGTGTATACGGTATACCAAACTGACCCAAAGACAGGGAGGGGACCAGGTTTGGGAATAGTGGGCAAAGGAAACTTTTGCTTTAGCCTTAGTTTTTTTCTTTTTTTAAAGAATACATTGTAGTGTAATTTTTTTTTATTTTTGAGACAGGGTCTCACTGTGCAGTTCAGGCTGGGCTTGAGTTCACTATGTAGCTCAGGCTGGCCTCAAACTTGCAACGATCCTCCTACTTCAGCTTCCCAAGTGGTGGGATTACAGGCATGTGCCACCATGCCCAGGTTAATTTAGTGTAATTTTATTTTATTTTATTTTTTATTTCGTTTTTGGTACTGGGAATCAAACTCAGGACCTAGCACTTGCCAGGCAGGTGCTTGTACCCCTGAGCTATATATCCCCAGCCCTAAAGTAATTTTAATAACACAGAGAAGTACCCAAGGATACAACTTGGTAGAGTCCAATTCTTCCTTTGGGGACCTAAGTCCACCCTCACCTTGGATCATTTAGTTGAGTGGGTGTGCTGCTCTGCCACAATGGCCTTTGTCTTCCCCACTCCAACAAACCCCCTGAAGTAGCCCTGGGCCAAGGGAGACCCTATTTCCTCCTCACAGTTGCTGCAACCAACAGCCCTTCAAGGCCTTGGGTTGTCATCAGCCCAACCAAGCCAGGTACCATCTAACAGGCCCAGACTCATAGCCTTCTTCTCCAAACTGGCTCAGGGATAAGGGGCACCAGCTGGTTAACCCACGAGGCCATGTTTCACAAGTCCTACTTGAGCTGGCTTCTGGGCGGACAGGAAAGATGGTAGAGAGCTGCTCCTCACACTCTCAGTGAGAAGCCAGGAGGGTTGTTGGCCCTGTCTACCTAGTACAAAGCATGAAGGAAGGGAGAGAACACGTGCTTATTTGTTAACCAATTTTTAGACACCCCATTGTAAGCTGGGCGTCAAGGTACAGACCTGTAATCCCAGCACTGAGGTGGCTGAGGCAGGAGGATCACCATGAGTTTGAGGCTAGCCTGGGCTACATAGTGAATTCAAGGACAGCTTGAACTATAAAGTGAGACCTTGTCTGAAAAACAAACAAGCACCCTAATACCTCATTTTACATAGGACACAGGCTAAGAGAGCAGATTATGACTTCTTGAAGGCACCCATGAGACCCAAATTCATGTGGCTCCAAGCCTGTAAGAGACAGTCTTGTTCCCCATCTCTTGTCTTCCCCCACAAGAGCTGGAGAAGGGGTATGAGATGGGCACAGGGTACACCATGACCTTGGTTCTGGGCCAGGGTGGGGGAGGTCAGGGTTGTGCCTGCTCACCTGCGGCCTCCACTGAAAGCATGCTAAAGTGGCCGGGGAGATAGCCCAGTGGCACAAGTGCCTGCCTGAAAGTGTGCTGACGCAGCAGCAGGTCACTGCTTGCTGGGGCAGCCAAGGTGCACCCTGCAGGGGGCCTGGCCTGCTAGTCAGGTGACTCTGGCTTCTGAGGGTTATGGGAGCTGGAGGTCACTTTCACAGGGAAACAAAGACCCAGCTGGGGAGGAATACAAATGGTTGGCTACACTGAATCACATGCAGCCCATGAAATGAACAACTCCAAGGGGTGCCATTCCCATCCTTGACCGTCCCAGGAAGAGTTGGGAACATAAATGTGCAGCTATGGCCTATGAATACTGTAGGTCCTGGGCAAGGGGGCTGTGTAACTATCTTAGCACTTGTCTGCAGAGAACTGGCTTGAGGATGGAGCAGAGACAGAAAGCAAAAGGAAAACTGCCATAGAGCCGGCATCCCACCTGCAGACCAACCTAGGCTACTGGATGTCAGGATGACATTCTGACCGGCAAAGATGGGTGGGAAAGACCTCACTAGCCAGAGAGCTACCAAGCGCCTACCCCATTGCTGAGTGGCTGAAGGAACCCAGAGCCCAGATCAAAACCTGGAGTGTGAAACATAATTTTGAGCTTGGGTTCTAGAGCCCAAAGCCTGGGACTGGAGTCTGAAGTCCAGAACACAGAACCTGAAGCCAAAACCCTGAAGTCCAGAACCTGGAGCCAGGAATCTGGAATTGGAGATGAACCCAGAGCCCAGTGCCTAGAACCAGAACCCCAAGCTTGACATCAGTGCCAGAAACTAGATCCAGAAGGCTGTAACTCAGAGACCAGGGCCCAGAACTCAGAGCTTGGAACTAAGAATGTAGAATTCAGGGCCTGGAACTCCCAGCTGGAAGCAGAATTAGAGTATGGATTCCAGAACCTGGAGCTAAGCTCCAGGCCCAGAACATAGAACCCAAGACCTGAAGTCAAAAGCCAGATCTCAGAACTTCAGGTCAGGAAGCTAGATACCAGAGCCTGCAGCTGCTGATTTGGTAGCATGCTGTCCATGCTAACCATGCTCTCCACAGCCTTACTCTCCGTGCTGGACCCTGAGGCCCCCATGAAAGACACAGGGCAGGAGCCACATGAGGGAGGGAGCTGCAGGGAAGAGGCAATTTCCAAAATGCTCAAAGCAGCCTCAGCAGTTTTGGACACAGACTCTGCCCTTGTTCGTAAATGAGTGACCAGTGCATGGGGCACAAGGATTAATAATTATACAGGTTGATTATCACCCACACGGGATGGAACATCGTGGAGGTCAGCCATCCCTACCTTTGAATCAGGAGGGGCCCTGAGTTCCCCATCTGCAAAACGGGATTTGGATGAGACAGTGTCTCAGGGTTCTGTCTGCACTGGGCTTCCCTGTCCAGCTCAGATTGAAATCCAAGCTCTCCAACAAAGAACAAAGTCAAGAGAGCTGCGGGAGTGGGTAGTGCTTTGTTCCCCAGGGAGAGGCAGCTGCTGACCCTACTGCTATATCTGCCAGCCCAGGGATAAGAACCCTTGCCCTGATCACTGATGTGCAAGGAATGTGTCTGTGGTACATGTGCACATGTGCAGTCCTGGTGGTCTGCCATCTTCCCAGTGTGCAGCATGGTGCCGACCCACAGAAGGGTTGTATGTTCACGGAATTAAGCATGTTGGTGGGGAGAGGCATGCATTCTCACCCGGCACTGATGGGACACACTGCTGTGGGATTAAAGGGAGCATAAACCAAGTTCTCCCTCCACCCCAAACAATTCAGTTCATAGACAGAACTGGTTTTGAATGTTGGTTTTTCTTCCTTTGATTATACTCAAACTTCAAGTCCTGCAGAAAATCCACATGCAGGAAACTGTACTTAAGGAACAAATTGGTATTAACCAAGAATTGCAAAATCAACTGGTTGTGCCAACAACCTGCTCTATTTCTGGATCCACACTCTTGTTCTTGGGAACGATCTCTCCATCGTGCCACTCCTAGGGGAATTATTTTCACTGGCATTATGAAATCCGATATATGCCAGCCTCTTGCATTCATGCTGGCCATGCTGCTACCACTATATATCACCACCACCTATTCCTCCCCAACCCGTGGCAGCTGTCTCCTCCCCTCTCAGATTACTTAACATCTCAGCAGCATTTGACCCAGCTGACCAGTGTGTCTCTTGGTCTTTGCTGGTTTCTCTGCCTCACCCTTCCTTAAATGTAGGTGCACTTCTGGGCTGAGCTGTGGGCCTGTTCTCTCTTCATTATACACATTTTCCCTGGGGTTTGACTTCCCAGGCACAGCCTGAGGCCAGCAAAGTGGGCAGGAAGCCAAGTTGCATTGGTCCTTCCAGGCTGTGCCAGCATGCTGGTCTTTATTTGAGCAGCTAACATGTTTTTATTTTATTTTTTGGTACCGGAAATCGAACTCAGGACTTTGTGCTTGCCAGGCAAGCGCTTATACTACTGAGCTATATCCCCGGCCCAACATGTTTTTGTTTTGTTTTGTTTTGTTTTGTTTTGTCTTTTTGAGACAAGGTCTCACTGTGCAGTTCAAGCTGGTCTTGAGCTCACTTTATAGCCCAGGCTGGTCTCAAACTCGAAACAATCCTCCTGCCTCAACCTCCTGAGTGCTGGGATTACAGGCGTGCACCATCATATCGGGCTAACATGTTTTCGTTTGTTTTGTATTTTTTTTTTTTGTCTTTTTGAGACAGGGTCTCACTATGCATTTCAGGCTGAACTCGAAATCACTTTTTAGCCCAGGCTGGCCACGAACTCCCAACGATCCTCCTGCCTCAGCCTCCTGAGGGCTGGGATTACAGGCATGTGCCACCACGCCGGGCCCGGCTAACATGTTTTTAAAGAGAGAGAATGGTGGTTAACTTTGATTTTGAAGAGATTAACTTTGGATTTTGAAGAGATCACTGGTTGCTTTCTTTGGAGACTGGATTGCGGGTCAGCCAGGGCAGATGCAGGTAGGACACTTGGGAGGTCACTGCAATTTCCCAGGGGAGATGACTCAGCTCAGGGTGGCTAGGTCCAGGAAGGTGGCCGTAGAGATGCTGGGCAGTGAAGGATCAGGTTGCTCCTGGAGAGATAAAATTAGGAAAATTGGAGGAAGAGTCAGAGGTGAGTGGGCAGAAGAGAATAAATGTCCAGGGTGCCTGCCTGGTGTCTGGCTCCAATTGATGGACCACACGCTGCTTGCAAAGATGGGAACATGAAGAAGATGTACTCAGGGTAGGGTGAGGAGCACAATGTGCTCACACTGACAGAGCCAACTGCTCCTGCCAGAGGCCCCGCTGACACAGCCTGTGCAGAGGCCTCTTCTTCCCAAATGGCTTCTCCTCTTCTGTGCCTTTCCTCAAAGTGACACAACCCCAACCAGCAAGGTTCTGAGCCAGAGGAAGTCCAGGGGAGCCATGGCCAGAGCCCAAGCACACAGACAGGGTGTGAGTCATTATTCAGCGGGACACACAGACTCTCTCACCAACCAAGGAGGAGACAGGCACCTGGGGATGGGTAGTCCTAAAATGAGCAGAGGGGCTGACACTCAAATCTTTAGGGCTAACATGGAGCCACTTTCTCTGCTGCTCCCAGGAGCTCTGACACAAGATCTGGTCAACTCTAAAGTTTCATTATCATCACTAGGGCTGAAGCAGCCCCAAATCCAGAAAAAAAAAATGCTTTTGGGAATGGCTATATAAATCCACAGAATTTTGGAATTTTATCTCTTAGGATGCATTTAATCAATAATTAACTGCCTTCCCCACTAAACCCAGAGAACTCTATGACAACAGAAAGGTAGACTTCAGAAATGACAAAAATCTGGCATGGTAGTCAATGCCTACAATGCCAGAATTCAGGAGATTGAAGAAGGAGGATCTCTATGAGTTTGAGGCCAGCCTGGGTTACCCAGTGAGTTTAAGCCAGCTTGTATCTAGCTAGGGCCTGGGGATTTAGCTCAGCGGCACAGCACCTGCCTGGCAAGTGCAAGGTCGTGAGTTTGATTCCCGGTACCGGAAAAAACAAACAAACAAACAAAAAAAAGCTCTAGCTAGACCATGTCTCAAAAAGACAGATAAAAAATTGTAACCTTGTTAAAAGGAGAAGCACCCTCAGTCATCAGTACTTGCTCCTGCCCGGGGTCTGACCTAAACAGAGCAGAGACAAACAGTGCAAGTGGACTGGGATCGCTAGTTGTCAGTAGACCACTGCTGCGTTCAGACTATAAATTAAGTATGGATTAGGTAGGGTTTATCAATTTAAAGAGGAAACTGCAGAAATGCCTGTCTCTCTTGGTGCAAAAAGCCTAGGTCTGTGTCACTCTAAAGATGTTGACAGCACTCTGCATGATAATCACCTGGTAAGCTGCAGAGAGTTGTTGACTTGAAATACAGTGCAGCAAGCCGGGGATATAGCTCAGCAGCACAAGCACCTGCCTGGCAAGCACAATGTCCTGAGTTCAATTCCTGGTACCAAAAAAGAAAAGAAAAGATATACAGTGCACCAAGTGCAGGTGGGGCCATGTGCAAGGCCGAGGCACTTCAGCATCCTGGAGGCTCCAAGAAAAGGGCAAGAAGCAGGAAGGGAACAACATCCGAAGGGACCATTCTGACACAGGTCATTCATCTCATTGAATTGTACAGCTCGTTGATGAATCATTACTAATTAATTGCTATTTGATAAGTAAAGGGAGTAGGGCCCAGCGAGGTGAAGTGACTAGCCTCAGAATCCCAGGTTGATTCAAGGGTTGTTTGGATCTTTGCTCAAACAAGAGAAGATTCTGGCCTTGACAGCCTTGGTCCATTATGGGATAGGAATTTAACTGAAGTACTTAGGAATGGATGGGCAGACAATGACTGGCTGGCTGGCTGGCTGACCAAGTGGATGGATAGATGGATGGAGCAGAAGGAAGATGAACTGATAATGTTGGTAGGTTACTAAACAGATACCTAAACTAGATTTTGGCAGGGTGCTGAGGATTAAACCTAGAGCCTTCATGCTGAATTATACCCTAGGCCTTTAAAACAACTTTTTAAAATTTTTGAGACAGAATCTAAGTAGCTATATTGCCCAGTCTAGGCTTAAACTTTCAGTCTTCCTGCCTAAGCCTCCAGGAGTGCTGGGATTACTTGGACCTTTGCTTTAATGAGAGGAGAATCTGGGTACCATTATGCCCAGTTCTAAACTAGATCCTGAATGGAGTCCATCATTATTTAATCTGATCGGATCTTTTATCCCAACCAAAATCTTCTCATTACGCTGTGAATCCGGGACCTAACTCAGGCTCCACAGTCCCATGAAAGGGAAACAAGATTCTGTGCCTGGGGCAGGGAATGTGTCTGTGCCCTGGCGGGATCATGGTTCAGGTTGACCGTCCATGTTGGGGAGGGTAGAGCCTGACCACAGTCTCCCCTGCAGAGCTGAAGATTAGCAATTAACTGGGAGGAATCTTGGGATGAAATTAATTGGGGAACAAAAGGAGGGTAGCTAGCGTTCTAGGGACTTTGCCCTTGATCCAAAGGTATAAACAGAAGGTCTCAGCTACCCCTTAGGCCCCTGGAGTCTTCCCTGAGCTGCTAAACAAGCTGAAACATAGAACCTCAAGGTGAGACCAGGGCCCCCACATCCCAAGCTCACCCCCAGCCCATCACCCAGTTTCTGTCTCTGTCTGTGCTTTCTGTTCCCTATAACGTCTTAATCACACCCAGCCTGGCTCACTCTTCCACAGCAGAAAGGACTGCTTTTGCGGGGTTTGGAATTCAGCTCTGCATACTGCTTTACCCCAGTAGCCACGGACCTCTGGAACAATGTGGGGAGACACTGAGGCAGGTTGGGGCACCATACCTCAGGAGCCAAGAGTTCCTGGGACAGTGCAGGGAGCACCTAAGGAAGGCCAGTTCTAGTCTGAGCCTTATTCATGGAAAAGACGGCTAGTATTTGTTTATTGCCCATCTGAGGAGGTAATGGGGAAAAGGAAGGCATTGTGAGGGGGATGGAGGTCAGGGGACCCTTCCCCAAGTGTGTCCTCAGCCAGCAGGTGTCCAGGACTCCTCTCTGCTCTCAGGGTGGAAAAACCTCATGCATGGCTTACCTGGCCTACATGGTCAGTCACTGGTCACTTGTTCCCTGGCTGCTTCCAGCTGTATGCATAGCAATTTCAGTTTCTGAACATCTGGGCTCTCTCCTGCCACAAGGCTTTTGCAAACATGCCCTTCTCCTCTGCACCCACTTATCACGTTCATGTCAGCCTCATGGTCTCTTCATCTCCACAAGCCCATGCCTTGTCATGGAACACTCTAGTGGTAGCTGTACCTATCATAACACCCTCTATCAGTTCCCACTCATTGAGAGATTATTTCACTTATACCTGCTCTCCACTAGACCTTGAACTTCCTGGGGGCAAGGGCTATGTCTGTCTTTAATCACTATTGTAGCCCAGCATCAAGCTCGGAGCTTGGGATAAAGTAGATGCTCAAGAAATACTTGCAGGGGTGGGGATGTAGCTCAGAAGTAAAGCACTTGCCTAGCATACACACAGCCCTGGGTTTGATCCCCAGTATGTCTCCATACACACGTAATACATGAATGTGAAAATTGGCCCTGAGCACCTATGTGTGCATCGCCGGGTGTGTCTGAGGAGAGGGGTGGGGTGGGTGTTTGTGCACGTGCATCTGCATGCATGTGGGTAGGAGTGTCTAGGAAACAGCAACTGTCACTCAGCGCTGCTGCAATCCTTGGCATGCAGGCCTCACCGCCAGTGTCCAGTATGATGTCCCGTGGAGAAAGGCTAGGGAGCCCCGCTGTCTCCCCACTTCCAGTCCGTGGAGGACACGTGATGCATGGGGCGGCCTTTGCCTATGTGCCGAGCCCTCAGGGTGAGTGCTGTTGCCACACCCTGGACCACGCTTGTCCATAGTTGTCCACATCCCCGGTGAGGCCCCGGCTCTTCCATTTGCCTCTCCCCCTCCCTGGGCCCCTGGGGCCTCTGGGAGCTGCTAACTAGCCTCCTTCCCCAGTCCTGCACAGGATCCCAGGGACAACCGCCTATGCCTTCCCCAGCCTGAGCCCAGTGGCCCTCACAGAGCATGGCTGTCCCTATGGAGAGGTCTTGGAGCTCCATGACCCACTACCTGCCAAGGTGGCCCTGGAGGAGGAACAGAAGCCAGGTTGCCTGGGCCAGGGGGCAGCAGGGGAAAGGGTAGTCATGGCCCTGGTCCCCTGCCTGCTATGCTCATGCCTGGCCTGCCTCCAGAGCCCAGACTGGTCCAGAAGGTGCACCAGGTTGGCACCACGCTTCTCAAGGTACCACTGATGCTGGCTTTCCTCTACCTCTTTGTCTGCTCCCTGGATGTGCTCAGCTCAGCCTTTCAGCTGGCCGGAGGTAGGGTCTAGTTAGAGGAGGCCAGGGAAAGGTTTCGGGAGGATCTCAGATGACACTGGCTTGTGCTTCCCAGGGAAAGTGGCTGGAGACATCTTCAAGGACAATGCCATCCTGTCCAACCCAGTGGCAGGGCTGGTGGTGGGGATCCTGGTAACTGTACTGGTGCAGAGCTCCAGCACTTCGACGTCCATCATTGTCAGCATGGTCTCCTCTGGCTGTGAGTGGACCAGGGCAAGAGCCTAGGGTGCTGGGTGGTCTGGGGGGCGTGTCAAGGGTGTGTGATGGGGGCAGGACTGGGATGGGGGAGAGGGCTGAGGGCAAAGGGCAGGGCTCTAACATCTGTCCTCTAAAGCAGAGCCAAGAGTCTGTATTATGATTTATTGCAAAGAATTGCTTTGCTCAGTTGTGGCACTGGCTAGTCAAGTCTGAAATTCGCAGAGCAATCTGGAAGAACAAGCTGGAATTCCTGGGCAAAAGCCAATGCTGACATCCATAGGTGAAAATTCTTCCTCAGGGAAGCCTCGGTTTTGTCTTTAAGGCCTTTCTTCCCATTGAATGAGGGCCATCTAGATTATCAAGCATAATCTCCTTTACTTAAAGTCAACCAATGGTGGGTGAAAGTCACATCTATGAAATACCTTCACAGAAGCACCCAGGTTTGTGCTTGACAGAATAACTGGACACTATAAACTAGTGATGTTGACACACAAAACCAACCAGTACACTTATGTGCACGTATACACACACAAGCACAAATATGTGTTTATATATGAGACCTCACAGTGCATGCACACACCTGCACATACTTACCCTGTATAGTGCTTGTACATCTAGTCACACTGACCATGGGACTAACAGGTGTTGTGGGGATGGAGTCAGGTGGCCCTCACCTAGTTAAGTAAGAAGTCACCTTGCCAGATGTGGTGACATATTCCTGTAATCCCAGCACTTGGGAGGCTGTGGCAGGAGGATGACTGTAAGTTCAAGGCCAGCCTGAGCTCCATAGTGAGTATAGGCCAGCCTGAACTGCATAGTTGAGACCCTGTCTCAAAAAAAGAAAAAAGAAGAAAAACTAAAGAAGTCACCTCTTCTGCCAGTGCTGGAGGTGAGCTCTGCCATCCCTATCATTATGGGCTCCAACATCGGCACCTCTGTCACCAACACCGTCGTGGCCCTGATGCAGGCAGGGGACAGAGCTGACTTCCGGCGGTGAGGAGAGGGTAGGAGGGTGGGGTTTTTGCTTGTTGGGGGAGGGTAGCCCCACATACTTGGAGCTTCCAGGATGAGTGCATCCTGGCTCCAGCCCAACCTGCAACATGGCCTCCCTGCCCAGGGCCTTTGCAGGGGCCACAGTGCACGACTGCTTTAACTGGCTATCCGTTCTGGTTCTACTGCCCCTGGAGGCTGCCACTGGTTACCTGCATCACATCACTGGACTTGTGGTTGCCTCCTTCAATATCCAAGGAGGCCGTGATGCCCCTGATCTTCTTAAAATCATCACGGAGCCGTTCACAAAGCTCATCATTCAGGTGGGGACAGGGCCTGGCATGGGGTCAAGGCTGGAAGTAGTAAGAAACATCACCCTCACTCTCCACTCTCATTTTGCTCACAGCTAGACAAGTCTGTGATCACCAGCATTGCCACAGGGGATGAGTCCTTGAGGAACCACAGTCTCATCCGGATCTGGTGCCACCCAGACTCCATGGAGGTGAGTCTCAAGCCTGGCCTTTTAATTTCATGGCTCACAATGCTCCAAAAAGTCCTTGTAGATCATTTAGCCAGGAGAGAGCAAATATAAGTTACTTTTTCCGTGATACTGTGCCCATGGCAGACATTGCTAATCCGTTTCAACCTCACACATTGCTTTAGGCAGACATCACCAATCAATTAGAGTTGATGTGTAATTGATCTAACCCAGTAGTTCTCAAAGTATGGTCCATGAAGCACTAACATCAATACCACCTGGGCAGGTACTGGAAATTTAGATGTACATCCTTCCCTAGAACTACTGAAGCATGCTTCAACAAACCCTCTGGGTTTGCTCATGCTCAAGTTTGAGAGCCACTGATGTAGTCAGCTCTCTGATTTCACGAGTAGATAGAGGCTCAGAAAGGCTAGGAAACTTGCCAGCGCTTGTCTGCTGTGTCAGGGCCTGAGGATACCAGTGGGGTTAGTGACTCAGATCTGCCATGTTTGGGGGCCCAGGAAATATGGGAGAGAAGGCAAGAAGAAAATGCTATAAAGGACATTTGGGGAAACTAGGATGCGTAAGGACCTAGCTCAGGAGCAAGACACGTGAGCTGCTGCGTGGAGACCTCCTTGAGACACAGCAGCCAGTTGTGCTGGTCCTGGAATGCCTTCTCCTAGACTATACAAGTGTGAGTCCCTTGTCCTGTGCTGTTTCTGCTGCTTCTACTACCCAGAAGAACTATTGAGGTTGGTTGGACACTCATGGACTAGTCATTATGCCAGGGTAACAAGGAAGTGGGCAATTAGCATACTTTCCTACTCAGCCATAAAAAGGAAAATGCTGCAAGACCGTAATTCACCACATTTTCTTCACCTTAATTATTAATATAAGAACCAATTATATTTAGAACAAGCTCTGAGAAAATCTGAAGCCCATAGTCCCAGCCTAAGCCTTTCCCCCTCATTCCCTCTGCTTGCTGTTTGATGGTACGGGAGCTTTATCTCAGCATGAACAGAAAACACTCAGTCAACTTGCCCTACCACGTTCCTTTGCATCGAGTGGCACACAGCTCGAACTCAGCCTTTCTGAGAGTTCAAGGCAGCTTGACATGAAAAAGCCCATGTGGATCGCTTTTATGCTGGTTTATGACCTCTCTGACACATCAGCTATCTTCTTATGAGCTCTTTGGGCACTCTGAGAGCTCTCTGAATCACCACAGCCTCTCTACTGTAGAGCAAAATCTAGTCTACAGCCATACCACCCTCTATGCACCTGATCTCATCTGCAGAACAAAAGAGAGAAGAGAGAGAGGAAGAGAGAGATTCCACACTGATTTTCACACACAAAAAGGAAAGCTTCTTTTGCTCCCCACTTCCTCTGAGTTGCCCGCTGTCCACCTGCTGCGGCAGTAAGCAGGTTTCCACTTGCGTGATGTGTCATGTCATCTAATGCAATCCTCATGCAATGTCAGTGAGGTGGACACAAGGAACCCTCTTTACAAAAACAGAAACTGAAATTCAACCATGTGAAGGAAGCTCCTGCATTCACCTGGCTGGGGCTGCCTTCCGGCTCTTTGCTACTGCTCCAGTTGCCACTTGCTAAAGCTCTGGTTTCATGTGCTCACTCTATCAGGAAATCTTTTCCTTAGAGCAGCTTGGAAGCTAGGTGGGGATGGGACGAGTTCCCTGTGCTCACCCTCCGTCAGGGACTTTTGCCCATAGGAACATGATTCATGCCCCATGCTCTTATGATGTGCATCAGTGGCTCCTCCTGCACCAAAGACTGTACTGAAGTCTTTCCTTTGATTCCTTTTCTTTTCTTTTTTTGTACCAGGAATCGAACTCAGGACCTTGCTCTTGCCAGGCAGGCACTTGTGCCGCTGAGCCATATCCCCGGCCCACTTTCCTTTGATTCCAAAGTCCCACTGTACTATACTGTACTTCCTTCCAACTTCTCATTGCTTCCAGCTTTTACCACTCGGGACCTAACCTTGCCTGGCCAGTCTCCAGGGACCCTGTGTCACCAAGGAAAGAATGAGTCTTAAGCATTCCAGATGGGAAAAGTAAAAACATACACACTTTTGATGTTTCAATGGCTTCTGGACGTTCTTCAGGTCTGGCACTGTCCAAAAATTACCTTTTAGGGGCCAGGGATATATCTAGTGGCACAAGCATCTACCTGGCAAGCGCAAGGTCCTGAGTTTGATTTCTGTACCAAAAAACAAACAAACAAACAAAAAATTACATTTTTGTAGGGTCAGAATGTGGATTGTCAACCGTACTTGCCTGATTTAAATAAGTATCTTTTGAGGACTTGTGGCCTGGGAAACAGGGTTTATCCACCCCCTACTTTACAGCTTAGGAAACAGCCTTACCCCAGAGGTACAGTGGTTTGTCCTAGTTCATAACTGAGGTGTGAATCCTGGTGGAATCCTGGCTCCTCATCTTTCTGCCTCTCCAAGATACCAGTTTGAGCCAGGTATGGGGGCACATACCTGTAATCCCAACAGTCAGGAGGCTGAGGCAGCAGGACCATTGCAAGTTCGAGATCAGCCTGGGATACAAAGTGAGCTCAAAGTCAATCTGAACTGCTTAGCAAGACATTGTCTCAAAAAACAAAACAAACAAAAAGATACCAGCTTGACATCCCACCATATATGTCCATTTCCCATTCTGCACGTCAGGCTTGAGTGCCACTCCAGGGGTAGTAGGTAGGTGTTACTCTGAGGATAAATCTTTTTTTTTAAGAGGATCTCACTGTGTAGGTCAGGCTGTCCTTGAACTCACTATGTAGCCCAGGCTGGCCTCAAACTCATGGCAATCCTTCTGCCTCAGTCTCCATAGTGCTGAGATTAACAGGCCTGTGTGCCACCACACCCAGTTTGTAGTGATAAATTCTCCTTTTAGCCACCAGATGGAGCTGCTAGCACAGCGCTATCTAGGGCTTACAGAAGAACAAAGGCCCTGAGCTTCCTTCCTCTGGAGGGGAAATTATTCCGCAGGCCCACATCCTGTGTGTTTCTCCCCTGGGAAAGGATTCTTGGAGCCTGATAGTCCTCTGTGACCTTAATCACTTCCTTCAGTTCCCAGAGGCGGCTCCTTAATTTGGGGTGTCCCTACAGGCGCTTAAATCCCAACTCCCTCTTCCAAGACTCTGCCAATTAGCCCTTGGGGAAAGGCACACAACGTTACCCGTCCCATGCCATGGAAAAGGCAAGGGAGGCTCAGGACAAGTGTGTGGTTCAGGGTCACACAGCGGGGAATGGCTGAGCTGGGGTGGGGTCCAGGGTTATGGGAGGCCTGTTCCTCTGTTCTTCCCTCAATCCCCTCTCCTCACCTCCTTCCGCTCCTCTACTCAGACCTTAGGCCCAGGCAGGATGGGCACATGCTGGGAATAGGCCCCAGATGCTGGGCCTGCGGGCCTTTATCTAGGCTGGAGTTTCCGCCTTCTGCTTTGCCCTGCAAAAAAGCCCCAGGGGAATGCTGCCTTGCCTTGTTCCTCCTCCAGCTTGGTTTCACAGTCAGTCACCTCCCTTTGCCCCAACTGCTGCCTTTATATTCCCTGGGTTCTTTAGGCTCTCTGACACCCCGGTGGACTCAGCTAGGGCCATACAACACCAGGTGGAAAATTCAAGGTTCCAGAACCCCAAGGGTGTGGCTAGGGATATAGCTCAGTGGTACAGCGTGTACGTAGCATACATGAGGCTTTGCGTGGTAGCATCAGCACACATACAAAACCCAAAGGCTTTAGCCGTTAGTTTTGTCCTGCCCATGACTTCCAGCCCTCAATAGAGCTCCTTATCCTCCTCTAATCTCTCAGGCCCCCAGGAGAGGGCCCAGCCCAGAATGATCAATGGGGTACAGGTTGATGATCAGTTAGGCACCCACAGGGGGTCATCTGTTTCCTAGGGTTCCAGGACAGGGATACCCCCCGAAGTCCACCAAGCTCCTCCTCAGCAAGTCTAGGATCCCCAGGCATGTTTGCAAGAGCAATTGAGGTTCTAACCAAAGAAGTCAATCACATACCACATGATTCTGATGGGCCCAGGGAAGGAAACTATCTATTCCTTACTTGTAGACACAGTTGATAAGACTTGTCATGAACCAAGCTCCTTTTCTTTTTGATTTTTTGGTTTGAGGCAGGGTCTCACTTGAGAGGCCCTGTAGTGAGGGCTGGTCTCGAACTCACTTGTGTAGCCCAGGCTGTCCTCCAACTCACAGCAATCCTACTGCCTCAGCCTCCTGAGAGCTGGGATTATAGGCATGCACCACCAGGCTCGACTCAAGCCCTGCAGAGATGGCTTTATGTACACTTTCTTTTGTAAGCATTATAACAGCTTTTTCTTTCACTATCCTGTTTTAAAGAAATCTGAGTCAGAGAGGTAGCATGACTGACGCAATGTAGATAGTATAAAAAATAGGATTTAAACTCAGATCTGCCTCACAGCAAACACCTGACTGTCTCGCTTAGCTGCACAGTAGGTAGTTACCATCACTGTCCCAGCCTGATCTTCTAATCTATTCCATCAGAGATTGTTTTTTTCCTGGTTTCTCAGCCTGCAGTTCAGGCCCCAGGCTTGACAGTGCCCTAAGGCCCAGACAAGGGGAACTGGCAACACAGATAAATACATTTCCCTACCTGAGGGGGCACATCCCACTGAAATAAACCCTAACTTTGCCATAAATAATTCTTATCTCCATCATACTCCCAACCTGCCCCATCACACTTTCCTCCCCCACCCGTGCTGGGATGGAGCCCAGGGCTTTGTGCAGGCTTGCCAAGTGCTCTACCCCTGAACTATACCTGCAGTCCCATCATATTTATATATAATGGCACAGTTTCGAACAAGACCTCAAGAAGCTGTAAATGTCTCCTTACCCCTCCTGAACCCCCACCCTCAGCACAGGGGTGGGGTGGGGGATACCAGAGGATCCACGATGGGGCTCTGGATACAGAGCCGCTGGGGGATGGGCCTAAGTTCCAGCAGAGGTAGAATGAGGCCAACAGGGAGAAGTTGTAGCGCTCATATTCTGCCTGGAAGCGTGGTGGCCCTTGCTGATGTGTGGCTCTAGGAGTGACTGCTTCTTTCTGAGCCCCTTTTATAAATGGCTTCTCCCCACCAAACCTATCCTATTTTCTCCTGTCACTCTTGGGTGATTGCTAGACAAAAATAATTGCCAAGAGCCCTAGGTTGCATTTTAAATAATAACTGCTTACCCCAACAAGGCTACACAGTAGTGGTCCACAAGCCAAAAAAGGTCTGCTTCTATGGCCCTAGAATTCTACTACCTAGAGTTGTATGTATGTCTCAGAGTAACTGCCAACATTTACAGAGATTGTAAGGATTTTATCTAAAACTTCAGAATTATGATTTCTCTTATAAAATTGGCCAATTGGACCATGCTGGATAATGACAGTGGCTTAGACCTAAGTTGTTCCTGCCCCTACAGACCCAACACACTCTCCAACACACTCACATGCAGCCTGGGTCCCTCATTCAGAATGGGGAATCTTGGGGCTGGGGATTTAGCTCAGCGGCACAGCACCTGCCTGGCAAGCACGAGGTCGTGAGTTCGATTCTCGGTACTGGAAAAAAACAAAACAAAAAAAAACAGGATGGGGAATCTGAGAAAGTCCTCACTTCAGGACAGGTGGTGGGAAGGGAAGTGATGGGGGCTGGACACTGTCCCACCAACTATTCTGTCCCCACTGGATCCCTCAGGGTAAGAAACAGAGCACTAGAGAAGGGAGCTTAGGCTAACCAAGGGCTTAGGGGTAAGGAGGGGGCCAGAATGCTGAGGAGGAGAGAGGAGCACCAAGAAAGGGGTCAGTAAAAGACCTGGAAGGGGGGTTCTCAGAAAAAGAGGACTATGGTCAGTGGCATCCAGTGCCACTGAGAGATGAAAGAAAACAAAGAAGCAACCAGTTGAGGCAATCAGAAGCGTCCTGCTGGGTCCAGTGAATCCTACTCCATGGAAATGCAGAGGGCCCTCTGTGGCCTGGTTCTTGTGTGTCAAATATTTCATTATATTTTTCACCAGAGTAATGGGACCAGAAAGAGCAAATAACCTATCCATAGTAACAGAGTCAAGAAAACCATCTCTACCTTCCTAATCTCTCCCTAACTGCCATCCCAGCCCCCATCCCAGGTTGCATTTTCCTATATTCACTAAATCACCTTCTTCTTAATCTAGGCTTCTACCTTGTCCAGGGCAGAGGCCAATGCCAGCCAGATCCGTGGAAATGTCACCATGGAGAAATGTAAGCACCTGCAACGTGGGAGGCTATCCTGCAGCAGCAAGGCCACCTGGTGTGGAAGCTAGAGAAGCCAGGTGGAGCCCTAAGCTCACAGCCCCAGAAATGGCCAAGGAGCACCGGGCTTGGGGGTCAGCTCTCAGCAACTCAATATTCCCCCTGCAGGTAATCACATCTTCGTGGACACGGAGCTGCCTGACCTGGCCGTGGGGCTCATCCTACTGGCTGGCTCCCTGATGCTCCTGTGCACCTGCCTCATCCTCCTTGTCAAGATGCTCAACTCGCTGCTCAAAGGCCAGGTGGCCAAGGTCATCCAGAAGGTCATCAACACTGGTAAGCCATGAGCAGTAGGTGGAAAGCTACAGGGCTGGGCAGGCCCCAAGAGAGGCCCTTTTGGCCCTGCTAGATTCTGCCACTGCCTAGATCTGGATAAAGCCCTACCATCTATGAGCCTCAGTTTCCCCACTGACCACAAAAGAGATCAGACTAGGCAATTCACAGGCTCCTCGGGTGCTGACAACTGGAGAGCTGGGGCTGCCTCTGGCTGTGGTTTCACCCTAGAAGGTGGAGATTCTCAGAAGTCATTTGTTAAATCAACAAATAGACATTAAGAGGCTACTGTGTGCCAAGGGATATGGGGTGAGGCAAATAGAGATGAATCCTAATCTAAAGGGGCTTACAACCCAGCAGGGGAGACAATGAGAAGTAAGTGAATGAAGATAAATTTGAAGAAAAACAAAAATAACTGCCAAGAGCAGAGCAAGAAAAGCAATACAATAGAGCATGGAATAGGCGAACCTATGGCATGTGTGCTGTTTGTATCACTGAAAGCTCTGAAAGGCTTCCCATCACTGTGCGAGGCCATCTTCAGTGGGTAATCAGGCCTCTCCGAGGAGGAAGTATTTGAGCAGAGATCTAAATGAGGAGTCAAGATGTGGATGAAGACAGGTATAGCACATTGGTAGAGTGTTTGCTTAGCATACACAAGACAGAGTTCTACTCCCAGCACTGTGAAAAAAGAAAAGCTGTGGGTAAAGAGGATTGGGGTTGAGGGAACAGCAAGGACAAAGACTAGGATGCAAGAAGCAGTTTGGCAGGTTTGTGGCACAGAAGGGTGACCACAGTATGGTGGGAGCATAGTCAGCTAAAGCAGAGAGGCAGGGTAAGGTCAGGGAGGTGACGGCGCTGGAGTCAGAGCGCAGGGCCGCTGGAGCAGCTCAGAGCCTGGACTTTAAGAAAGGCAATGGGAGCACTGGCAGGGCAGGGTGGGACAAAGCCGGGGACTGACACCAGCTGATTCCATTGTAAACTTCCCTTTGAGCTTTTGGTGTACTGCCTGGCCTTGGGAAAGGCTGCCTGACAAATGCAGGAATAAGAGGCATTCATGGGGCTGTGGGAGCTCAGAGGAGGAAGAAACAGAGAGGGTGGGGTGGCATGGGCTTAGGGGAGACTTTCCAGTAAGGAAGTGCTAGCTGCATGGAGCCTGAGTTGCTATCTACACTGACCTTCTGTATCCACAGGCTCTGAATCTGCAGATTCAATAGACCATGGCTCAAAAATACTTGGAAAAAATTACATCTTTCCTGAATATATGCAAAGATTTTTCTTGTCATTATTCCCTATACAATGAAGCATAACAACTATTTACATAACCTTTGCTTTGCTTTGGGTATTACAAGAGATCTAGAGATGAGTTAAAGCACATGGGAAATGTGCTTTAACTGTATGCAAATACTATGGCATTTTATAAAAAGGACTGGAGCATCCACAGATTTTGGTGTACAAAGGCATCTCCTGAGGATGCTCAGGGAAAACTATATTTAAATGCTGAGTAGGAGATTCCAGGTAAAGGGAACAGGCAGGACAAAAGCAAGGTAGCATGATGATACCAACCAAGAAAGATCTATAATCCAAGATCAAAGAAGGGCAAACAGAAGCCACTGCAGTTGAGCAGGGGCCTGGCTAGGTCCTAGCAGGACCCTGGTATCCAAAAGACCTCCCAAGAAGGTGCTGCTCTCCCAGTGCCCTCCCACTGAGCCAGCCTGCTGGGCCTGGGGTTTTCTTGCAGATCTCCCTGCTCCCTTCACCTGGGTCACAGGCTACTTTGCCATGGTGGTAGGTGCTGGAATGACCTTCATTGTCCAGAGCAGTTCTGTGTTCACCTCAGCCATCACCCCACTCATTGGTGAGTGCTGAACAGAGATGTGTTGGGGGACAGGGGGAGCTGAAGAGCTGAAGGAGGAACTCAGGAAGCACCATGTCCTCTCCCTTGTCCACCAGGCCTGGGGGTGATCAGCATCGAGAGGGCCTACCCCCTCACACTGGGCTCCAATATTGGCACCACCACTACGGCTATCCTGGCAGCACTGGCCAGCCCCAGGGAGAAGCTGTCCAGCTCCTTCCAGGTGCGTTGGGGAAAAGAGTGCTGCCTCAGCAGGATGGGGCTAGGACTAGGCACACTGGGGCTAGGGCGCAGGGCCTGACCAAGCGTGTGATAACATGTAACTGTTGACTAAGTTTGATTGCCCGCCAAGGCTACCTACAATGGGCTTGGTAGAAACCATTATGGGCAAAGTTGACTTTGATTCCAACTCCAAGACCTTGGTGTCTCATAGGGATACACTGCTCAGTAACTGTACAAATAATGAGTAACAAGTTGGATGAGGCTGGGAGCCTGGCCCAATCTGAAGCATCGAGAAAGCAGAGCTGGGGAGGAGGGGGCAGATGGCAAAAGGAGAACTGTTCTTGAAACAAAGGAGCCACTGACAAGATACAGCACTGACCAATTAAGAGCCCCAGAGCAGATAAGCCAGAAACTAGTATTAATCTTTTACCTGCTGGATTTTGGCAGTATCTGCTGGAGAGTTCCTGACAAAGGGTCAGTACAGGAAATGTGGAAAGTTCAGGGCAGTGGATGTTTACCAACTGATCTGGAGATATCTCACTATTTTAACAACCAGTGCAGCTATGCTGGGGTGATCTGGGGACTCATCCGCCCGAAGTGGTGACTTCCCAGCTACCTAGATGAGGTCAGGCACCTATTATCTCTCCTGCTGGCCCAACATGGCAGCTTCTGCCCACCTCAGTTCCTCCGCTCCCTCCCCTGCAGATTGCCCTCTGCCACTTCTTCTTCAACATCTCCGGCATCCTGCTGTGGTACCCACTGCCCTGCATGCGCCTGCCCATCCGCATGGCCAAGGCCCTGGGCAAACGCACAGCCAAGTACCGCTGGTTCGCTGTCCTCTACCTCCTTCTCTGCTTTCTGCTGCTGCCCTCGCTGGTGTTCGGCATCTCCATGGCAGGCTGGCAGGCCATGGTGGGTGTGGGTGCACCCTTTGGGGCCCTGCTGGCCTTTGTGCTGCTAGTCAATATCCTACAGAGTCGAAGTCCAGGACACCTGCCCAAGTGGCTTCAGACATGGGACTTTCTGCCCCACTGGATGCATTCTATGAAGCCCCTGGACCAACTCATCACCCGTGCGACTTTATGCTATGCCAGGCCCGAGCCCCGCTCACCCCAGTTGCCTGCAAGGGTCTTTCTGGAGGAGCTGCCTCCCGCCACACCTTCCCCCCGCCTTGCACTACCTGCTCACCACAATGCCACCCGCCTGTAGGCTGCAGGCCCAGACAACTGCCTGGAGATGGAAAGGCCTGTGCACAGAGCCCAGGGTGGATGGAGAGGGGTATGTGTGCTCGTGCGTGTGAGCACATGCCACCCTGGTGTGCATGTGTCTGTCACCCTTGGATGCCTATCCTTGTGCAGATCCACAGAGGTATGGGCTTGTGTGACGGAGAGGCAATATGCACGTGTGAATGTTTAGGGGTTTATCTGTGTCTATCAGTGTAGGCATAGAAGCCAGTATTTGTGTACACACGTGTATCCGGCTATGCATGTGTACAGATGTACCTGTGGGAGGCCGTGCATAGGTTGCAGGGGATCTGGATATGATTTCAAGACCTTTGCCATGTGTATCGAGGCTTGCATCTATGTCCTTGTCTACTTGAGACTTTGCTGGGCAGGTGACTCTGACTAGGTGACTGCATAGCTGTCTGCCTGGGTGCCAGAGTCACCAATTGAGTTACACCCCTACTTGCCACCTTCCTTCCTCCATGATGCTGTTCTCACCCTTACTCAGGGCTCAGTGCCACCACTGCAGTCCTTTCCCAACCTTGCACAATGAGTAAAAGGAAGGCATTTAAAACTCTCAACCATTTGGAAGTCTTTTTTGCTCTGCATCTATGGGAGGGAAGTTAAAATCGAGGCATGGGGTTCAACAACACTATCTCCCCTCAAACATTCGCTGCAATGGCAGCCCATAGGCCTTTGAGAACTTCACCCCAACACTTTACCTGGCCCCACCTTCATGAGCTCCACAGTTTGAACTCCCTGGAAGCCTAGAAGCTAGGGCCTGGGGCCACCCTCAAAGTAAGTATAAGTAAGACTCGCTCGCTGCCCCTCCATGGCCTGACCCCCAACAGGCTGTGCCTCTGCTGAACCTACCTGCCTTAGCCATACACTCACTCCTGCTGACAGGGATCAGATCAGTGCTGCAGAATGAGTAACAAGTGGGGGCTTGTCAGGGACACTGGAGGAGGAAACAAGGAAGGTGGAGACAGCCAAAAGAGGCAGGGACCAGACACCCTCCCACCTTTGTTCCCACTGAGCAACCAACCAGGCCTTATTTAAACCTATGCAAGCTTTCCAGCTCTTCCTTTTCCATAGGGCGCTCTGGAGCCGAGGCCTGCAGAGTAAGGATCAAGGGGTGGGGGTGGGGGCCAAAGTCCATCCCTCCTGTCCAGGGACTCTTCTGGACCCTTTAGGCCCCAAGAGGAAAGGAAGACTGTGGGACCCCAAACCCAGCTTTGATGCTCTTATACATGCTCCTCCCAGAGGCTCTCCTCTGAGGCTTGTGGGAGAAGATGCAGGTGCCTGGGGCCCCCAGAACCGCTCTATACACACCAACGCCATCCTGTCACCACTCAGCCCACACCAGTGCTCTGCCAAGAGGAAGGGTCAGGAGTGCAGCCAGGCGTCCGTATCCAAGGGTCCCACGCCCATTGATTCCACCAATGGTAGTAGAGATGACTTAAAATACACAAATCCTCTGCCGTTTTATACAGGGATTTTAGTAACCTGAGGGTCCTGGAATCAATCTGCAAGGCTACTGAGGGAGGGTTGCACACTACCTCCAGCCTGAAACCCTGACCTCTCCACCCTATTTGAGTGTGCCTGGGGAGAACGGTGCTGGCAGGATGGGAAGGGACGCCTTTCTCTGTCCTGCCTAGGTGCCTGGAAATTTCCATAAGAGGCTGCTAAGGCCCGGGGTAGAGTTTGAAAAGCCTCCCACCTTTTGATTCTTCCTCAACAAGGAGGAGGGGTTCCCCTAGGAGCCCAGGAAAGTGCTGAGAAGCAGCAATCAGACCAGAGGCCTCTCTGCAAGCATCCATAGATGGGGATTGCTGAGCAGACTCTAGATTTAGAATTCCAGCCCACCAGGAACACTCTCCTGCAAGGATCTTCCCATAAACTCATTTCCTGATTTGCCAACTCCCCACGCGCAATCAGAGGATGAGCCCACGACACCCAATTCACAGTTTATTCTGGTCTCGCTGCCACCGTGGGTGGCCTAACTGTCACGCTACATGCCCTCCATGCACAGCTGGCAGAGCAACTCGTGCATCTTCTTATTGAGCATGCCCCCGTGCACGCCGCGCCGACCCATGAGCACGAGGAGAGCGCGCGGCGTGCGGCCGACACAGATGGCGCGCCCGTCCAGGCCCTTGGTGCGCGCGTCCAGCACGCCATCGCCCTCGGCCAGTAGGTAGTCACGAATGACACAGCAGCGGCGGCCCGCCAAGCTCAGGCCAGTCTGCAGGAAAGTGTGCCGGTCCGGCCCCGCGAGCACGGCCACTTCCTGCGGGGAGATGGCAGCCAGCAGGCCCCCAGGCCGCGATGCCCACACACAGCGATTGTCCGAGTGGCCCACGATGGCCACGTCGTCAATGCGCTGGTCCCGCAGCACCGCGCTGATGAAGGTCTTCCAGTCGCTCATTGCCCGCGCAAGGAGCGTGCCCCTCCGCCTACTGCTGGGAGGGAAGTCCCGCCGCTGGGCCAACTAGGAACGCTGGGGACACTGTGACGTACGCGGGGGCGGGGTTGTGACTAGACAGGGTGTTGTCACAGACTGTTACCTAGGCTGGAGAATGTGGGGGCGTTCATGTTTTATGTGTGGGAAATTCTAAAGTTAGCATACAGGAAGGAATTGAGGACCACTCAAAAGGACTCTAGAAAACCAGTATAAATGGCTCATTAAAAATGGGGTTCGGCGCATGCCTGTAATACCACCATTCAGGAGGCTGAGACAGAAGGATCACTGCGAGTTCGAGGCCAGCCTCAGATACATAGTGAGTTCAAGGCCAGTATGAACTGCAGAGCAAAACCCTGTCTAAAAAAAAAAGGATGGGATCTCCAGGTATGGTGGTGCATTCCTGTAGTCACAGCACTCAGGAGGCTGAGGCATGAGGATCACTGTGAATTCAGTGCCAGTCTGAGCTGTATAGTGAGTTCAAGGCCAGTCTGAACTACATGGTGAGATCCTGTCTCCAAAATAAAACAAAACCACAGATGGGGTTAAGGCACTCATGGTGGTTCACACCTGCAATCTCAGTGCTGTAAGAGGTTGAGGATTGCAAGTTCCAGCCCAGTTTGGGCAATTTAATGAGCTCCTGTCTCAAAATAATAAAAAGGGCTGGGGATGTAGCTCAGCACAAGGGCCCTAGGTTCAATCCCCAGTATTGAAAAAAAAAAAAAAAAGTTTAAGAACAAGAACAAAAAAGATGCCTCATCTGGACAGCTGGACTTCTCAGCCTGTAAGAGGAAACGATTCAACCTCCAGATGGTGGCTCCCAAATGCCCAGGAAGACTGTTGGATTGATTGCTTCAGTAATCTATCTACAATAGAGCCTAAGAATTTGTATGTCTAACAAGGTGTTTGGTAATGTTGTTGCTGGTCAAAGGACTTTGGGATCCAGCGCAAGTTTGGGTAGACATGGGAGTATGTAATGTTGCCAGCACTCAGGGTACACACTACCATTTTGTTTAGCATCTCTTTTTTTTTTTTGTAGTGGGGATGGAACTCAGGACCTTACGCTTGCGCTTGCCAGGCAGGCGCTTATGCCACTGAGCTACATCCCCAGCCCTAACATTAAGCATTTCTAACTACAGTGCTCAACCTCAGCCGCACGTAGAATCACTTGGGAAGCTTTAAAAACACTGCTATTCATGCCCCATCCCTAGAGATACCGATTTAACTGCTCTCAAGTGCATGTTGGGCACAGAAAGACTCAAAACCTCTCCAGGGCTGAGGTGTGACTTAGAGGTACTGGCCTCCTAAGTACAGGGAGGCCTTGGGTTTGACACAAGGGGCAGCGCTTCCCAAATGATTCTGATGTACAGCCAAGGCTGAGAAACATTGTCCTTAGATTTAGTTCCTTATGAGGAATATTTCCAGAGTCACCTTGCACAGGCCTGGTGCCCAGTAAGGCCCCAGTAAACGTTACCTGTACTGCAATCCAAAGCTCTTATGTTAAGATCTAAAGATCTCATCTAAAGATCTCATGTTAAGATCCTGTTCTGTGAGGGCAGTGTAACAACTACACACCCGTTTTCTCCCTTGCCATTTCCTGAGAAGCATTTACAAAGCATTTTATTGAGTCCCTCCACCCCTGGTGCCTGGCTAGTGATGCCGGAACAGGACACAATCTTTACTGTCTATGATCATGCCCCAGACAACTTCCCACACTGGAATAGCTCAGGAGGGAAAGACCAGTCCCTGGGCAATCAGGAAGCTGTGTGGTTCTGGATCCAAGTCAGGTATTTGGCCACATCAGTGTAGACACCAGGCTTGTTGCGGTCACCACAGCCAGAGCCCCAGCTGATGACGCCTCGAAGGGTGAGCCGGTGCTCTGCTGTCTCATCCTCGCACACCAGAGGGCCCCCGGAGTCACCCTGAGTCGGGAACACGCAGCTCAGCCCACTCGCCCTGCTCCCGACGAGCTTGGGGGAGGCACTAACCAGGCCCCAGGGCTCACCTGGCACGCGTCTGTGCCGCCTTCAAGGAAGCCGGCGCAAAGCATTCCAGGGAGAATGGCATCTCCGTGCACTTCGGGGGTGGAGCAGCGCTCCAAGGAGATGAAGGGCACCTGTGCCTCCTGTAGGAGGGTGGAATATTCCTCCGCTCCTGCGAACCCAGAGCACTTTCCTCACACCAATCCAGACAGCACCGACGCTTCTACCCTCACCCATGGCCCTTCTCGGCCACAGCAAGCCAGAGAGGGAGGGAGTTGCCGGCTAACTCGATTATCACAGACAAGGAAAGATGCCCACGGAGGAGTCGGGTTTGAATGGGCGGGGCCGAAGCAGAAAGCCCATCCCCGCCTCCCAAGCTGCGTCTCAGAACGCGCCACATCTCCTCTAGGCACCCTGACCAATACCAAAGTTGCGGGCTTCTCCAGTCTACTTTGGTGTCCTGAGGTCCCCCGACTGCCCCCAGCTGTTGTGCCTACCCTCGAACTGGTGGCCCCAGCCGGCCACCTCGCAGAGTGCAGCCTCGGATTCGCTGGAGGGTGGGGCGGCGCCTCGGGGCAGGCACACCGTCTGCACGTAAGGCGACAGTTGCGCGCAGCTGCCGTCCGCGCGCTCCTGCAGGCGCAGCAGAGCTAACCCAGGCGGGGAGGAATGTTAGGCGGAGACGCAGGGGCCTGGGGGCTGCCCGTCTTTTCTCCCCTCCCTGCGGGGGCGCCTGCACACACCCAGGTCGTGCTGGTAGGTGGTGGGTGAGAAGGCCTCGTGAAGGCGGTAGGAGCGCACGGCCAGCGTCTGGCAGTGCTCACAGCTCTGATTGTGGCGGTCCTGGCCAAGCACCACCGTCAGCTCCTCGGGCGCTGGGCTGCGGGCCGGGTGCAGGAGAGGCACCGTGCTCAGAGCGGGCGGCTGGCATTTGGGGGGAGTTCCCTGGTTCGAATTTTTCCCCAGGTTTTCAGCTTCCTTCTGGGCTTCAGAAGGGCGGGGTGGGGGAGGGCTAGGGTACAGGTTCAGGTAGGGGGCAGAAGCTAGGCTCAGGGACGGATGCGCTGGCTAGGGTTCCGGAGGTACTCGCCGGTTCTGCAGGCAGTGAGCCGCAGTCAGCACCCAGCAGGGGGCAATGAGGCTGCCGGAGCAGAAATTGTGGCCCCAGTACAGTGCGGCGATGTAGGGGTGCGCCCCAGGTAGTGCCACTAGTCCGCCGACAATACGACTCAGAGAGGACAACCGCTTCTGCAGCCGCTGTCCGCAGAGGACCGAGCTGGTCCTGGACGTTTCTTCTGCCAAGGCTACGGGAGAAGGTCAGGGAGACCTGTGCCCCCAATCTGGTTGGTCCTACTCCCTCTTTGCTGGGACTTCCCCATCTCGCCGACTACCTGGCTTCTGGGTCGTGGGCTGAGGCGTCTGCAACACTGAAAGCCCGGGACTGGGCAGGTCCTGACGCCCAAGGTGAACCTGGGGTGTAGATGCTGGCTGGGGTGGGGCCTGGCACTGTGCCAGGTCACAATACTCCCAGCTCAGCCGGTTTCCCATCCAGACAAAGCACCAAGGGCGGACGTCATTATCCGGGTTCCTGTAACCTCAAGAGGGGGCGCTGTTAGGGGCTGGGGAGCCCCTGAAGCTCTTGGGGAAGGGGTTGCCCTGCTCCGCCCCACCCGGTGCACCGGCAGAAGGCGTGGTGGCCCAGTCCCCGGCTCAGCGCTTGCTCCGCAGTCATGTTCCGGTAGGTGGCCTCCGAGGCCCACCGCTGACACTCGGCGCCAGAGACAGTAGTCCTGGCCATGCCGCGGTAGCTGAGCCCGCGGCCATCATAGCAGCTCGCCTCGGCGTCTGGGAAGAAAGGGGACTCCCTGCTGCGAAGGGTGGCGCTCCTGCCCCCACCTCGAGCCCACTTCCCCACTCTCCCTTGTTGCTCTGGGGAAGCCCTTCCCACGTGAGGGCTGGCCTCGCTTCCATCACTCACCCACGTCGCAGAAGGGTCCAGTGTAGCGCATCGGGCAATGGCACAGGTGGTGACCCTCCGCCTCGAGGCAGCGCCCCCCATTGAGGCACGGATTGGTGCGGCATTCTGGGGGAGGGGGCAAATGCAGCCGTTTCCTGCTAGTCTCGGGTTTCAGCCCTCCTCCCCGGCCAGTTTTCAACAGGTCCACCTACCCCGGCTGGCCACTGGCTTGCAGTGAACATCAGGACCCTTGCAGTGGCATTTGGCCGCACCTACTGGTCCCGTTCTAAGCCACATTTCGTTCTCATGGAAGAATCGGAGAAGCTGAGGCTCAAAGCACTTCTCTGGGAATAATGGGGGGGTGGGTTCCAGAGTGGCTGGGCCCATGGAGGGTCCCACCCATAGGAATCTCTTTAGCAGCTCTGGGGCTGCCCCTGTCCCACAATGCCCCCGCCAAGCATCACCTCATTACCTCTCTGGCAGTGTTTCCCAGTGAGGTGTTCTGGACAGAGGCAGTGGGGGCTGCTCAGCGTGTTCACACAGATCCCACCTCTCTGGCAGGGGTTGTGTTTGCTGCAGTGGTCTAGAGATAGAAACCAGGAGGAAGCAGGGTAAGCCTGAGTCACACAGGTGAGGGCCAAGTCCCTACCTGAACCTCCTTGTCACGGGACTTTAGACCAAGTTGCCATGTCTTTGTTTACTCATCTACAAAACCAGGCTATCTCTTTTCAGAACTCTCCCTCGGGCCTTCTAAAGGGTGTTGCAAAGCCAGGGAAGGGTCTCGGCCCAGAATCCAGATGTGTGAGGTCTGATGATACCCAGGAACAGAACTGGCGGGGAGAGGGCCCTGGGCCACTCCAGATGCGGTGGGGCATACCTTTCACTTTCCTGGGCTCCAGGCAGTACGACCATTGCTGGTCCTGATCAAAGTTGGGGGTGGTGGCACACCTGCAGAAACAGAGGAGGCTTCCCTGTTCTGCCAAGGGGCTGGCCTGCTCTCCCCTCCCACAGCCCTTCTCTGAGCAGGGTGCCTGGATGGCAGGAGGGCAGAATCCATGCCTCCCAGGCCCCACTTCAACCCTCTTACCAGGGCCGGGGGCCTGGCCGGCCCTTGTGGATACATTTGTGGTACAGCTGCCGGTGGTACTGGAAAGGGAAGTGGCAGGGCTCCCCGGTGACAGTAAGACCTGTGGAATAACACACTTCTTGAAGCCCTCCCCTGTTTCCAATTGCCCAGTCTCTGCCTCACAAAGATAGACCCTCTAAAATGTTGGGCACTCAAGAAGCATCTTGCTGATGATCTTGTAGATGGGCATGATGGTACATGCCTGTAATCTCAGCACTTGGGAGGCTGAAGCAGAAGGATCACTACCAGCCTGAGCTATTAAATAAATAAATAAACAAACAAACAAACAAACATGGTTCTAGAGTCAGATGACTGGGAAAATTACTGACTCTGCCACTCACTAGCTGCGTGAGCTTGGGCAAATCTGTAGCCCTAAGGCCTAGAAGAATGCTTGCTCCAAAGTTGACATTTAATAAATGTTTGTTGAACTTTAAAGTCACATAAACATTTTGAGCCTTAGTATCCTCATCTGTAAAATGGCAATAATAATAAAGTCAATCCTTATTATTCACCAATTTTATATTGACAAATCTACCTACGTGATAAAATGTACTGTAACCCCTAAATCAATACTTGCAATTTGGGCTGAGAGTGTAGCTCAGTGGCAGAATGCTTGCTTAACATTGTACAAGGCTGTAGGTTTGGTCCCAGCAGTGGAAGAATACAAGTACTTGCAATGCTTTCATGGTCATTTGTGGGCATACACCAAGTGTTACATGCGTACATTCCCAGCTGAGGTCCCAGAAGGTGACACTCTGCTTTCTTCTTTCAGCTCTCACACTGTAAATAAATGTCTTTTTTCACAATCTACTTAGTGTAGTGTTTTTTCCCCCACATTTTGTGCTTTTTATGGTAATTTTGCCATTCAAAATAGCCTCCATGCCTATATGGTCTGTGTTCCTAAAGTCAAGAAGGCTGCCATTTGCCTTGTGGAGAAAGTGTGTGTGAGAGAAGCATCATTCAGGCCTGAGTTACAGTGCTGTTAGCTACAGGCCAAAGTTAAACAGAATCACATATAAAACAAGGTTATATGTTGAAGGTTGATTAAAATGTTATAACCAGAGGCTCGTAGGAACCTAACAGTATTTGTGAACTTGATGTTCATGGTGACTTCATAGGACATAATTACTGTGAGTAGTAAGGATTGCTTGTATGAGGCTGGGGATATAACTCAGTGGCACAGCACCTGCCTGGCAAGTGCAGGGTCATGAATTTGATTCCCAGTACCCCCCAATTGCTTGTATCTACTTCAGAAGAATGTGTAGGAGCTTAGAGATAATGACTATAAAACCTGTGTATCTGATATAGTAGTATCTGTTCAAAAAAATATCTGCTGCTATTTTGTTGTTAAAGGCCCAGTAAATAGCACTTGCTAAGAGCCAAAGCTAGGCCTGGATGATATAGGGAGACAGAGGGATCTGAGCTGGATCTCTGATATGTAAATAGGAGGGGCAGAGAGGAAGTAGATACTAGATAGGCAGTTAGAAAAAGACAGGGCAATAGCCAGGCATGGTAGCACATGCCTGTAGTCCCTGGCCCTAATTCCGTGTACTGATATGTACAGAGCTGGCTAGGAAAATACTTTACCCCCTCAATTGGCTTTAAGCAATGCAAATGGGTCTAGCAGAGACGCTGAGGTGTAGCCTTTGACGCTATGGGAAAGGTCAGCGATGCCCCCATCTACAGCTCCCAACTAGTACGCGTGAGCTAGGCCAAGTGTTGTGCTGTTGGCTAAGACTGAGGCTTGAGAAAGAACCTGTGATGTCTCAGGGCATGGAGGCCAGACATCGAAGCTGAAGCACCAACCCAAAACACAAGATACTTCCTTAAACTGTGTTATGCAGATTCCTCCACACTTAGGGGCTACCTGCTACAGGGAATCCCATACTCTTTC
This sequence comes from Chinchilla lanigera, assembly GCF_000276665.1. Lineage (NCBI taxonomy): Eukaryota > Metazoa > Chordata > Mammalia > Rodentia > Chinchillidae > Chinchilla > Chinchilla lanigera. Next base: position 29,649,648 of record NW_004955408.1, read on the forward strand.
TACATAGCTCTCTCTGCATATTGCAGAGGTGCGATCTTGTGTCCTACCTAGCCCAGCTCACCATACTCCCGTTCCTCCCCCCTTTCTCAAAGTCACTCAACCCCAAGCCACTCCCCTATTTACGAATTAATAAAACCTGGGTTCGGCCCGGGTCATGTCCTTTGTTCCAATTAGCCATTGTTCTGACTGGACTTAGGACTCCCTTGGCTCCCCACCACTATAGATATGTGTTTGTCTCTTTATTCTCACTGCGGGTTGCACTGGAAGTGATAGATTGGAATTTATTTGCTAGAACTCCAATAACGTTTCCCTGGGATTACAAATACAAACTCCTCTAGATGGCAACAAGGCTGGTAGAACAGGCTTTCTTTGGTCACCCAGCTCATTAAGTCAGATTCAGAGATATTTGAGATTCAGAACCCTGCTCTGGGTCACGCTTTGCCCATTCAGGGCCCTGACTTCTGTATGTATGACTGATGCCCTCAAGGTATGTTGTGAAAGGAAAAGAAGGGCAGAAGACAGGGAAACAGAGGAAGAACCAAGGTGTGATGGCAGCACCAGCAGCTACTCCAAACACCTGCTTGAGGTAGGCTCCGGATGGGCTACTCAGACACACCACAAGCCCTGGCCTCAAGGAGCATGCTTTTCAGTATCGCTCTGAGCCTCCAGCACCCACAGGCCCAAGACCTGGGGTCTGAATGTCAGCCAAATCACTCTGTCCTCAGACTGCGTCCCCTTATTCCAAAAGCCCGAGGCCACGCTGGGACTGCACACTCCGGACCACACTCATCCCCCCCCACAAGGGTATCTTAGGAGAGGAGTCAGACCACTTACCCACTGTGAGCTCCTCCACCCTGTGCTTGTGCTCCTTGGGGGCTTTCCAAGGTGGTGGAACCTACAGAGGCAAGAAGGCAGGTGATTTGCCTAAAAAGCTGTAACCTGCCTCTAATCCTATACCAGTCTCTGCAGTCCTCTTACAGCTCAGAAATGCAGAGATTTCCTCACAAAACCTGAACCCCTCTTTTCTCCTCCCATTGTCTCCTTAGGGCCCTCTCTCCCCCAGAAATGCAGGTCGAGTTCTCATATCTGCTAGCTCTGGTTTGCCCGATTCCTCTGCCTGGGCCTTCTGGCCTGGCTACACCTTCCCACACAGGCTTCCCCACCACCTGGGTGAACAGATTATAGGGTAAAGCCACTGGAACCCCCAAGGCCATCCTGGCCCAATCCTAGTTCCCACAGCCCTCACCGAAAGCGCCGACTCCAGGCTCAACAGCAGGGACCCCAGGAGCAGTAGAGCCCTCATGGCGTCTGTCTGTTGGTCCAGCTGCCTACCCAGGAGTCCAGATCAATTGGGCTGGTCAAAGGTCCCTGAGGCTTGGGAAGTGAATGTTGGCCAAACTGCCCTGGTGGGGCACAGGCTGTTTGTGGAAAGCCAAGCAGAGTGGCTTCCTTGGTAGGCCCCAAGGGAAGGGATGGGGGTGGGGTGGGGCTACATCCTTCTTGTCTTCTGGATAGTGGGACTGGACTCAGTACTAGGGACAGTCTTGTATCCTAAGTCCTATTGGAGATCAGAGGGTTAAGCCAATCAAAGAGAAGCCCCCTACTTTAGGAGTCTTAGCATCCATCAGGAATTATTAGCTTTCTATAGCTGCATAAAAAGTGACCACAAACTTGGCAACCTAAACAATATCCATTTATTGGCCCACAAATTCATAGGTGAAAATGTAATTAGGTTTTATGCTCAGAATACTGTTTCACAAAGGTAAGATCAAGACTGAGTTCATGGCCAGGCGGGGTGGTGCACGCCTGTAATCCCAGCACTTGGGAGGCTGAGGCAAGAGGATCGTTGTGAGTTCAAGACCAGCCTGGGCTACAAAGTGAGCTCAAGGCCAGTCTGAACTGCATAGCGATACCCTGTCTCAAAAAGACAAAAAACAAAAACAAACAAAAAAACCCACAAAGACTGAGTTCTTCTGAGCTCATTCAGGTTATTGGCAGAATGCAATTTCTTGTGGTTATAGGACTGAGCTCTCTGGCCAGGGGCTACCCTTAGCTCCTAGATGTCACCTGCATTTCTTGCTATGTGCTCCCTTCAACGTCAAAGCCAAAAGAGACTCTCCCTTGTGTTGAATCTCTCATAGTTTGAATCAGTTTTGCCAGGGGGAAAAACATATCTCTTTTAAGGGCTCACTTGATTAGGCATAGCTCACTGAGGATAATACTCCTACTTTAAGGTCAACTGATTGGGACCTTCATTATACTTGTAAAAAAAATTTTTTTTTCAGAAGGACTGGGGGGTGTGGCTTAGTGGTAAAATACTTCCCTTGCATGTTAACTCCAGCACATGCCTATATTCAATCCCCAGAAACACCCCCAGACACACACACACACACAAAACTACTTTATAGAAAATCTGGATCAGTATTTAACTGAATAACTGGGAGAAAGTGCACATAAATCAGTATTTAACTGAATAACTGGGAGAATGTGCAAATAAATAGGAATGGAGAGCTTAGGACCGTCTTAGAATTCTACCAGTGCCATGAGAAAAGTGTTAAACTGATGCATTAAAAGGTGCAGTTGGAGCACAGGGGAAAAGAAGAGGTGAATATATAGTGTTTTTCCTGCCCAGCATTCATTTTGCTACATTGTTTTTTGTTTTGTTTTGTTTTTGGTGCTGCCAATCAAACTCAGGACCTTGCACTTGCCAGGCAGGTGCTGTGCAGCTGAGCTATATTCCCAGCTTCATTCTGGTTCGGTGTTGACACCTTGATTTTCTGTAAGGAACTAACCCTCCCTCACTTCCTCCACGGACCTCTAGCTCTGCCAACCCTCCCTTCAGTTCTAGGCTGGGAAGTGTGGCCTGTGTCTGGCCAATCAGCACATAACATGGTCCTGTGTCTGGCCAATCAGAGCATGGCATCTCTAGACCACAATGACCGGTTCAGAGATAAGCACAAAAACAAATCAGACCAATCAGAGTCTGCCTTGGGACTTTTGCCAGAACTTTAGGGAAAAAGGTACTTCTTTCCACTGGGAAAGGTAGATGGTAGGCTGTATATACTGATGGCCTTCTCTGTCACTTTTGGCAGGTGTGCGTGTGTGTGTGTGGTCTGTCTGAAAATGAAGCACACACTTAGGAAGAGCAAAGCAAACAGGGAAAGAAGGGCAGAGGAATGCTGTGGCAGGCAGCCTCCAAGACTGCCCTGCTTTATCCTCACCTCCTGGATCCATGCCTTGTGTAGCCCCTTCTCACACTGAATCACAGCTGTATTGTGCATCAAGTAGAATATGCAGAAGTGATGGTGTTAGACTTCCAAGCCCAGTCATAAAAGGCATTGATGTTTCTATCCTGGTCCTTGGATCACTCATTCTGGATGAACCTAACTGCTGCACTGTGAGAACACTCAGGCAGCGTGCAGAAGCACATGTAGGAAGAAAGTAAAGCCTCCTGCCAGCAACTAGCACCAATCTGACCACCATGTGAATGCTGCAGCCCTGACATGTAGCTTGCAATCTCGTCAGGGACCTTGTATAAGCTTTCTATTATTAAAATAAAATATCTGAAACAAACTAACTTGTGAAGTCAAGTGATTTATTTAACTTTCAGCTTTGGGAGGCCGAAAGTCCAAACAGCATGGCCTAGGGCCTAGGCTTTCGTGAGGGTTCTCCTTAGCTGTATCACCTTGTAGAGGATCACAATGGTGGAACCAGTATAGGAGCAAGTGGTTGTATCTTGATCCATAAAGCCAGAGAGATGGGGAGAGACCAGGCCTGGATTTAGGAACTCTTTGGTGAGAACTAAGATTCTACTAGAAAATACTACAATCCACCTCAAGGACAATGCCTTCAGTGATACAGGCCCCAACACCCTGAGTGCCACACCTCTTCCCAATACTACAATGATGCTGGGAACCAATCCTCCAATATATGGGCCCCTGGGGAACATTCAATCATCTCCAAACAAGAGCAGACCTCAAGCTAGAATCATCCAGCTAAACTTCTCCTAAATTCCTCGCCATCAGAAACTGACAGATGGTCATAGATTGAAGTTGTTTTAAGCCATGAATTTTAGGGTAATTTGTTAGGGACAAATCGAATTATTAATTGAGAAATAATACTGATGGGTTGATTCCTCATGACTTTGAGAGCCGTGATCTATACTAGAACCACAACCTCATCTACCACAACCTTTTAAAATTTGTTTTTTATTTTGAAGCCGGACACGGTGGTGCAATGCTTGTAATCCCAGTACTTAGAAGGCTGAAGCAACGGGTTTACCTCATGTTTAAGGCCAGCCTGGGCTCCATAGTGAGTTCAAGACCAACCTGGACTATATAGCAAGAACCTATCTCAACTCCTCCCCGACGAAAAAATAAGTATTTTGAGTTGGGATTTTGCTAAATTACTGTGCTTGAACCTGTGATTCTCCTGCCTCAGCCTCCTGAGTACCTGGGATTATGAGAATGTACTATGGCATCTGGTCCGTTAAGACTTCTCAGTTATAGCTGAGTGTGGTGGCACATATCATAATCCCAGCACTCAGGAAGTTGAGAAAGAGGATTGTGAGTTCAAGGTCAGCCTGCATTATATAGCAAGACTCTGTCATTTTTTTTTTTTTTTAAGGACTTATCAGTCACATAGTTTGGGAATATAGCTCAGTTCATGGTGCTTTCCTAGCATATGCAAGGCCCTAGGTTTGATCTACAGCATCAAAAAAAAGTTCAATTATATGAGGCAATAAAACCAATTTGAATAGACTTCTGACCTTCAATTAAAGGAGTCCTCACTACACAAGGAAATGTATGAAAAATGAAGACAGAGTGTTAGATATTTACTAATCCTGCTACAAAAAAGCAAGATGTTTGAAGATTTCTTGGGACAGAAACACAGCAAAAGGAAGGCAGGAGGATTAGGACAGCTCTCCCACCACTAATTTCAAAGGGAATGTGTTGGAGTGGCAGCTGTTAAGTCCATGTTGAAGGCAAAACTAGGAGAGGGACTGAGGAGTTCATTAAAGTGAAAGCACTTTTGTCAGTTTTTGATTGCACTTGAGTATAGACCTTGCCCCAGGGGCAGACTCACACTGGCTCCTTCCTCCTGGGGAGAAGCCAGCTCTGCCTAAGAACAGACAGGGCCGTTTGAACAGCTCTGCCAATGAGCGGGGCTTTACAGGTGGGACAGAGAGAACAGGGCTCCCAGGAAGAGTGAGTAATACAGTAATACTAGGTAGGACATGCCGTGAAATGAGGAATGCGCTGAGCCAGGGTGCCTCGTAAGGAGTGTGAATGGAGGCACAAGGCCTGCTGGGACCAAAGCAGCTCACTTATGACCATTTGGACAATCACCGTCTATTCCTTTTCCTCTAGTCACTCGGTTTCTATCTGTGGGTCATCCTTCCCCAGTTGCATGGTGAAAGGGTGATTTCTAGAGAGCATCTCCCACTGTAGAAGCCTAATGGACAAGATAGACCTCTCCTTGCCATACCATAGTCAGAGAGATCTGCATTCAACGGTTACTCTGTCTCTCTCTTACCACTGTATCCAAGGATGGCAAGATGACTTGGAGGTCTGGTCGGGGGAGAAATCATTCATCCCCCCTCCATCAGTATGGAGAAAATAAAGCTTACCCCATCTTTTGGCTGAGGGTGGAGGGGAGATGTGATCCAGACCTGGCCAACCAGAATACCACCTCTCTCTGTTCTCAATGATTGGTTCAAAGTAAACAGTTGACCCAAATCAAACCACTGAGTGGTGGTGCCAGAATTTTTGCTGGAATTATCAATTCAGAGGCTTTGCCTACCACAGAGGTTGGCACACGTGTAGCAAGAGAGCCTGGGGATGCTGGCAGCTATCTATAAATCTCAGATGGAAAACCAGCTTGAGAAGAAATGTCCTAGGTTAAAAGCAGAGTCAGAGGGCTGCCCATGCAATTCAGTGGTAGAGCACTTTCCTACCACATGGGAGGCCCTGGATTTGAGGCCCAGGACTAAAACAAAACAAAAAATCACCCCACAGCCAAATTATGTGAAAGACAGATTTGGACTGACACCATGTAAGACCCGGGTGATCCAGAGACATCTGAAGTCAGAACCACTACCTATACTTTTCAGTGACTTGAGTGGATAAGTGTCTTTTTTGCCAACCAAAAGTCCTAACTGATGCAAGAGTTCAAATACTGTTACCAGGAAGTTCCTGAAACAAAATAATACAAAATCCCTCCTTATCAACTGTGTAAGTCAGTAGCTTAAAGGAAAAGAAAATAATGACCGTAAGAACAGGGTAGGGACAAGCTGGACTTGGGTCAAGAAACTTTCAAATCCTAGTTTGACCACTGCCCCCAGTGTGATGGTAGGGAAGAAGCTCGAGCTCTCTAGACTTTAGTTGCCACACTTTGTGTATGTGCAGTCCTAGAGATTGAACCCAGGGCCTTGCCCCCACTAGGCAAGAGCTCTACCTCTGTGTTACATCCTCACTACCACCCCCTTTTTTTGAGACAGGGTCTCACTAAGTCACTAACTTGCCCAGGCTGAGCTCAAATTTGCAATCCTCCTGCCTTAACCTCCTGAGTAGCTGGGATTACAGGTGTGTGCCACTGTGCCTGGCAATTGCCACAGCTCTATAGGAAACGGTGGGCATTTGTGCTGTATGGCAGACTTGCTGACATGTTGGAATGGCAGTGCATGGGAAAAGGCAGAGGCCACTTGCAGCTCTGTCTATAGAAGTCTGCTGAGAAACTTTTCTTCATAGATACACACTCTTCTCAGCAATTTCCTCACACTCGCTCAGAGTCTCTTCCATCAACTGCTGTGGATCAGGACAAAAAAGTGCCATCTCATTGCCCTGGCTTCTTTCTATAGCTGGGCTGTGGGGACCTGAGATAAGAGACCAGGTTCTACTCACAGCTGCCTATATATACATGGACAAAAAAATGCCCTGCTCTTCTGTAGCAGAGACTTGAGCACGGATTCCAAAGGTTGCAGAATTATCTGTTCTGTTCAAAGAGAATTTGGGGGAGGTGGCCACGGTGGCACACATTTGTAATCCTAGCTACTCAAGAGGCTGAGGCAGGAGAATTGGCAGTTCAAAATTTAAAAATTTTAGGAACAATAAAAGGACTAGGGTTGTAGCTCGGTGGTACAGAATCCCTGGGTTCAATCCTCGATACTAAACAGAGAGACAGACAGACACAGAGACAGAATGAGAATGAAAGTGAATTTGGAGGAAACAAACACTGTCCAGCCTCCCATTCTTTACTCCTTGGCTGGTGGCAATCGTTGTTGACTGTCATGATGTGCGGAGGACCACCTGGGCGACTCTCCTTGAAGGAGGAGCAGTTGTCTCCACTTTGGCTGAATCTAACCCTGTTACCATGTACTGATGCGTGCAGAGTTGGCTGGGACTTTTCCTTATCCCTTCAATTGGCTTTAAGCAATGCAAACCCAGCCGAGGCACTGATGCATATGCAGTCTTTCAGGCAAGGACAGGGCAGTGTTTCCCTGCTCTCCTAGCTCCCAAATAAACATGCGTGAGCTGGGGTGGGATGGAGAGCCGTGCTCCATGCACTCTACACTGGTTGGGACTGAGCTTTGAGGTAAGAGGCTATGACTTCCCAGGGCATAAAAGATTACACATCAGAGCTGAAGCACCAACGCCAAAACATTAGATACTACCTGAATTGTGCTATGCAGATTACTTTTTCTGCATATCCTTCTCTCTGCATATTGCAGAGGTGATTTCAGGCCTCCTACCTAGCCCGGCTCAAGTACTCATGTACTTCCCACCATTCTCACATCACTCATCCTCGAGGCACTCCCTTCTTCATGAATTAATAAAACCTAGGAATGGCCCTGAGTAGAGGGGCCGAATTTTGTTCCGAATTGCCATCATCATAGCTACTTAGGACCCTTTGGCTCCCCACAACTACAACTAAGCCTTAGTGTCTTTATTCTCGCCATGGGTTGCACTGGAAGAGGTAGACTAGAATTAACTCGCTGGGATTTCAATAACTTTTCCATAGGATTACAACTATAAACTTCCCAGACTGAGATGAGGACCGGGAAGGACTCTCTGTAATGATGGGGTCTGCTCACAAGTAGAAACCATTCCTTCCTTCAGACCGCTGCTGCCAGACCGAAATCCGTGGTGTTGGAAGCGTTCTCCATTGTGTTTTCCCACACAGCAGCCACTTGTCACATGTGACTGTTGAGTACTTAAAATGTGGCTTGGTGTGATCGAGGAACTGAATTTTTATTGTACCTTAACTGATTTAAACTTAAAGAGCAGCATGTGGCTAAGGGCTGCATATTGGACAGTGCAGTAGCAGAAGCTCTTGTGTGATGTTCCTGCACATCGAGCAACAGGGACACGGTGCGAGGTCATGCTGGAGAGGTGAATGGAACCAGATCAAGTTAGGTCTTTGGAAGCCATAAGGAGGAATTTAGGGGTGTGTGTGTGTGTGTGTGTGTGTGTGTGTGTGTGTGTTACTTATTTATTTTTGATTTTTTGAGACAGGGTCTCACTACGTAGACACGCTGGCCTTGAACTCACGGTAGCCTTTTGCCTCAGCCGCCTGAGTGCTGTGATTACGGGTGTGCTTTACCATGCCTGGCACTGCCAGTTTTATTTTACCTCACTATACATTTATACAGGCAATAATAAAAAGGCTAACACAATGATTTAGTGAGTTTTACCTAGTTTCAAGAATAATGCATGCAGTTACAAATGAGAGGTAGAAACACTGTGTAAAAGACCTACAAAATACAAACATCGTACGAATAAATGTTCAAATTAACTGCTGGAATTTCATTCAGATAAGTAAGGTTAAAATTATACTATTTTGTCAAAGTAAAAGAAAACCATGTTTCTCTTCCTTTCTTTCTTTCTTTTCTTCCTTTCTTTCACTTTTTGAGACAGGCTCTTGCAATGTCATTCAGGCTGGCCTTGAACTCACTGTGTAGCCCAGGCTACCCTCAAACTTGCAGAAATCCTCCTGCCTCAGCCTCCCAAGTACTGGGAGTACAGGCATGCACCACCATACCCAGTTGGGTTTTATTTCTGAAATGGGAGATTAGAGGCCTGTGCCACCAGGCCTGGCTCAGATTATTATTATTATTAATTTTTGTTTATTTTTGTACTAGAGATTGAATATAGAGCCTTTGTACTGAGCCACATCCCCAGCCTTTTTTTATTTATTTTTTCATTTTTGGGACAGGGTCTTGCTAAGTCACTAAATTGCCCAAGCTAGATTATAACTCACGATCCTCTTGCCTCAGTCTCCCAGACTGCTGGTATTACAGGAAGATGTGACATCTGTCTAGTTGTAAGTCTAATGGGAAGTGTCTTAGTTATAACAAATTACCCTCAAATGTAGCAGTTTAAAATGACAAACATGTATGTGTCACAATTTCTATGGGTCAGGAGCCTGGGTACTGTTTAACTTCCAAGTTCACTCACAGGTTGTTGGCAGGCTCAGTTCTCCTTGGATGTTGACTGCAGACATCAGTTTCCTGCCGCATAGGCCTCTCCAGACAGAGAGCAGGGCACGATACAGTGGCTGGCTTCCTTAGGACTGAGCCAGGAAGAGTGCAAAGAAAACGAAAATTTTAGCCACAGTCTTTTAATGACCTAATCTTGGAAATGACATGCCATCACTTTCTAGCCAGTGTTCAGTGGGAGAGGAGAATGTCAGAGTGTGACTGCTGGGTGGCAGAGACGCTTAGGGTTGGAAGCCTTAGAGGTTGGTCACCAGAGGAAACTGCTGGAAGGTCCTGAGCAACAGAGTGACAGAATCAGGTTGGTTGTTTTTTTTTTTGTTTTTTGTTTTTTTTTGTTGTTGTTGTTTTTTTCTCGGTACCAGGAATTGAACACATAACCTTGCGCTTGCCAGGCAGGCGCTATGCCACTGAGCTAAATCCCCAGCCCCTGAGGTTGGTTGTTTTAAAAATAGACAATCTAGCCATGTACCAGGGTATATAGGCTTGTAGTCCCAGCTACTTAGAAGGCTGAGGCAGGAGCCTAGAAATTCAAGGTCAGCCCAGGTAACACAGTAAAACTTTGTCTCAAAAGAAAAAAGGTTTAAAAAATAAAAATAGATAACCCAAAGCACATGGTACAAGATTAAAGTTTCAAGAGGGCATAAGATAAAAATCTTCCTTCTACCCCTGTCCCCAGCCACTTAACTCCCTTCCCAGAGGCAACCAGCATTTCTGGGTCCTCTTGTGACCTTCCAGATATGGTCCACAGGTATATAAACAAATTCATCTGTGGTAGGCATTGGTGTTGTTCATCAAAGATTTCCAACTCTATTCTCCTTCCAGGCCTATAGGAGTTATACCAGGTATCTATTTGTGTTTAGGAATAAACACTCAAACTTAGTAGCTTAAAACAAGTCTTTTTTTTTAGGCTGATGGATTCTATGGATTGGAAATTCAGGCAGAATTCAGCAGGGGTGACTGCTGTTTGCTCCACAATGGCAGGCTTGTCAGCCAGGGATAGTTACATGGCCAGCCACTAGAATCTTCTGGAAGCTTCTTCACTCATAGGTCTGATGCTTGAGGTGTAAAAACTGGAAGACTAGGCTCAGTTGGGATTGTCATCCATAGCACAGCAGGCACATGTGGCCTCTTCATTTGGCTTGAGCTTCTCACAGCAGTGGCTGATTCTGAGGGGAATAACCCAAGAAAAAGCAAGAGAACAAATATTTCAAGAGAACTGTGCTGTGTGGCCTTTTCCGACCTGGCCTCAGAAATTGACCTGCATCATTTGCACTATATTCTACTGATGGCGAGAGTCATAAAGGGCAGAGCAAGGGCAGAGTAAATTCAAGAAGGAAGTTAGACTCTATCTTTTCACGTGCAAGTGACCAGGTCACACTGCAGAAGGACCTCAAGGACCTCAAGCATATCGCTACACTCATCTTCAGAAAATATGAGTTGCCGCGACAGGACATGCACTGCACAATGACATTTCAGTCAATAACCAAAATGGGTGGTGGTCCCATAAGATTATAATGAAGCTAAAAAAGTCCTATTACTCAGTGACCATATAGTTGTGATAACATCATAGCACAAGACATTACTCATGTGTTTGTGGTGACACTGGTATACACCAACCTATGGTGCTGCCAGTCTTACAAAAGTATAGTAATAGAGACTGGGGTATACCTCAGCAGTACACCACATGCCTAGCTTATCCAAGACCCTGAGTATGCTAATTATGTATAGTCCACAACACTTGGTTGTGATAATGAACTACCATGTTCCCAATTTATGCATTTACTATACTTTAATTGTTATTTTCTTTATTTTTGGGATGGCATCTTACTATGTTGTCACGGCTGGGCTGGAATGCCTGGGCTCACACAATCTGGAACCTCCACAAACTGTGAGATAAATAAATATTTCCCCTTTAATTTAGGTGTTGGGTATTTTGTCCCAGCAACATGAGAAAAGTAACCAAGATATGGGGTCTTACTATATAGTCAGGCTGGCCTTGAACTCTCTAGGTAGCCCAGGCTGACTTTGAACTCACATGCTCTGGAGTAGCTGGAAGATGTACCTGGTCCTATGGCTATTTTAGAGTGTACTCCTTATAAAAAAAGCTTGGGCTAGGGATATAGCTTAGTGGCACAGCACCTGCCTGGCAAGCACAAGGTCCTGAGTTCAATTCCCCAGGCCAGAAAAAAAAAACTTATTGTACAACAGTATGCTGGCCTTATCCATTTTATGTTTACTAAATCTCTCAATTGTAATAAGAGGCCATGTGCAGTGGTAGACCTGAACCATCTAGATTCATCTAAGGACATTCTGTAATGTTTATACAATGACAAAATCCCCTGATGCCCTTCTTAGAAGGTATCCTAGGCATTAAGTGACACAGGACTGCAGTTGTGGTGATGTGGTTTGCTTTGACCAATGAAATGTGAGCAAAATTAACTTGTGCTTTGAGGGCTATTGTATAATGTACCACATTTTTTTTTCACTGCCTGACATTGTAGAAGCACAAATTGAGATGAATCCCTATCATCCTCATCACCCTCGGGTCCTGGCCTACCATCAATACAGCTGCCCCACCCCCTCACAACCTGAGTTGGACATGTGATGTACATGAGAAAAAAAAGTATGCTGTGCTTCTTGTGAGGTGTTATGCTCTGTATCTAGCTGTCCCCCCAAAGCCTCATGCAGTCATGGAAGAGGGCTTCTAGAGTCTGTGATTGATTCATGGTCCAATGCTGGGATTATAGGTGTGAATATTGCACCCACCCTGGGGCGGAAAGCCTGTGTACAAGATAAGGGAGGAAAAGAGGTTTGCTCTCTTGTTCCTCCTTCCCTCCCCCTTTTGCTCTTCTTGTTGCTTTTGCTGTCTTCTGCTGCTCTGAAGTGTTGCCCCTGTGCCATGCCACCCTGCCCTGGAGCCAGCTGATTATGGACTAAAACCTCCACAAACTGTGAGATAAATAAATATTTCCCTCTTTAATTTAGGTGTTGGGTATTTTGTCCCAGCAACATGAGAAAAGTAACCAAGATATGGGGTCTTACTATATAGTCAGGCTGGCCTTGAACTCCCTAGGTAGCCCAGGCTGACTTTGAACTCACAGTGCTCCTCCTGCCTTACCCTCCTGAGTGCTGGGATTACAGGTGTGTGCCACCACACATGGTTTAAATTTGTTGTTTTAGATCACTGAAACTTGGGATGGTTTGTTACTGCAGCCTAACCTAGTCTATCCTGGCCCATCTTACACAATGTTAGTAAACCTTACATGCTGTTTTACATCTTGATTCTTTAAAAAATTTTGCAATGTAACTTGGAAATCATGTATATAAGTACATAAGCATAAGTTTTCTTTTTTGAGAGCTGAGGGTTAAACCCAGCATCTCTTACATGCTAGCCAGGTACTCTGAAATTGAGCTACACCCTCGATCCACTCACACTTTTAATCAGTACACAGTATTCCTGTATGGAAAGGACTAAATTGTATTTAACCCATTTCTATTAAGGGCAATTAATGTAAGCTATCTTTTCAGGCAACTTTGCAATAAATAACCTTGAGGATTTCTTCTTTTGCTTAAATGCAATGGTATTCATAAACCAGGTTCCTAGAGATGCACATCTTAGATGGTTGGTAGCAAATTCTCCTCTTAAAAGACATCACTTTGGGCCAGGGATAGAGCTCAGTGACACAGTGCCTGTCTGGCAAGCACAAGGTCCTGAGTTCGATTCCCGGTACTAAAATAAAATAAAGTAAAAGATATCACTTTGACTGATACCTTCCAAGCTGCCCACTTGTCTACACACCCCTGCTACTGCCCTAGCATAATTCCCTAATGGTTTCTCCTAAAGGGAGGTTAGGTATCTCTCAAGATACTTAGGTACAGACAACCAGGCCAATTCTGGGTACATTAAAAAGACAGGAGACTGACCAGACAGCTAGCTCTTGGGGCACTCGCCAAATCCTCTTCCCAAGGAGAGGCCTGGCTTGACTTCTTCCATCTCCCCTCCACCACCTCCACAGTGAAGTTTGAATGATCCCACTGATGGCTTATGCTGATCTCTTACTTGGCTTCAAAGATCTGGTTAGAAACATGGTACAGCTACCAGGGATCTGGGAGAGGAAAGTGTCTCCCCTCTTTCATCTCCCTAGTTGGAGGCAGGGCCTGCCTCTGCATCTCATAGCATTACTCCCAAATGGGAGGGTGTTCAGCTGCTCAGGTGTCTACCAATCAGCCTCCTGACTTCATTCCTACCCTGTCCTTCACAGTGCAGCCAGAATTCCTTCGGGAAAGTAAACTGATCACATTACTACTCCTCTGCCTAAAATCTGCCCCTCCCTACCTGAAGGCTCCCCTCTACCCAGAAAATGAAATCCAAACTCCTTACCTGGCTTCTAAGGTCTTCTTTGATTCAGGAAGCTCCTACGGCCTTTAAACTCTAGCCTCACACTCTGCCTTGGGTGCTGAACTCATGAGCCCTTCTTTCTTCTCTCTGCAGATATCTGAACTTATAGTGTCCCTCTACCTGATGTTCTTTCTCTCCCCTCTTCACTAACTTAATTTTTTTTTTTAAGACAAGGTCTCACTATGTAGCCCAGACTGGCCTTGAAATCACAGTAATCCTGCCTCAGTCTCCTGAGTGAGGGATTACAGGCATGGGCCACAGTCGCCCAGTCCCACTCTAGTGACTATGAAAGACACACACTCTCATCTAACCCTCAGGTCTCTCTTGAACAAAACGGCCTTCTTTGGGTGAAGCACCTGCCCTTTGTGCCACTGGTCACTGGGGTTTTCTCTTACTCCCAAGTGTGTCCTAGACACATCCACTTTGCTCCAACTCCACACCTCCTTGTTACTCTCCCCTGAAATTCTCTAGCCTCTCAACTGCTCTCTCTTCTTCTAATCTTAGCTGCCTGTGAGTCTATTACAGTGATCTTTTTAAAGTATAAACCATCCTTTCCAAGCCTTCACATTTCACTTCTGCTAACAAACTCCTTACTGTGGTCTACAAAGCTATCCATGATCTAGCCAAGTGCCTTTAATCCTGTCTCATCTCAGACCCATGGGGCCTGGACATTTCTTCCTCATTAAACTTATTCCAGTTTTAGAGATCTGAGACTTGCTATTGCCTCTGCTTCCGTACTCATGTGTCACCCTCCTGCCCCCTTGAGCGTGTAAGCCGAGTGCTTGGCTATCTTGCCGACACCACTGTATTCCTCAGTAACTGGCTCGGTGCCTGAGACAAGGCAGGTGCTCTGTAAGTATTTTTGGGAGAATGAATGAACGAACAGGAACAGAGAGCGTAGTTGAACCTGGCTCTTTCTCCCTGGGTTTGGGAAAGTCTCCGTTTCCTGCTCTGCTAACTGTGGGTGGAGGAAGTGGGGTGCTGAGCTAGACAATGCGGATTTGCTCTAAAATTTTGGCCTCGTTTTCCCCCTAGACTTCGATCGGGGGTCAACCACTTAACTTTCGGCGCCTCAGCTCCCCACCTGTATAATGGGTGTCAGCGAATCCCAACGTCTAGGGGGCTAACGCTGCCTTACAAGCCGCAGAGGCCAAGGGCGGGCGAGGCAATGTGGGTGGAGAGGAATCACAACATCCGGGTGCGGGTGCGGGGCGGGGGTGCCATCAGCTACCGGACTGGAGGCCGGGGAAAGAAGTGGAGACAGTTAGCCTTCTCCCCAGCCTCTCCTCGCTTCTGTCTCCAGACAAGGCAGGACGCGTGGCCTAAGCTTGCTCGAGGCCGGGCCGCAGGACGCCCGCAAGACACCAAGCGTGGCCGCGACAGAACCCTAGAAAAGCTTACCGCGAGCCTAAGGCACCCGGGCCAAGCCCCAGCTGATGGCCCAATCAGTATGCCTTACCGAGGAGACCGACGCTTCCTTCATTCAATTACACATCCGGCGTCTTGGGCGTGCCCCCGAGGTCCCACCTCCGTCTTCCTCGCGGAGGACTAGGCGCTAATTGGCAGTTCTATATCCTACAAAGGCCTAGAAATTCGAACCTAGGGGCCGAACCCCGCCTGCAGGCCAACCAGGAAGAGGTGACGCGTTAGTCCCGTCCACCGGCCCCTTTGAGCCAATCCCCGGCTCGGAGGGCGGGGATGGTGGAGGGACAGACTAATGGCAAGGCGGCGCGGGGAGCGTCCGCTCGGCTATTGGCAGAATAAAGTAAACAGAGGGCGGGGTGGGGCGGGCCGGCGCCGGGGTGGCC
>NW_004955408.1:29665533-29701822 GCF_000276665.1 Chinchilla lanigera
TGCCCTGCCCTGCCGCTCGCCATCCGGCCCCGGCTCTCCCGCGATCCCAGCCGGCGGCGCGGTCCGGTGAGCCGGCTCCGCTGCAGCCCATGGAGCTCGAGAACATCGTAGCGAACACAGTGCTACTCAAGGCCAGGGAAGGTGAGGCTGCCCGGAGGATGGCCGGGCCCGGGTACGGGCAGCGCGGACAAGGGCCTTTGAGCTCAGCCGAGCGCCCCAGCCGTCAGATCCCCTAGGGCCGCAGGCTCCGCCACCCGAACCCCAGGCAGACACGAGCCCTTCCGGCTCATGGTCCTCCTCCTTCGCACCTGCCCACGGGAGCTGGGCCCCACGAAGGGGCGGGGGTCAGGCCGCCGCCCTCCCGGCGGGTGGGGAAGGAGGGAGTGTGAAGAGGTGAGGGAAGGAGGGAGCAAGAGGGAAGGGTAGGACCTGAGCCGCAGGAGAGCCTCTCTGAGACCTCCTCTAAGTGAGAGGCAAGGAGTTACCCCACGTGCCCCAGGCCCAGACCCCTGATGGCACAAAGTTGGTGTTCGGTAAAGGTCGGAGAATGACTGACCGGAGCCTTTGCATAGCATTGCCCACTGGAGTTGGGAAAACTCCTGATCGCACCATATGCTACCAACAGACGGCCACTTGCTAGGAGCCTCAGGACACTAAAAGACAGAGGTTAATGTAATGGGTCACGATTTTTGCTCTCAGAAAGTCTATGATTCGCTGGGGTAAACACACACAGAAATAATTGGGAGCCCTGCCTTATGGACTGTTAGAACCACTGTAAGTGCAACGGCCTGGATGGGGGAGCCAGTCTGGTGGGCCCAGTTTGCATGCCTCTGTGTGTGGTGTGTGGTGTGTGTGTGTGTGTGTGTGTGTGTGTGTGTGTTCATGGTTCTCATTCCAGATTTTATTTGGCACCTGTGCTGTCAGGGTCCGGGGAGGCACAGAACTAAAACTGATTCTCCCTGCCCTGTGGTTAGTCTGTCTCTCACCTGCCATGGCCAACTCAATAACATAATCCTTGTACAGCTGCACTGTGCCCCACCCTATCCAGGATGCTGGGCAACCATCAGTGAATAAGACTTCTTTTTGGAACTCTAGGACCTGGAGATGATGACATTTTTTTCCACTTTTTGCTGGGCTCCCAGGCTGAATGAGTCATCTGCTTCATCTTTCTGCCCCATTTTACAGGTGGGAAACTGAAGCTCAGACCAAACACAAACCCCAGATCACACAGCAAGACTGTAATTGACCCAGGGGTACGACCTGGAATGTCCTATACCGTCCATTAGAAGCAGAAAGGAGCCCCCAGCTGGGTATAGCACTTGGTGTTGCCTGCCCACCCAGTTTGTGTCACCCTGGGGAGGTGCTGTCTGGAAATGAGTTTGGCAGGCTGAGTCCTTAGTGCCCGGGGAGCCTGTCTTATCTCCGGTCCCTTATCAAGTCCTGGGGCTGGGCCTTCCTCTCGGCCTCTGGGGGCATCTGCCGATTCTGTTCTGCCTCGTCATCCAGCCAGCCAGGGAGGAGGGGTGGAGAGCCCAGCTGGCCTCCCTTCCTAAGGCCTTAGCCACTAAAGCCCTCAGTCTTGCTCAGGGCACTGCTTTGCTTAGCCAGATGGTGTGAGCATCTTTGGATAAGCTTTGTCGGGCCCTGAGCAAAGTATGGATAGGATGACCAGCCCACCCCCTGTGCCTCCAATAGAGAGCCCTTATCCTAATCTGGCTCTGCCCTGCCCACTTGCAGAGCTTTAGACAAGTCTCTTCTCTCCCAACTTCAGTATCCCTTTTTGCAGAATGATTAGGGAATAAGATGTAAAGATCAAAGGAAATCCTCATTGTCACTGATTGCTGAACCTGGATCAATGGACTGGCTGTGTTGGAATCATTTCATGAGCTGGCTGACAGCTTGGGGCCAGGGTCTTTGTCAGGTTCCCAAATGGTCTGAGGCCCTAAGTAGTTGGGGAACCCTTGGTGAGTGTATACTTTTGGCACTTAGTAAATGCCAGGCATATAAGAGGTGGGAAAGAAACTTGAGTTGTGGGAGCTGCGTTTGAATCCTGCCACTGTTACCTCCAGGCTTTGTGATTGCAGGCAAACTGATCCTTTACTCAGACCCTGAGTTTTGTCATAAGACTGGGCCCAATCTGGTAGTTGCTGTGAGGGTGAAATGGGACCACATTGGGGCTGGGAGCCTTTACTTGAATCTCCTTCCTTTCCTGGATTCCCAGAGCACAAAGGGAACCAGGGTAGGGTGGAGGGGAGCCCCACAGATTCTACTACAGTTCCAGGACAGGATATTTGCATGTGATTTTTTTGCTGCTGCCTTGATGTGGCTGGGAGGAGGGGGAGGAGGAAGTAACTGGTGGGGAAGGCAGGCTGATGGAGGGTTGGGCTAGGGTTGGCTAGGGACCCTGTGGGGGTGAGGGAGGAGTTCCCCTTCTGGGGAGGCCTTGAGCAGCGTTAGGGGTGGAGATCTGTTGCTCATTCACAGTGAAGCAATGAGTGTGGGGTTACACGGGGTGTAGGCTGCAGAAGGGCTACCTGCAATACTTCCGCCTCCGGGCCCCTTCTGTTATTGAGTGACACTGTCCTCCCCCCTCCTTAGAAGCTGGCTCCTCCTCCTACCACCACCTATCTCTGCCCAGGTTGGATGGAGACAAGACTGGAAAACCTGACGGAAACTGAGGCCAGGAAGGGGAAAGTGGTTGCCACTATGTTGGAGCTGGGGTCTGCATCTTGCTTCAGCCCTAGTGGGTATAGACTCCTATTCACCCTCACACCTCTGGAGGTAGCCTGGGCTCTGAAATACACAGAGAGCAACTGAGAGTCTTAGAGGGCAAGAGATGGGTTTAGTGTGAGGTGGAGATTCCACCCCAGGTCTGTGAGGCTCCAAGGCAGTCCTCTTCTACTGTCTCACCCTGGTGGCCCATAGGCCACATCTAACTAGCTCTCTGACATGTTTTAGTTATTTGGCAGCAGTGGTTTTTTGTTTTGTTTTGTTTTGTTTTTACAGTCAAATAGGAACAGGTATTTCACATGACAGTCTGGATTTCCAGTTGCTTTTGGAAAATCAGGTGAGCTGGTCAGTCACTGAGCCAGTACTTCTTTTTAGCAGCAGCCAAGAAATCCACAGGAGTTGTGTTGTAGCTCCTTCTATTGGAGGGGTCATTTCCTAGTCCAGTTCACTATACTCCCCACCACTCCCTGTTGGCTTATATGTGATCCACATTTACTGTACCTGTCAGGCTCTGTAGGCATTTCAGCTCCTACCATGCGGTCTCAGCAGTTACCATTAGGGGGTCCCCTAGGTAAAACAAGGCAGCCATCAAGGTCAGTGAAGCCCTGTGTGCGGAGTAGGGGATGAGGGACCTGACTGCCAGCCTTCCCACCACCACTTTGCTCATGGGTGGGAGAGGCAAAGGGAAATAATTGTGATGCAGAGCTTGGTGGGACAGGCCTGGGAGCCTCCCTGGTGGCCCAGGCTGCCCTCTGCCCATGGCATCTCCAGCCTACCTGAGATGACCTGAAATCTCTCCCTTGTGAGCCTTGAATTTTGCAGTTCCCCCAACTGTGATGCCCTTGCTGTTTTCTTCACCCGAGTAACCCCTACCGAGGGGGAAGCACCTGAGGCCGAGTTTGTTGCCAAAATGGACTCACTGCCCGCCTGGGCCTTCTCAGCCCTACTAGGAAAGTCCAGACGGACCTTATGTGTCCTGGAACCAAACAAGAGCATGCTGGAGCATGTGGAGGAAGGCCCAAGGTGCCTCCCCAGGCAGGCTGGGCCTTGACTGGGCCCTGAAGGCCACTGAACCACACTGCAGATCAGGGGAAGTCACAGTGGCAACAGGACCTGAGAGACCCAGTGCCTGATTGCTTCTGCAGGTGGAGGTGGAAGTCGCAAAGGCAAAAGCAAGAAATGGCGGCAGATGCTTCAGTTCCCCCACATCAGCCAGTGCGAAGAGCTGCGGCTCAGCTTCGGTGAGACCTGGGTGGAGACTGGGGACTAGTGAAGCAGAGGAGACCCTTGGTTCAAAGGAAGCCTCCCCTGAGACCTTGTCCTGGGGCACAGGGGCAAGGTTGGGGGAATATGATGACCAGGGAGGTTGAGGCCGCACCACCCAGCCTAGTTTCAGTTCCTGGGCTTGGGGTGGGTGGAGGGCAGAAAGTGAACAGGGCTGACTGGGGTCAGTTGAAGTGGATATTGGGAGGAAGGCAGAGGAGGGCAGAGGCAGGTGGGGGGCAGCTGAGAGAAGCAGCTGAAGGGAGAGCCAGCCCAGCTCGAGCAGGGGCCCTGGCTAGAGGGAGTATCCCTAGACTGACAGTGTTGAGAGCCCCCAGCCTTTGCTTATCAGCCCCACCTAGCCCAGCCCAGAGGGTACCCAGCAAAGCCAGGGCAGTGTGACAGGATTCTTTCTGGGAGGGGACAGAATGACCCAGGCCCCCAGTTCCTGTTTATCTTCATAGAGTCCTGAGGTCTGAGTAGCACCTAAGGTTGTCTGGGCCCCCTCTGAAGCCCTGTGTGTGGGCAGAGTATACCATTGCTGCTTCTGCCTGGGAAGGAGCCCCAGCCGAGAGCACGCCGGAAGCCACAACTTCCTCTCGCACTTTCGCCAGGCAGGCAACAGGTGTGGGCCTAGCCCCAGGCTGGGCAGGAACCTCACAGACCACACCCAGCCCTAGCACTGACATACACAAGTTGTGCGAATCAGGAGATGGAGGGGGAGGTGGGTGCCTGGGCTTCGGCGCTCAGGCTACTGACTGTGTGCACTGATCTATTCAGTTAACCTCGCTGGACCTCACAGTCCCAAGTTACGTTGTGAATGGCTCAGTGCCTACCTCAGGGTGGTGGTGAGAGCCCTAAAGGAGATAATGGTGGCCATTCTGCAGGGCCGCAATCTGTTGGGGCCCAGGACTTGCGGTGTAGGCAGAAGTGCCCTACCAATGGGCTCCAGGATTGTGACCCCAACAGCTCCCATCTTGGCCTGCAGAGCGTGACTACCACAGTCTGTGTGAGCGGCAGCCCATTGGGCGCCTGCTGTTCCGAGAGTTCTGCACCACGAGGCCTGAGCTGACACGCTGCATTGCCTTCCTGGATGGGGTGGTGAGTGCAGCCTGCCCCAGACCCAGCCCAAAACCAAGGGCGGGCAGGTGGAGGTCCCCGCCACTGTGCCCTGTTCTCCCACACCCATTGCTCTGTCCAGACCCCAGGTTTCTCTGCCTCTCACCCTGCAGGCCGAGTACGAGGTGACCCCTGATGAGAAGCGGAAGGCATGTGGGCGGCGGCTAATGCAGAATTTTCTGAGCCATACGGTGAGTGAGCAGTGATGGAGAGATGATGGCAGCAGGCCGGGCTCAGGGCTCAGTGACAACAGGGAGAGGAGTGACCACAGCCTGGGCAGTGAGTGCCTTGGAGCTGCTCCAGGCAGCACCGCAGGCATGGAGCCCAGGGGGTGAGCCGAGCTCAGGCCAGGCGGCCTGCCAACAGCTCTGCCTCTCGCTGCCTCGGGAGGGAGGAAAGGAAGGGAGTCCAACAACTGGGCAGCCAGCGCAGCACCCGCCAGCAGCCACACTGTGACCAGCGGAGATACCTGGCAACTCTGCCCAGGGAGTGGGCAGCTGTCCAAGCGAGCCCCTGCACTGACCTGTCCGTGGCCTGTCTCCAGGGTCCTGACCTCATCCCTGAGGTCCCCCTGCAGCTGGTGACTAACTGCGCCCAGCGGCTGGAGCAGGGCCCCTGCAAAGACCTCTTCCAGGAGTTGACCCGGTAAGCCTCCCTGCTTACAGGCCTGGAATTACACTTAGAGGAGAGGGCTTCTCTGGGCCCAGAGGGCTCTGAACAGCTCAGCTTCTTGCCCTGGCCCTGGCCCACACTTTAACTTTGGCCGTTGGGCTCATGTCTTTGGCTTCCTCACCTTCAGCACCAAATGTATGGCTCCTTGCTCAGTGGCTTATCCTGAGGGTTAGCCATGGATGATGCTTTGTGGGCTGAGCGTGCACGTCACAGGAGGCCTGGACCATCAAGCCAAGAATCAGGAAGTCAGGCTGATCTATGGGTTGGTCCTTCCAATAGGCTGACCCATGAGTACCTGAGCATGGCCCCTTTTGCTGACTACCTCGACAGCATCTACTTCAACCGTTTCCTGCAGTGGAAGTGGCTGGAAAGGTAAGCTCCTCCCAGACTGAGCCAGTTTAGGCCAGTGAAGGCTCTTCCTGGTCCCTGAGCCCTTCTCAGCCAACATTTGCTCCCTTAACTCTTGCCCACAGGCAGCCCGTGACGAAAAACACCTTCAGGCAGTACCGTGTCCTTGGCAAAGGTGGCTTTGGGGAGGTGAGTGGTCAGGCCAGTGCCCCAGCAGAGTGTACAAGGTGGCTAGGGTGGACCTGCACCTGTCCCTCTACCCCAAGAGCATGGCTGGTCTCCATTTGCCCGTCTACCCCTGCCACAGGTGTGTGCCTGCCAGGTGCGGGCAACAGGCAAGATGTATGCCTGCAAGAAGCTGGAGAAGAAACGGATCAAGAAGCGGAAAGGGGAGGCCATGGCTCTTAATGAGAAGCAGATCCTGGAGAAAGTGAACAGTAGGTTTGTAGTAAGTACAGAAAGGAGACCTCTCCCTTCGTCTTGGTCATGCTGGTTCATCCTGCCCTCCAGGCTAAAGTCCCCACCAACAAAGGGACTGCCCTCCACCCTACCCCACTCCTCTAGGCCTCCCCTTCTCACCCTCGCCATTGTCCAGGAAAGGTGGCCTGGGAAGGACTCGGAGCCCCAAGGAGTGGCATCCACAAGGATATTTTGGGCCGCTGGTGTTAGCCCTGCCCCCAGGTAGCCCCAAGTTCCTGCCTGAGGGCTCCAATCCCCTGGCTGCAGGTGAGCTTAGCCTATGCCTATGAGACCAAGGATGCACTGTGCTTAGTGCTGACGCTGATGAATGGAGGTGACCTCAAGTTCCACATCTACCACATGGGCCAGGCTGGCTTCCCTGAAGCACGTGCCGTCTTCTATGCTGCTGAGATCTGCTGCGGGCTGGAGGACCTGCATCGGGAACGCATCGTGTACAGGTGGGGTGGAGCTTCTGTAGCAGCTCTCCCAGGCTTGGCCCATCTCCAGGGGCTGTAGCTGGTATGGATGGAGGTAGCCAACCCTGTCAATCAGGTCAACAGCAAAAGGCTATTGGTGTGCCAAAGGTGTGAGTTGGCCACAGCAGTAACTGGCTCAGGGCTCAACACACCCCCGCAGTGGGCTGACTTCAGTGGCTCAGACCTAGGCTGTGAGGTCTAGCCAACTGTTATGTGTGAATCCTGGTTTTGTTACCCTTTGTGTGACCTTGGGTCAGTCAGCTCCTTGCACTAACAACACTGTTTTCTTTTGTGCTAAGCAGAGACTATCCCTCCTACCTTGGAGGTTGGCTCAGTAGTGGAGACTTTGGTTATGATGGTGACTGGTGATGATTTCACTTTAGCCTCATAACAACCTCATGAGGGGATAAAGGAATGGCCCTGCATGACAGAGGGATGGTAGAATCAGCTACCAAACAGGAGGGAGCTCCTCAACACTGGTGATGTCTAGGAAGTCCTCTCTGGGTGAGAGTCACCTTTCACTCACCTAGGAAGATCTCAGGAGTCCTGGCACTGTAAATCTTTCATCTGCCATTCTGAGTCAGGGCTGTTGCCTGGGAGAGCAGAGTCATCTGTCACTTGGCAGTTGAGCTAGGAGGGGCCGAGCCTGTCAGGCTTATTGGCAAAATAAATAGCAGCTGACCCTGCCCTTCTTTCCCCCACAGGGACCTGAAGCCAGAGAACATCCTTCTGGATGACCACGGTGGGTGGGGAGGGACAAGGGTGGGGCTGGGTGAGTTGGGGAGGCCTGGTCTCCAATAGGCCCACCTGCTTCTCCATTCTCATTCAGGCCATATCCGCATCTCTGACCTGGGACTGGCTGTGCATGTGCCTGAGGGTCAGACCATCAAAGGTCGTGTGGGCACTGTGGGCTACATGGGTAAGTCTCCCTCTGTCCTAGGCCACCAGCCTTGTGAGTCCCTTCATTGTCCTGGGCCTTATCTATCACCTTCTGTATGGAGATATTTTGGGCCTGAGGGAGTAGAAAGAGCCCATACTGATGTTCCTCTTTTGTGGATTAGGAGACCAAGACCCCCAACCAGAAACCCACCATTATGAATCTACTTCTTTCATTCTTTTTTTTTTTTTTTTTTTTTTTTTTTTTTTTGGTACTGGGAATCAAACTGAGGACCTTTCACTTGCCAGGCTGGTGCTGTACTGCTGAGCCATATCCCCAGCCCATACACCTTTCATTTACTAAATGCTTATTGAGCTCATACAGTTAGCTGGGCCAGCAGGGCTACCAGGGCAGGGAGAAGAAGAAAACCAAACCTATTTCCATGGCTTTAGCCCTGCCTGTGCTGGATTGCCCATGTGTGGAGTAAGTGTGGCCATTTGTGGTACAGGGCAGTGGTCCTATGCCCCCGCAACTTTGGGACCACATCACGAAGTAGACAGAGTCCTGGCCCAAGAGATTCTACCGCTTGCCTGTTGTGGTGCCCTGGTGCTAGAGATTCCTCTTCTCCCAGCCTCTCTTTTTCTCTGCTGTGAAAGGATCATCAGAGCTGCCTCCCAGGGTTGCCTAGAGATGAAAAGAGATAGTTGAGAGAAAACTCCTCAGGTGCCTGCCCCGGCAGGTAGGAGGTATCAGCAAGTGGGAGTTTCGGCCCTCTCTTCTCTCTCATGAAATCCAGAAGTTGCAAACTAGTAACCACAAGGGCCCAATTTGGCCTACATTAATACTGAAGTAAAATCATGGAACAGTTTGAATTGGTTGCCAACATTTCATAAGCCAGAAAGCGTTATGTAAAAAATAAGCATTTGAGCACTGTGGTGTAGCTCAGTGGTAGAGTGCTTGCTTAGACTGCACAAAGCCCTGGGTTTCATCCCAAGCACCACACCAAAAAAAAAGAAAAGAAAGAAAGAAAAAATCAGAAGAGCTGGGGACCCTAGGTGTGGCACCCTGCAGACCACATCAGCTCCCTTTGTTGAGATGTATGTTCTGTATTTGATGAGGTCCCCAACAAGTTGATAATGGCCTCCCTGGCCAGGGGGTGTTTGAGTCAGTGCCCTCAATTCATGTGCCCTCAATTCATATGTGCTGGGCATTCTTGCGGCCCAAGGCCTCTGTACCCCTCCATCTACCCAGCCCTGGTTCTGTGCCCTGCCCAGCTCCAGAGGTGGTGAAGAACGAGCGGTACACGTTCAGCCCTGACTGGTGGGCACTAGGCTGCCTCCTGTACGAGATGATCGCAGGCCAGTCACCCTTCCAGCAGAGGAAGAAGAAGATCAAGCGGGAGGAGGTGGAGCGGTTGGTGAAGGAGGTGCCTGAAGAATACTCAGAGCGCTTTTCCCCGCAGGCCTGCTCCCTCTGTTCCCAGGTATCACAGCAAGTGGGACGCCTGACTGGCTGGGGCTGGAGCTGGGGCATCACTTGCCTGCCCACACTTGGGCACCCTGACCACCCATGCCCCCCCACAGCTCCTCTGCAAGGACCCTGTGGAGCGCCTGGGGTGTCGTGGGGCCGGCGCCCAAGAGGTGAAGGAGCACCCTCTTTTCAAAAAGCTGAACTTCAAGCGGCTGGGAGCAGGCATGCTAGAACCACCCTTTAAGCCTGATGTGAGTGCAGCCCGTTCCTGCGGAGGGCAGGGCCAAGCTGGGGTGGGGCTGGGGACCCTTGAGTATGGGGAGGGCACTTTCAATATGTTAGAAAATCCGACCTAACACCCCCACACACATCATTACTCTCAGAAAAATGAAAACCCCAAGATAGGTCTGGCTTTTGGCATACCTGGACGGGGAAGGGTGGAGGTGGGGTAGCCCTGAGAGTGTTGAAGAAATTCACTGTCCACCCCCACACACACTGTAGATTATGTGGTCATCACTGTCGGGCAGCTTTCCCCAGGGATTGGCAGTGATGGCCCCAGCAGATCAAGCCCACGACCTACCAGTACACATCCCTGTAGACAGAGAGCAGCTGTTGCCCAGGAATTTTGAGGGAAATCCTAAAGGGGAAAAACATCTTAAGGCTGATGGCTCATTACTTCTGTTTGCTCAGAGGACCCTCACTGACCACAACTGTATCACATGCCCACCTTGACCACTGCCAATCCATTTCCCAAAGGAAAGTGGCAGAAACCCAGCTCCAACTTAGTCAAGCCAAATGTGAAGTTTGTTGGTTTGTTTCATAAGAAAGTCCCAGAGTAGGGCCAACATCAGAGTTTCATGCTGTGTTGCCAAGATTCTCCATCTCTTGGCCCTGCCTTGATCTGTTGACTGTATCCCTTTCCCTGAATTCAGGGCTCTCTGTGTGTAATGTTACAGGGAAGGCTCTGATTGGCCAGGATTAGGCCATGTGCTTGCCTCCCTCCCATGTAAATGAGGACTGGGTCCTGTGATAATTTACCAGGCTCACTGGGGAGGCTGGAAGGTGATGGACAGGCCAGGTTGATGATTGTCAACCACACATTTGTTTATTCATTTGACAAATATCTGAGTGCTCATATGTGCCAGATTTTGGAGATAATGAGGTCCACAGGATCCAGGTCTATCTTTCTGTTCTAGAGGAAAGACACCAACATAAACCACTAAGTGAGAAAGTTTCAGGTAATGCTAAGTCCAACAATGAAAAATAAAGCAGGCTAAGAAGACAACCCAATGGGGGGGGGGGTTGATAGTAATTTTAGGGTGGTCTCTGAGGAGCTGGTGATTAAGCAGACACTAAAAATAAGTAAAAGAGAGCTAAGCCAAAAGTTGGTGGGGAAGGTAAAGTAAGCATTCCAGAACCAAAGGAACAGCCAGGCATTGGGTCTTAGAGCAGAGAGTAGCCTAGTAAGATAAAAGAGCAAGGTGGAGGCCAGTGTGCCCCGAATGAGTGTGTGCAGGGAAAGAGAAAGATGGTCATATCCTAAGCATGACAGGGCAACCTGAGTGCTTTAAATAGGAAAGTGAAGTGTGGGGAGTGGATCACAGAGGGTATGTGTGTAAGTGGGGAGGTCAGCTAGGGAGCCACTGCTCTTGTTTGTTTGTTTGTTTGTTTTTCTGGTACCAGGAATCGAATTCACAACCTCACGCTTGCCAGGTAGGCGCTGTGCTGATGAGCTAAATCCCCAGCCCCAACCACTGCCTCTTGTGACTGTCTTCTATTATAGGCCTCAATTCCAGTTTTCATAGGCTATTCTTGAACCAAGAAGTCCAGACCTCCATTAGCCTGCCCGAGGCCAGTGCTGCTGCTCAGGTTCACTCCTACTTCCTGTGCACATTGTCTCATGTAACTTTGAAATAACTGCACTGCCTCTGGACCTTTAAGTTCTAAGTTAGAGACAAAAGTCAGTGTCTGGGAGTTTTAACTTTCCAGAAGCAATAGATGAAAAGTAAGCTTAATGATCATATTTTTTTTTAATTTTAAAGAGAACAGTAAAAAAAAAAAGAACAGTAGCTAAATACCAACATCACAGACAAAAAACAAAGCAAAAACATTTAAAATGACACAGGGTTTCAAAACAAAATGATAGAAATTAACAGTGGTTGTTATATCACATATTGTTATCTTCAACGAAGTTGTTCAGGTTACCAGATGTAAGAATGAAAGATTGATCAAACCATTAAAGGGAATAAAACAATAATAATTAAAAAAATTAGAGATGATACAGAGTTTCACTAAACAAAATGACCAGGAATTCACCAGTGGTGGTTCTATTGCATATTGTCTTCATATCAGTTGCCTAGATTACCAGATATAAGCATGCAAAATTCATCAAAATAAAAAAAAAAAATTAAGCATTAACTGTTCCTTTCAATAAGCCACCAGACATTAGCAGTACAGTTATTCCAGCTATCCTTGTACACACACACACACACACACACACACACATTGCCTTCCTTCTTTTTCTTCTTTCCCTCATCCCAGTTCCTTCCTGTGAGCAATTTCTTTCCCTTTCATATTATCTATTGTACGTTTTGGGTTTTATTTACTCTTTCAGGTTCTTACACTAGGGAGACAAGATCATATTTTTTAACAGCTTTTTTGAGATTTAACTCACATGTAATTCACCTATATAAAGTATGTAATTCAGTGATTTTTAGTATGGCATATTTGTACAACTATGCCACAATACATTTTAGAATATTTTTATCACCCCCCCCACAAAAACCCCACCAACCTGTCCCCATTAGCAGTCATTGCTGTTCTGTCTGCCAGCTGTGGCAATCACTGATATATTCTATATATTTCTATATATTTGCCTATTTTGGATGTTTCACATATATGGATGGAATCATACAATATATGGTCCTCTGTGACTGGCTTCTCAGTATGTTTTGTTTTTAGACAGGGTCTCACTATGCAGTTCAAGCTGGCCTTGAGCTCACTTTGTAGTCCAGGCTGGCCTCAAACTCACAATGATCCTCCTGCCTCAGCCTCCCGAGTGCTGGGATTACAGGCATGAGCTACCACACCCGGCTCTGTTTTTGTGTTTTTGAGATAAGGTCTTATTACATAGTTCAGGCTGGCATTGAACTCACTATGTAGCCCTGACTAGCCTCGAACTCCTGGTGATCTTCCTGCCTCAGCCTCCTAAGTGCTGGGATTATAGGCATGCACCACCACACCTGGCAGTTAGCATGCTTTTTAAGGTTCATCTGCATTGTATGTATCAGTATTTCATTCCTTTTTGAGGCTGAATAATATCCCATGTTATAAGTAATAATACATTTTATTTATTTATAAATTGATAGAATTAGGGTTATTTCCACTTTTTTGACTTAGGAAGAATGTTGCTACGAGCATTCTTTATTTTCTGATACAGAGTTTTGCTGTATTGCTCAGGATGGTCTCAACTTTGTGGACTGAAGCAATCTTTTTGCCTCAGCTTCCTGAATAACTAGGATGAGGGGCACTTGCCACCATGCCTGACTGCTCTGCACTTATTGTACAGATTTTTTTGTGTGAACAGATATGATTTCTCTTGGTATTATACCTAGTATAGAACTACTAGGTCATAGGCTAGCTCTGTTTAACCTTTTGGGAGAACTGCCGTACTTTTTCCAAAGTAGTTGTACCATTTT
Source organism: Chinchilla lanigera (assembly GCF_000276665.1). Lineage (NCBI taxonomy): Eukaryota > Metazoa > Chordata > Mammalia > Rodentia > Chinchillidae > Chinchilla > Chinchilla lanigera. The sequence goes on from NW_004955408.1 coordinate 29,678,646, forward strand.
GCATGATGAATATATCTATATGGGGGGGTGTCCATGCATACTCGCACGTACACAGTGGGGATTGAACCCAGGGCCTACCAAGCACATGCTGTACCACTGAGCTCACTACATCCCCAGCCCCATGATGATGGTATTTTAATTGATAACCTTAGTAATAGGATTTACAAAACACCATAAAATCCGGGCATAGTGGCGCATGCCTGTAATCCTAGCACTCGACAGGCTGGGGCAGGAAGATCGTTGCGAGTTTGAGACCAGCCTGGGCTACAAAGTGAACTCAAGGCCAGCCTGAACTGCATAGTAAGACCCTGTTTCAAAAAGACCAAAAAAAAAACCACCATAAAGATGGGAAAGTGGCCTTCTGAGGCTGAGGGGGCCTCCTAGCAGGGCACTGGGAAGGCAATGAACCATTCCAGTCCTCTGGTTATGAGAGGGGATAGAGCAAGCTGCTGGACATCTCAGGATGGGGGACACATCTGCTGCAGGCCCTGCATGGGGCTAGCAGTTTCATTCTCCACTCCCCTTCACAGCCACGTAGCTAAGCAACCTTGTGCAGAGCAAGGGACAGTGGGGCAGCATCAGGTCTGTACACGGCTTCACTCGTTGACCAATAAGGGATAATAATCTCTATGCAGAAGAGGAAACAGAGGGAGAAGTTAGCCTTGGACAGAAGAGAGTGTAGTGCTTGGGAAATGCATGGGGTACCAGGTTGCTGACCAGATTTTACAGGTGTCTGGGCAGAACCAGGCTAAGGGCCACAGTGGGACTCAAGGTTGAGCTGCCTTCCCTCTCTATATGTGTGCATGCACATGAGTGTGCTCCTACACTTGTGATTTTTTTATCTGATGAGTACATTTTTCCCCCCCAGCCCCAGGCTATTTATTGCAAAGATGTTCTGGACATTGAACAGTTCTCCACCGTTAAGGGAGTAGAGCTAGAGCCAACCGACCAGGACTTCTACCAGAAGTTTGCCACAGGCAGCGTGCCTATCCCCTGGCAGAACGAGGTAGGACCTGCTCCACTGGTGAGAGGGGCTCCAGGGGGACAGCCTTGGGGGTAGCTCTCACCGCTGCCTGTTCTTTGGCAGATGGTGGAGACTGAGTGCTTCCAGGAGCTGAATGTCTTTGGGCTAGATGGCTCAGTTCCCCCAGACCTGGACTGGAAGGGCCAGCCACCTGCACCACCTAAGAAGGGACTGCTGCAGAGATTTTTCAGCCGCCAGGTAAGCTCTGGCAGTATCCTACCTGGGCTCCCAGCCTGGCTTCAGGGGATGGGGAGTGGGAGGCACAGCCTGTGCCAACCTGTGCTGGGGGTGGGCATGCTCCAGCCCTGCCAGCATACCCAGGGTCTCTGGCCTCATTCCCCTCCCGTGGCTGGGCTCATGGCCTCTTTTCTCTTTCCAGAGGTGAGCAGTGTGGGCTCCCCCTGGGTTAGCCTCGCTGCCCAGCCTCGGGGAGCCCCAGGCAGCCCTTCAATGGCAGAGGCAAGATGTGGGAGAAAGAAGTCTGGTGCCCGTTCCCTGTGCCCCTCCCCACTGCTGCAGTTCCTGGCCCCTTCAAGCTGTCAGCCTCGCTTAGCTGTCTGTCTCCCTGTGCCCATCCCCTATCCAGGGCCTAGACAGAGGCCCTGCCCTGGCAGATTCTGGGGTCTCCCTAGTCCCCCTTACTTAAATCAGTTGCCAGAAACCTTTGCTCTGATGCCCACTCATGTGGCCTGAGCTGCTGTTCCAGGCCCTTCGTGGAGAGCCGTCTTCCGAGTGTGACCCTGGGTGGCACCGGTCCTGTCCTGGCAGGGCCAGCCCCGTTAACAGCACTTGCTCTGCCTCTCTCCCTCCATGTCTTCCTGTCCCTCCAGGACTGCTGTGGGAACTGCAGCGACAGTGAGGAAGAGCTCCCCACCCGCCTCTAGTCCCCAGCCCGAGGCCCCCACCGGCGGTTGGCGGTAGCAGCTGCTCCAAGTGCTGTTTACAGTTTTGCACAGTGGTCTTCCCCATTGTCCACTCCAGTCGTGGCCTGGGGAACACAGCCGGAGCTGTCCCCAGTGTCCTCTCAGCCCTTGGCCTGGCCGAGTTTGGCAAAGCCTGGGCCATCCTTGGGACAAAGGTGCGTCCCTTCAGCTCCTCTGTGGGGCTCGGGGCTTTCTGTATTTATGTATTTGTACGAATGTATATAGCAACCAGAGCGTTCTTAATTTCTACCCCAGACCTGGCGCTCCGGCTCAGCCTCCAAGGCAGTCAGCCCTGGCTGGGAGAGCTAAGAGATAGCGGAGGAGCCACTGCCAAAGTCAAGGCTTCTCTGGCCGCACTCAGAAGGGGCAAGGCCAGATACCTAAACCTGTGGCGTTGTGCTGGCCACCACCAACCTCTGAGTGAAGCTCATGCCTGCCCTTGATGTTCTGGGTTCAGGCTGCACTGATTAGGGCCCAATACTGTCCCTTTATAGCAATTGTCAGAGTTGAACCAGGGGGTTCTTTATCCTGTAGGCCTGTGCCAAAGTGTGACCAGAGATTGGACTGACCATGAGACCCATTAGTTCACTGCCCGAACTGATCCACGTGGGTCTCCCCTCTGCCTTCCAGCTCCCAGGTCACCTTGTCTCTTATGCTGGGCCCTGAAGACACCTCTTTCAAAAATGCTCCAACCCAGGCCATAGGAGAGGTAGGGGTGTCCCTGGCCAACTCTGGCCAACATTCCAGAATCCCCTCATAAAAATAGACACATCTGCCCAGCAATAATCTTCCCCTCCCTATGTGTGCCCATGGAGAATGTGTGGGTGTGGGTGTGTATCTGTGTACGTGTGAGGGGGGTAGGGTAAGGCTGTGCGTATGTCCTGGGCCCCAGCCCTGGTCCTTCCCAGACTGTGATAGCCATCCTGGTCCCAGTGTTAGGGTAGAATGGGATTACAGGACCCTGGTTTTTCCATATTTAAAGCTAATTTTTATTACTCAGTTTTGTCCAATGTAAGCTGCCACATGTCTCTGTGAATACAGTCTGAGCACAAACCTGGCCAGCTGCCCCTGCCTGCCTCTTTCTTGCCTCTGGTGTTCCAGGGTGTTCCAGGTGTTCCTGCTTCCCTGGCCCAGCTGGAAGTGGGAAAGGATTGGAGATGGACCTGGCAGAGGGGGTGAGGGGCTCTCTTTCCAAGGCTTAGGACTTACTGTAAGGCAGTCTTTCTAGGCAACCAGGCCTTGGTGGCCTTTGAGTTCACCCAGTGGGTTCCTCTGTTTCCTAAATAGTACAGGGCATAAGGAAGACAGTCTTGATACTGGGGTGTGGGCCTGTTTCTGACTGTGCTAGAGAGGCTATCTGGATGGTCTTTAAGCTATCCAAGGCCAGGGTGATCTGGCTGCCAAATGTGAACTTGGGAGTGGCCTGTGAGCCAGGTGGGAGCTGCTGTTACAAACACCTGCCCCACATCTTTCTTCACAAGCTGCCTGCTATGTGCCTGACCCTGGGCTGGTGCGTGTGCATCCCTCTCTTTTGTCCTTGAAGCATTACATATAGATGGGGAAAGACCTAGAGAATGGTGATACTGGGAAGAGGGTGTGGCAGGGTGGGAAGGGACCAGCCACCGCATATCAAGGCAGGTTTTCCAAAGATAGTGGTAGCTGGCCTTGAAGGAGAGTTGCCTGGAAGACCGATCGGGGAACCACATACGCGATTATTTGGGGGTAAGAGGAGTTTGATCACAAATTTGTTCTAGCCTTTGCAAACTTGCCACTGTTTAATAGGCTTCCAGTGTCCCCAGCTCTCCCCAAGAATGCACTGTAACCACCATAAAGATTTGTTCTTTGCCTCTGGGTCAGGCACATCTGCAGACGGCACATGAGCTCTGCTGTTGCCAGTTACAGGTTCAGGTCCCAGCCTGGCAGCTCTTTAAACTGGCTTTGCTCAGGTCTTTCCCTTATCTACGAAAAGTGTGATACCCTTGCCTTGCAGGGAGTTATAAAAGTTCACTGAAGGAGCTAGTGAGCCCCTGGAGCCCCTAGATTACTGATAGGGCTCTCAGCTGCTAGGGGAGTGGGCGCTGGGTGCTAAGCTGGGCAGCTGTCTTAACAGCAACTGGAAGGTACCCAGCACCAACTTTGTAGAAACAACCTCTTGGTGTGTGGAGTGCTTGTTCCTTCTTTCATCAGTTTGAAGGAAATGGCAAAGGGGTGGCGTAGTGGGAGGGTTCACGCAAGTTCTTCTGGTGGGTGAGCGGTCAGTGCAGGATGAAAAAAGAAGCTAGCCGAAGATGAAAAAGTCAGACCTTCCCCATGAGGTTGGGGTCTAAAGTGCACTTGTCCCTCCGCTCCAAATTCTGGGGTTGGGGTGGGTGTCAGATAGGTATTAGCTTGCAGAGGCCAAAGCCCATCCCTGGGCAGGTATGCCAGATGGACATGCAGGGCCCTGAGGCACTGAGACCCTTTTCCCCATGTTCTTCCTTGTGTGGGAGGCATCCAGGGAACTTCGCTAGGGTTAAGTTCACCTTAAATCCTCGGCAGAGGAATCTCCCAGAATTCATTTCCCAACAAGTGTTCACTAAGCTCACCTTCCCACCCAGCTCTATGGTGGGAGCTGGGGACGCAGATGGAGACCAGGCCCCTGCCAGCTTGGAGCTCAGTCTGGTAGGCAGGCAGACGTGGGAACAGTGGCACCAAGTGTGATCAGCACTGTGGCGGAGAGGATTGTACAGTAGTGCGGGTTGAGGGCTACACCAAGCAGTATAGACCCCTTGGCCATGAAAGTATCTTAGTTGGTGCGCTCTAGGACACCAGGGCCAGATGGATGACGTAGAGCTTCTTGTGTTTTAGGATGACTGAGCATGGGGTAGGGGTGGAGTGAAAAAAGGAGTGGCTGCAGCTTGGGTCAGTGAACCAAAACTAGTTTTAGGGGCCTGTGAAGGGTGCAGGGACTCATCTGGACAGCTGGGGAATCCCTGAAGGGTTTTGACTGGTTGTATCAGGATGTCTGTCCTAGCATCTACAAAAATATCCTGTTTCTTTTGTGGAACCCCTCCACTCTCCATGCATTTTAGATGGTGGTGGGTTTGTACCCCTGCATACAGTGCACTGCACATAAGACCCAGGTAGGAATGTTGCAAGGAAGGGCACAGCTTTCTAGTTAACAGTGTTAAAGGACATAAGCTCAGATAAAAAGGGCCAGAGGATTGAGTGTGGCAGCTCATGCCTGTAATCCTAGCTACGAGGGAGATGGAGGCAGAAAGACTGCAAGTTTAAGGCCAGCCTGAGCAATTTAGGAAGACCCTCTCTCAAGAAATAAATAAAAGGGCTGAGGCTGAAGTTATGCAGAAGCGCTTGGTTTGTGCCCCAGTTCTGTTGGGTGTAGCTGGGGGTCTCATGGTGTTAGTTGCCAGTTTCATCTCTTCAGAGCATGACCACCAAAAGCAAAATACCATTCCTGTCTTGGTAGCATTGACCTGACTCCCAGGAACTCTGCCGGCTAGGGTGGAAACCTGTCTGGCATATACTGGGAAAGCAGAGTAACTGATTTCAGAGGCTCAACATGATAGCACCCATCCGGGCAGTGATTCTTCCAGTTAAATCTGAGTAATGTAGCTTAAAAAAAAAAAAAAAAAAAAGAATAAATACTGGGTGGCCCTTCAGAATACAGATCCCCTCCCCCAAGGTGTGACTGCCTGGATGGGTTCACTGACACTCAGTCAAATGAGTCCAAAAAAAAGTTACATGTGGGTTTATTGGTTTGAGGTTTTTTTTCCAAACTATTCAGTAACAGTTCTTTTTCCTCTGGGAATGGGTGGGCTAGAGCTGTGGAGCTCATCCCTGTCACCTCTTGCCAAAATGATACACAGGAGAAAGCAGAGTAAGAGAAACAGATAACATGCTTGATGCCATTGCTGAAACACCTAGAACCAATCTTGGCAAGTCTCCAGACTTGCCAGTGATGTGAGCCAGTCCCTGTGGGCTCAAGCCCATTTATTTTAGGGTTCAGTGCTTTGCAGCCCAAAATATTGCAGCTCATATGGTGAGAGAGGATGTTTTTGAAAGATCACCTTGAAAGCCAGAGAAGTTGGTGTAGAGACGGAACTCAACTGTCGGCCAGGTTCAAAGTGGCCCCTTTAAGAGGACCTCAGGATGGGGCCCTCTCTAGGGGTCACCTCTGTTCCCTGGGGTGTGCATGACCCTGGGGCCATAGTTAAGGATTCTGCACTAGGTCCACCTCCTTGTGCTTCTTCGTACTTTGGCATCTGGTGATGTATGCCCGATGGGGACACAGCGGGTGTGGGTATGAGTTAGGAGGGAGCCACACTGGAGTCGCTGCGACTCGAACTCCTACCCACTGTGTGTGTGCAGTAGCCTGTCGTTGTGTGTATACGGTATGGTCTCCAAGCTGAGCCATGTGCACATCGGGGTTCTTAACCTCAGCTGCTCGGCTAAGTATGCAGACCGATGTGTGCTTGGGTCTGCCGGTGTGTCCCCTCCGCCACCGAGCAGCCTATCACTAAGAGGTGTGTGGTGTGTGCATTCCCTGTGCAGGATGCCCTGAGGGTGTGAACTTGGCGCCCTTGTGTACCCCGTCTGGGCGCGGCCGGGGGGTGCTGCATCCCACGCACCCCCTTCCCTCTAGGGGCAGCCTCCTTGTCAGCGTGTGTCGGTGGGTAGGGGTGGGGTGAGGGGCCCTCTGCTGGCTGCCGCGCGCGCGCACGCTGGGCTGGCACGCGCCGCGTACGCGGCCGTGCGCGCGCCCCCTGCCTCCAGCCCCGCGCTCGGAGCCGCTTTTGCTGCCACTGTCTGCTCCCCGGGGCAGCTGCAGATACCGCCGCCTCCCACAGGCCGGGGACTCAGTCCTCTGGGCCGGTCGCCCCAAGGCGGAAGCTGAGCTCGAGGAGGATGTCTGGGCCCGTGAGTACCGCGGCGGCTGCGAGTTGGGCAGGTTTGGAGGGCTGGTGGAAGATGGTCCCAGGGCTGAGTCCTTCCCCGCGGGCAGCTCTGCTCCCTGGCCGGGGGTCGCCGCCCAGGACCCCCGGCCCGGGCCACGGGTAGACCCTCCCCCAGCCCACACTGGAGGGAGGGAGAGGGAAGGAGGGCGCCAGTGAGCGAAGGAGCCCGAGCGGGCGCGAGCAGCCACCAGTTCGCTTGGAAACGGTTGCCACAGCAACGGGGTTGCGCTCCCCGGCAACGCGACTGAGGGGTGGCGATACCCCTCCCCCACCCCACGCGGGGCCAGAGCCGGGGGCGCGGGGAGAGAGATGGGCGCCATGGGGGGAATGTCCCTGTGGCTCGTCTGGGTGTGCCTGCCTCCCCAGCTCGTCGACGGTGGGGGCTGGGGGTGAGCGGCTCCGTGGGCACGAGCTGGCTCCCACGTGGCTGCAATCGTTGCAGCAGGGCTCCTAGGGTGGCTGCAAACGTGGAGGCGGCCCAGACCCTAAGCTTGCCGAGAGATGAGGCAGGGAGGCTGGATCTGGGGTCCCTACTCCATAGCTCTCACCACCGTTATCACTGCCCAGGGCCTTCTCCCGCTCCCTCCCTGCATGGCCTGAGTTGTATTTCCCAGAGGCCATGTTCCTTATCAGGGGAGAGAAAAAAAACTTGACTTCCTCCACCTCCTCTTGACCAGAGCAGGTGCCAGACTGCCCCATGGGCTGGAGATAGTCTCTGTTCTGGGTTCCTAGCCATCCTTCTCCAGGGAGCAGTGGAAGTGAGTGGGCAGGAACAGAGGAAAGGACATTGCTGACCCAGGGAAGCTGAAGCTCAGGCCAAATGGGAGAGACCCAGCCCACTGTTTGGTCCACAAGTGTCCCTTTCATGTCTCAGCACAATGCCTTAACTGTGAAGGGTGGCATGCAGGTTGGCCAGCAGAGAGGCCACTGCCACATGGAGGTGCCCTGTCTTCCAGGGGACTCCTCTGGGAAGAGAATGGCCACTGAGTCAGAGGAAATGACCTCTGGCTCCCCTCCCAACCGTCCCTCAGCAGGCGGTGTGCTGGAGAGAGAAATGCCCCCTCTGCCAGCACTCCATGGCCTGACTCAGCAGTTGCCAGCCCTGACCACAGGCTTTGGCTCCAGCATGCCTGAGACCACAACCACCTTTAGGTTTCCTTTCCCATCTAAGGAGGTATCCTGGGCATCAGAGGTGACAGGTGTCTGGGGCATTTGAGGTCTTGGCATAAGGTGTCCATAGATGGATAATGCCTGGGAAATCAGGTCTGAGTCTCCTGCAGACAGATGGGCCTTGGGGATTATTCATAGGCTCCTTTCATTCTTTTCATGTTCTGTGTAAGGCCTCTGGACCTATTATCTCCCAATTCTTACAGCAATTGTGGAAGGTAAGTTTATTATCCTCCTTTTAGATGGAGACTGAGGCTCAGGCAGGTGAAGTGACTTGTCTGAGGTCATGCAACCAGTAAGAGGTAGAGCTAGGTTTCCATTGCCAGTTTCTCTACTGGCAAAGCCCCTCTCAGCCTGCATACACAGTTTATGTGATCAAGGTAGAAAACCCTAGAGCCTTCCAGGGGAGCATTCTTAACCTTCCTTCACATTCCTCCAGTGAGGAAGTTCCTTCTTTCAAGCCTTGGTACACCTTTCCCTCTTCCAGCAAAATCAGCCGGATTCTTGCTGCCTCAGATGCTTTGTAGGATTGTGCTGCTGCCGGCTGGCTTCCTGTCTCCCTCCATTTTCTCTCCCTGGCTGAGAGCAAGCAGTGAGGACTGCCTCAGCCCCCTGGGAAATCCCTAAGTCCTTAGTCTGGTTCATTGTCTCTGTGGCCTTTTCAGCCTGCATTCCTGGCTGTGGGAGAACAGCAAAGGTGGGCCCAGGCAGTGCTGGACCCTGTGGATACCCAGTATAGCTCAGAGGTGGGAAAGCCAGGTGCTTCCATGGGCCAGGGGGCAATGGAATGAGAATGAGTGAGGTGGTCCAGGGAGTGCTTAACTCCAGTTGATGGAACTTTTGTGAGATGTGGATTTGGTATGACCAGATTGTCCAGTTTTCAAATGTTCAAGAAATCCAGGCCTTCATGCAAAATCTGGTTTTTAAATGCTGGTAACCAATCAGAATATTTTTAAAAATAGGTTGTAGGCCAACAAAATGTATCTATGAGCTGTGTTCAAGCTGAGGGTCAGGAGTCTGAGGCCTTTGGTCCATGGTAAAATGAGGGTAGTTTTGCTGGACCACCCCCAGGCTGCATACATTCTACTCCCATGGGCTGGTGTTCACAGTTGAGCCTCTCCAGGCCGCATGGTGCTGGTGTTTAGTCAGTTACATTCAGCTGTCCATGTTGGCCTTGGATGTTATCAAAATCTTCATCAGTTGTGCTCCCTCCTTGGTACTACTAGGCAGGTCTTATTATCCCTTGTCCTACAGGTGAAGAAGCTTCAGTCAAGAATGGGAGTAGCCAGAGTGTGATCACATGGCTCAGTTAGGGCAGAGACAGGATTTGAACCTAAGGCTGCACCTCAGTGCTCTGCACGTTACATCACACTGGCCTTAGTAAGAGGGGGACCCCACATGTATAAACACACTGTGTGGCTGCCTCCCTTGCAAGGACAGGTAGTTAGCTCTCATGCTGGATGAGAGGATAGAAGCAGAGGAAGCCACAGAAAGAGGTTTACTCAGTCAGGTCTTTGAATATCCAGCTCCCCACCCCATATACACACAAGCTGCTGGAGGCCGGTACAGAAGACACTAGCCTGCAAAGGGCCTTTGCCCACTCTGTTGTTTGCAGTTTCCCAATGTCAGGGTTGGGTTGTAGAGATTCTACCCACTGGCTGGGGTACCAAGCTAGTAGTACTTTACTGTTGCTCCATTGCCTGGCTGACTTTGGGAGCCGGGATAAGTTCAATCATTTCTCTTCTGTGTCAGTCCTCCCATCTTGGTCTGGAAAGGGTGTAAATATGTCACCAGTGCCTCCCTGAAATACCCTTTCTTGTCAGTGGGCTTTGCACTCATCAGAGCTTCACAGCCATATGACTCCACGGGCCTCAGTAGGACCCAGCACCTTGTTGAGGCTACATCCTTGTCTCCAGGATGAGGATGACAACAGCCACCTCCTGAGTGTTACTAAGATCATGACTGTAAAGATGCCAGGGGTGTGTACAGGGCACACAGGACTCCATCCTCACACCACACCACATCACACTCTCCTCCCTCCTTCCTGTCTTTGTGAGTCTGAGTCTCCGGCCCCTCACCTGAGTACCAGCAGGCCCACGCCTCATTGTAGGACTCTCCCTGGTCACCCAGAGCACCTGCCACCTGGGATTTCCTTCCTCCAGAGACCCTGGTCTGTGCCTCCAGGTTGTCTTTTTCCTTTTGTCCACAGATATGGTTCTCAGTTTGCTTATAATCCATGCAGTGAGAGCTGAATGCTGGGTGATGACTTCTTTCCTGGTGACTTGGTGGTAAATGGCAGACATCCTCAGGAATGATTTGGATGGCAACCCAGCTCCTGAGGTGTTCCTTATCTTATACCTAGGGCCAAACAAGTGGCTTTTGAACTACCATATGCCAGGGGACCAAGGCAGAGGCAGCCTCTGGTGGACACAGGCCATTTCTGAACAGTCTGAGATCACTGGGCTTTATTCTCATCCATCCCTGGGCAGGTGAGGTGGCTCAGGAATTACTTCTCCAGGAAAATGTGCCAGAAGATGAAGTGGCCTTGGCCAAGGCTCATCCCGGAGGGCACAGTTTAGGTCACGGAGTGCTCCTGGCCCAACATCTGCTGGGAATTTGTTAGATGTGCAAACTCTGGGGCCCCATCCCAGACCTACTGAAGGAGCCCAAAAGGGGGCCTGGCCCTCTGTTTTGACAAGCCATTTATATAGCTTGCATGCTCACGAAAGTTTGAGAGGCATCAATCTGAACCATGTGAAGGGTAAGACTGTCTTCTGAAACAACAAAGAGGAATTGGAGGGTTCAGACAGGGAGGACTGAGGGCAAATAGGCAGCATGGAGAATGGGTAGGCTGTGAAGGGGTGTAGCATATGGCAAGCATGATAATAGGGCTCCAGGTGAGAGGTAATGGTGGCCTGACCAGGCCAGTGGCAGGAGAACCAAAGGACATAGACAGATGAAGACACTGCATTGAGAATTTGATGGGTGAGATGAATGATGAGCCCGTTGCTGAGATAAAGAACCCAGTAGCAGATCTTTGGAGTCTAAGGTTGAGGGGCCAGGGTTCCTGCAGAGAAGCAATGTTGTAGGTGCCCTCAGCAATGCAGCTACACCCTAGAATATGAGATCTCTGGCCCTTGGATGTCATTTAATCTCTTAATAGCCAAGTATTCTCATCAGTCAAATAGAAAGACTTCTTCTTAGGAAGACTGTGAGAACTCTGCATGGTGGTCAGCCCTCAGGCAGGGGGCACCTTAAGGACACACACATCTCTGCACCCCTAGTTCAGAAGCTGCCATCATCAGAGCTAGTGTCTGTTGCTCAGTGGCATGCCCTCGGCAATGGACTAGCTCAACCTTCCTCATGGGTACTGATGAGGAAACTGAGGCAGCGTGGAGGTTATAAAACACCCCAGGTCTTGCTTTCATTTTCCTCCTGTGTTGCCAGTGAGTGTGGCCCAAAACTATACCCAGACATGCTCAAAAACACTACACATAAATCAAGATGGAATCCCAAGGAATTCCCAAGATGGAATCCCAACACTACCTAGAATGAAAGAAAACAGGCGCTGGGGATTTAGCTCAGCGGCAAAGTGCCTGCCTGGCAAGCGCAAGGTCGTGAGTTCGGTTCCCGGTACCAGAGAAAAACCAAACAAACAAACAAACAAACAAAAAGAATGAAAGAAAACAGAAAGAAAACAAATAGTAAGATGGCAGGCGTACAAATAAGTCCATCTGAAGGGCATGGCTATTAACAAATAGCAGAGTTGGACATGTGGCAGGTGTTTGCTACTGTCTGGAGGGGTTTGTCAAGGCCAGTGGCTTCAAGCAAGAGGCTATGAGTCTAAGGGGTCCCCAGACAATTACAAGAAGGTACACAGGCATAAAGAGCAAAGGGGAGGCCTTTCTGGGAGGCTTCAAGAACTTTAGCCTGGTCAATAGAGCATTTTAAAAGATTTGAAAGACTCAGTGTTTACATTACTAGGCACCTATTGTGGACTAGATCATTATATACAGAGTAACCAGGAAGGAAGCTACAGGCCTGATTGTGGCCCTATGGGGGCCTGTGGTAGCCACGCAGGCGCAGTGTTTAGTATCAAATTCTCACCCCTCGAGCTAGGGTTTGGAGCCAGACTAGGGTCAGAGGGCCATCTCAGCCTTGAAACCCCATGTGAGAGACTGCCCCTCTCTGACTAATCTATAAAATGTGGCAGTGATTTTTTTTTTTTTTTTTTTGGTCTTATTGTGACAAGGTCTTGCTATGCAGTTCAGGCTGGCCTTGAGCTCACTTTGTAGCCCAGGCTGGTCTCAAACTCACAACAATCCTCCTGCCTCAGCCTCCCAAGTGGTAGGATTACAAGCCTGTGCTACCATGCCCAGCTTGGTGACAGTAATTCTTAACTTCCTAGCTGAGGGGTGTCAAACAGCACCAGATAGATTTGGGGTGTGGCTTGTGCCAGTCTGGCCTAAGCCCAGCCTGCTAAACTGGGCACCCTCAGGGCACAGACCCTGTCTTTGGTTCCTTGTTAAGCCTGGAGCTGCCATTCTGCCCCTCATTCTGTGCAGTACTTTCCCAGCCTGAGCTAGTCCAAGGCAGCAGTGAGCTCGTGGTCAGGCATTCCAGTGCCTTTGTGGAAGAACAAGAATTCACATTTAAGGCTCCTAGCTGGCCACACTGTCCAGCTCCCCAGTAGCTGCCAAGTCCTCATGTACTGAGTGCTCACAAACGCTGGGCTTTTCATTTACATCTCATTTGTGACACAAAGAAGGTGGACAATTTGAATTCAGATGCCAGCTACATCTTAGCTCTTCTTATTAGTTGCATGACCTGGGACAAGTAATTGGCTTCTTTCTCCTCACCTATGAAATTGGCATGACCAGCAGTGACTAGGTGATGTTGATCACACAGGATAATGAATGGAAAGGCCGGGTGTAATGGTGCACGCCTGTAATCCCAGCACTTGGGAGGCTGAGGCAGGAGGATTGCTGCAAGTTGGAAGGCAGCCTAGGCTATATAGCAAATTCAAGGCTGGTTTGAACTACATAGTGAGACCCTGTCTCAATCTGTATGGAAGGAGGGACAGATCCTGATGGTCCTTCACAATGTTTTTTCTTTGTTTGTTTGTTTTTTTCCAAAAATTCTCAACAATATTGGTCATTCAAGAGATGCAAGTTTTCTTTTCTTTTTTTTTTTTTTTCCGGTACCAGAAATCGAACTCACGACCTTGTGCTTGCCAGGCAGGCGCTGTGCCGCTGAGCTAAAACCCCAGCCCCAATGGCCTCAAACTCTGGGGCTGAAGTGATCCTCCTGCCTCAGCACCCCCCAAGTAACTGGGACTACTACTGAGGGTGTCAAATGAGGCATGTGCCACCGGGGCTGGCTTTTGACAGGCATTTCTAATTCCTCTAAACCCCATTACCCCCAGCCCCCTAAGTGCCTGTCTGACCATAGTTGCTTCTGTCCTACCAAGAAGGGGAACCTCTAGTTACTGCCAAAATTTCCTCTGAACATTCCTGCTCCTGAGGGCTCGGCAAAAGGAGAACAGCAGACTTAATTAACTCCCAGTGACTGGCAGCATCGTGTTTTTATCTAGGCTGCGTCGCCATGGCAGCCTCATGGCGGGGTTGTTGAGGGGGTGGGCAGAGCTATTGTTCCTGACGTTGTCTGTTCTAGAACGCAGGCCCGGCAAAAAGGACTGGCACGGGCACCTGGTGGCACATGGCTGAAGGCAGCCACAGAGTCAGACAGGAGCCATCTGGGGAGAATGTGGGGTGGCCTGGCATCCTCCCAGCTTGGGGCTCAGGCTATGGGCCCCAAAACAGTGAATGTATGCTCGCCTGCCTTCAATGTGCTAAGGATGGGAAGGTCCTGGGGCTCTGAATGAGGCCCACAGAGTAGTTCAGGCAGCAACACTCTCTCATCCCACTCAGGATAGGGTTTTGTGGCCAAGCCTGAGGTCAAACTAGGTTCTGCCACCTGCCGTCTGCACAACTCCTTGCTCCCACAATCCTGTCTGTGTACCCTAAAGGGTTCTGTGTCAAAGCGCCTGGTATAAAGCACCCAAGAAGGTCCCCCTTCTGGTCCGTGGGGGGGAGTCACCGGCTGCCCCTCACTGCACAAAGGCAGGGCTCCTGGCTACACACCTCTGGGGTGCCAGGCTGCCCCTCGGTGTGGCTGTGGACAGACGTGGAACTAGCGATGCCAGCCTCGAGTGAGTGAGTGCAGGGCCAGGTGGATCCGAGGAAGATGAGCTTCCAAATCTCATCTACTTTTCCTCATCTCTGCGGAGAGAGACAGGAATTGGGGGAAGGGAGACAGCGGCCTGGAGATGGCGTGGAGGAGCCAAGTGGGGCTGCGTTTGTGCAGGAGGCGGGGAAGCTGGAATCCTACAGGCGAGGCAACCCGAGGAAAGGAAGGGCCTGGCCCACCCCCTCGCGGCTGGTCAGGCGGCGCAAACAAAGGCAGGGCCGAGGCACGCAGGGCAGTCAGCTGCCAACCCGAGCCCCTGTACGGGGCGGGCGCAGCGAAGACCCGGAGGCCCAAGGGCAGGGCCGGATGTCCTGGAGCTGGGCGCCAGGAGGGCTGCTTGTGGGGCTCGAGAAGTGGCCCGCCCTTCCTCGCTCAGAGGAGCCTCGCCGAGACTCTTCAGCGCCTGGGTATTCACAGGCCTCCGAAACCATTTCCGAGCTGGGGTGGCCTACACCCAGGGGTTGCGGGTGGCGAATCTCTCGCGCGAGCTCAACGCTCAAACCTGGCCTTCGCGCGCCCCCTGCTGGCTCACTTTGGGTCCCGTCCGCACCTGGGCTTCGCGGCAGTCGGGTCTAGAATCCGGGAAAACCCTACTAGGGAAACCTCGAGGTGTGACGTCATCTGCATCGGTGACGTCACCGGGCCCCCGGGGAGTGCGGGGGTTCCCACGGAGGCGGCTTCCCTGGAACTACTCGGGAGGCCGGCACAGGCCTGGAAGTCGTCAGGGACCACGGCGCGCCTTCACTGCGCCCTATGTCTGCCCCGCAGGTCCCTCGCGGCCCTGGGTGAAGCACTTTCGCGCGCTGGCCGGCGCCATGGGAAGGAGAGGGCGCCGCAGCTGTCCCTCGCCGGCGCGCACACGACTTGAGCCACGCCGCAGGCAGCCCCCAGCCGCGGGTCCCCGGATGACGCTGGCGGCACCTGGGAGCGTGACGCGGGTTCGGGGCCACGCAGAGGAGCCCAGTGTCCAGTGAAGCTGCTGAGGACGCATTGCTCACGCCGCCGCCATGGTGATGTCCCAGGGCACCTACACGTTCCTCACGTGCTTCGCCGGCTTCTGGCTCATCTGGGGTCTCATTGTCCTGCTCTGCTGCTTCTGCAGCTTCCTGCGCCGCCGTCTCAAACGGCGCCAGGAGGAGCGACTGCGCGAGCAGAACCTGCGCGCCCTAGAGCTGGAGCCTCTGGAGCTCGAGGGCAGCGTGGCCGGAAGTCCGCCGGGCCTGGCGCCGCCGCCACCACCGCACCGCGGTCGCCTGGAGGCGCCGGCGCACGCGCATCCACACGTACACGTGCACCCCCTGCTGCACCACGGGCCCGCGCAGCAGCACGCGCACCCACACCCGCATCCGCACCACCACGCGCTGCCGCACCTCTCGGTGCCGCCCCGGCCCTGGAGCTACCCGCGTCAAGGTAAGTGCTCGGCTCCCCTCGGTGGCCGGAGCCGGCGGGGGGTCCTCGGTGAGGGGTGGGCGCACCACGACAGCCTCTCTGAGAAAAAGGGAAGAGTGGGCTGGGGCGGGCGCCTGGTCAAGGCCAGTGCCAGTGGCTGGGGGCCGGTGGCCTCACCCCCTCGGACCGCTTCCTGTTCTGCAGCGGAATCGGACATGTCCAAGCCACCGTGTTATGAAGAGGCGGTGCTGATGGCAGAGCCGCCGCCGCCCTACAGCGAGGTGCTCACGGACACGCGCGGCCTCTACCGCAAGATCGTTACGCCCTTTCTGAGCCGCCGCGATAGCGCGGAGAAACAGGAACAGCCGCCGCCCAGCTACAAGCCGCTCTTCCTGGACCGGGGCTACACCTCGGCGCTGCACCTGCCCAGCGCCCCACGGCCCGCAGCGCCCTGCCCCGCCCTCTGTCTGCAGGCCGACCGGAGCCGCCGGGTCTTCCCCAGCTGGACCGACTCAGAGCTCAGCAGCCGCGAGCCCTTGGAGCACGGAGCTTGGCGTCTGCCGGTCTCCATCCCTTTGTTCGGGAGGACTACAGCCGTATAGAGGGGCGCCCGGCGTCCTGGGCCCCACCGGCGAACTCCTGGCCTGACTGCGGGGCTTTTTAAATGCTTCCCTTGGACTGTGGGGGAGGGGGGAGGGAGGGATTTCATACCCCGTTTGTTACATTTTGAGGATAATAAAGGTGTGTGATCTGCTTTGGTACAAGCGGAGGGGACACCCGCTGCATGCGCGTAAGGTTCTGGTGGCCAGACATGTTGAGGCCTTAACATGAGGAAATGCATATACGCGTTTCCGCCACCACCAGGCCTGGGCCTATAGCACTGAACGTAGGTCAGCGTTTGGAAACTACAGGCTAGTTACTCAGAGGGCCACCGTCTCCACCGAGCTTGCCTTTGAGATCAGAGTTAGGACACGCCTTGGTAGCAGAGAGATGCTGTGGCCTTGGAGGTGGGAGGAGCTGGGAACCGGGTCAGGGCAGACAGGCAGCCCTCCAGATCAGCCCCTGGAGGCCCAGAGCAGTAGGCCCGAAGGGATCTGGATTTCTTTATTAACAGACATAAGCACGACCCGTTACAGAAGTTTGTGCTTTCCAAAAAAACAGTTACTGAACGTGAAAAAGGAACCCAAGCAAAGAAGAAGGAATTTGGAAGAGACCACCCAAACCCTCTGGGCTCCATCCATAGCCCTGACCTGAATCATGCCTAGGGCCTCCAGCCTGGGACCTGCCCGGCAGGAGAGGGCGGGGAAGCCGAGAGGCCCCAGCTGGGCCTACTGCTTCCTTCTGGCCAGGCAGGAAAGGGTCAAGAGAAGGGCAGGGAGGGGTCCCAGGGAACCAGAGCCCACGAGCCATTTATTGCCATGTTTTAAAATTCGTGCAAAATATCTGAAGCCCTGGACAGAGAATACAAAGTGATATTTTTCCGAGAAACATAAAACTAGGAAAAGAGGTGGGGGCACATTGTCCCACCAGAACTTCCCCCACTCCAGACCCGAAGCGGGGTGAGGCCTCCACCCTGACCAGCTGAGCAGGGAGGACTAAGCTACAATCTGGACCAGGTTGGGGGTGGGGGTAGGGATTTGCAACAGCGTCTCAACTACCAACGAGAGGAAAACCAGTCAACTGTACAAGTCTCCTATCAACTTTTTAAAAAAAAAGAAAGAAAAGCTGTAAAAGTCAGGCCCTGTGGGTAAGGAAGCGGAAAAGTCCCCGGCCAGAGCTGGAATCCAGAGGAGGTGCCAGGCGGAGCTGCTGCAGATGCAGGCGCTGTGGGCCATCTGACCAGAGGCCCGCACAGGTGGGCAGCCTTGGTGAGGGCAGCCTTGGCAAGGGCAGCCAGAGAGCAGGAGCCACCACTAATCGCCACCCTCGAAGCCTTCCTCTTCTTCTGGTACTGGGTCTGCATCCCAGCAGGTGATATCAATTTCTGCAGTGTTGAGAGTGAAGAGAAGTTAAAAAGATGGCCCAGCCTCTGGGAACTGAGTCACCTGCATGTCAGGGATGCCGCTGACCCACACTCAAACCCTGCACCCTCACGCCAATTCCTTCCCATCCTCCATTCCAATACTACCTGGAGGCTTGTTGTAGAACACAGGAGGTGGTGCCTTTGCACACAGCTCTTCGGATTGGGCAAACTCCTCCTCCTGTGATTGACTGAAGTACCCTTCGCTGGCCTGCAGGGGAAAGCCACCGGTCACAAGGCCCCACCCACTAGGGATAGGGCTGACCTATCAGGTTGGAGCCCGTTTCCCCAGCAACCAATGATTCCATCAGTGGTTGCCAGGGAAACAAAGAAGCCTACCTTGGGAACAAAAGCAGAGCTACACCAGAGAAGGAGAGTGGAATGGAGCTTCCCCCCCAATGAGGTCACAGTGAAAAGGGGTTGCTACTGCAAGCAGAGTCTGCCCTCTGCTGGAGCCCAAACTGCTACCCCTCACATCAACCTGCCCTTGCCCCACCTGGGTCCCCTCCTTCTGGGTGGTCTCGCCATTGGTCAGTAGGTGGGGTTCCTGCTCCAGCTCCTGCTCTGGCTCTGGCTCTTGATCCACCTCCTCTAGAGCAGAAGGCAGAGTTGGAGCCTGGGAGGCAACCAGGGGCTCTCCTACTTCCTCCTCTGGGTCACAAAAGGTGGCTGGGGGCTCAGGCAGCTCATCAAAATTGAGCAGGTTGGCACAGCCTTCACCCACTGGCACAAGTGGCTCTTGTACCACCTTATCAAGTAGAGGCACCTCTGCCAGGGTGGCCTCAGCACCCAAGGGTGGTGTGGGGGCCCTAGGTTCTGCCTGAGGTGCTGAGACCCCTTCCCCATTGCCAGGCCATAGGTCTACGAGGCTGGCAGTGGTGGGGGTGATATTGTTGGCAACAGCGGTGTCAGTGGCGGTTTCAATGGTGTCAGCTGTATGGGTGTCGACTTCTGAGAGGTTGTCGAGGTTGGCCGTAGTGCTATCAGCTGTGGCAGGCTCCACAGGGGCAGCCAGGACAGCCTTCGATGGAGACTCCATGAACATCAAGTCCTCCACGGCACAGCCCTGCCCCTGGGGAAGCTCCTGTGCCTGAGGAGCCTCCACCATGGGGCCAGCCCAGGCCTGAGGGCCTGCTGCTCTGGCTTCCTTGCAGGTTTCTTCAGTGTCCAGGCTGGGGC
Source organism: Chinchilla lanigera (assembly GCF_000276665.1). Lineage (NCBI taxonomy): Eukaryota > Metazoa > Chordata > Mammalia > Rodentia > Chinchillidae > Chinchilla > Chinchilla lanigera. The sequence goes on from NW_004955408.1 coordinate 29,697,552, forward strand.
TGGGCTCCTTGTTCTCTGTTACAGCACAGATGGAAGAGACAGATGCAATCGACCCCCTTGGAGAAGGAAGAAGACCCTCTCTACAATACCCTGCCCCTCCCCTAAGGAGTAAGGGGGCCAGGGGCAGCTGGGAAAATACACCTCTGCTAAGACTTCTGCATGGGGCACTGTTCAGCACAAAGTGCTCCTCCATATCCCTCTACCTTGCATCTTTAAACCATCAAGCCATTCAGCAGAACCAGGAGGAAGGCCTGACCTCCACTTCAGACATGAGATTTTGAGGTTTATGGAGGCCAAGTCTGACTGCAGAGCTCCTCCCTGCCACGGCCACTTCCAAGACACTGCAGCCTTGTTGACAGGTGCTCTAGATCCCTGGGGAGTTGCTATGGCAAGCTGGGGTTCCTGATGTTAGCCCTGTACATGTGGGGTTCCTCTCTCACCTGGGGCTGGTGGGGCTGGGGGTGGCAGTGGTGGAGGCTGCGAGGATGTGACCTCATCCAGGGCCCGCTCGATCTGCTCAGTGATAGGGGTGGAGGCTGTGCTGGAGTCAGATGGGCTCCGGGCAGGAATGGGGGTAGGTGCCATCCTCCGGTGGCTGTCCAGGTGGCTGCCTGTGGAATAAGCCCCCAGGTTGGTCAGTGAGAGTGGAGGAGCCAGGAGGGACCAGGATTGTCCACCTTGGGGCCTGGCCAGCATCTCGTCTCTGGAGTCTGGGTGGGGGCTGTGAGCTCCCCAGGCCCCACGGGGGCCAAACCACAGCTCCAGACCCTGTAAACCAGGCCCCTGGGGGCCAGCACCCTGCAGGGCCTGGGGCAAGAGGCAGGCAGTACCTGCTCTGGGGACAAACACCAGAGATCAGCAGTCAGGCTGGGGAGTGAGGGCGAGGGGGCTGCTGGGAAGCGGGACCCTCCTTACCCCCCCACAGAGGCCTGGGGCTGCTACCTACATGGGAGGGAGGAAGAGAGGTTTGGGGTGCGGTGACAGGTGATATAGGGAAAGGGAGTCCGTGGAGGGGAAGAGGAGGAGGAGGAGGAGGAGGAAGGCCCACTGTCCGATGCCTTTATGAAAGGGCAGTACGGACGACCTGCCAAGAGAGACAGACAGAGAAAGAGACAGAGGACAAGAGAGGGTCAGTCTCCCCCACCCCCCACCCCAAGGCCTCACCCACCCCCAGGGCTGGCCCTGGATGTCCAAGCTGCTTTCAGCCAGGGTGCAGATTCAGCCAAGCTGGGCCACAGCCTCAAGCCATCAGATGCCTCCCACCAGCACCAGACACAATATAAGCCTGCCACACACAGCCAGCCTCTCTGAGCAGCAGCATGACTGAGGACAACCTGCTCCACCCCTACAGCCCCGAACAGGGCCAAGCACACAGCAGGTGCAACACTCAGACCAGCAGACAAGGATGGAAGGGAGCTTTGGGAGAGGTAAAAGCTGCACGAGAAGCCAAACAGAAACCTGGGTGCAGGGTCCAGGATGCTCAAACTCAGGGCCAGGGCAACAGCCTACCCAACATGCACCACGGCCCTGGAAGGCAGACCTAGTCCCCTGGCGGCCAGGGGTGTGCCTGCACCCATACCAGAGCTGCCCAGCTGGCCTTCTGCAGTACCCCACCTCAGCCAAGGCCCAGTATCCACACCACCACCCAGCCCTTCTGGGGTCCTGCACATGGAAGCCACAGGTAGAAACATGCCGGGGGAGGGGTCTTGCCTTCTCCAAGGGGTCCTTGGGCAAGGCTTCTCTTCCAAGAAAGAGTCCGAAAGGGGACCAGGGCCATAACCTGAGGAATGGGGGTTGGATAGGGATGGAGCTGAGGACTACCTGATCGGTGGTTGAAGGGTGAGGGCACATCACAGCTGCCCGCAGAGGCCGACGCAACTCGTTCCTGCTGTTTAAAGAATTCCCGTGGGTTGTCAGGCCGCTGGGCAATAATGGCAGCTGCCTCCTGAGAGCACAAGTCCAGGGTTAGGGCTGGGCTGGGCTAGTGAGATAGCCCTTATATGTCTCACCTGCCATGTACCCCAGCTCTCACCTCTACCTCTGATTCTGACTTCTTCATCTGGGTCTCTTCCTCCTCATCCTGTTGATCACCCTGGAAACCAAAAGGGACGGTGTCCTTAGTACCTGCCCTTCTTATAACCTCACTATCTTTTCCACTGTCCAGCAAGAAGGGTCTCGGAAGTAACTAACACCTCTGTCCCCACCCTCCAGCCACACAGCCTTCTCTCCACCCTCACCCTCCCTGGCCAGGCCTGGGCACTTGGGTCACTCCTCACTCATCAAACCAGGCACCCGGGGTCATCTACAGCACCCACTATCTTGTAGCTAATTTTCCTCGCACCTCCTATCCTGATCCTGGTACTTGGGTCACCATGCCCCATTACTGCATCTGGACCTTGGCATCACAGCCAAGCTCTCATTGGTTCCCTGCCTCCCTGGTTCAACTTCCCCTCATTTGTTCTCTATAGGCCCTGAAAGAACTTTTCCAAAAATCCGGACCAGATCATAATTTTCCCTAGTTAAAAATCCCCCAGGGGCTTCCATCAGCCTTAGCCAGCACTAATATGGTTGAATATGGCCCACAGATGGCTTTTGTTTTGCTGGTGCGGTTTTAAAATACTTTAATTAGTTGCCATCTCTTAAAAGGCAGGGATTTTTTTGTACTGAACTGAAATCAGGATCCTAATTTCTCTTAAAATGCCACAAACCCGGTAATAATAAACTGCATGGTCCCCAACGCTGGCACTGGCCAGAGCTACACTGCAGCTGCCCTTACACTGGAACGGTGCTGTCCAGTTCACCACAGTCCCTACCTCGCCCTGCTGTCCCTCACCTACCCACTTCCCTCATTACCTTTTGAGATTAAAAGCCAGGAGCACAGGTAGGTAGGGCCCCTCACCATCCTGATAACAGCCCTCATCAACTCTCCAACATCACCCCCTACCCTCACCCTAAGTCGCTTACATACTCAGACACTGATATGAAGTCCTCAGCGCAGCACAGTCACGGGGCCTAGAACATGTTTGCTGTGTCCCAGCTCCAAGACTTCGCACAGAACATCAGCCCTTTCTCCCAAATGCCTGATTTCCACCCCACGTCCAGCCTCACCTTGGGCACTGCTTTCTGGGGAAGAGGTCCCTGGGCCATTTGGGTCATTCCCTTCTTGTTCCCACAAGGTGTTGCTAGCATCTACCTCAGATCAGGGTATCATAGTTTCTGTTTCTGGGACTGCCTGCTCCATCCCGTGAGCTACACAGACTGAGGAAGGCCCTTAACCTGTGTGTGGGTGACCGCCACAAAGGGGGCACATGTGTGCTCAACTGAACTTATGACACCACAAGCTTCTCATCTAGTGTCCCTGTCGCTCATGGCACAAGTCAGGTTAGAAGATTTAGACGTTGGGCTACAGGAAAGGTAGTAAAGAAACGGCTTCTTTGGTTTTGGGCATTTACCCTAAAATTTGAACACACCTAATGTAATCTCACAAATTCCTCTGTCTCACACACACAAAAAGACCAAAGGCAGTTTTACTACAAAGACTTTATGAACAATGTGAACACCACTGAAAGGAGTTAGAGCTGTGGGTAGGACCGAAATCAGTACACTACCCCTAAGAATTAACAGCATTGATGTGCTAAGCCTACACATTTTCAGATACATGGGAACTCCCTAGCAGCCCCATTAAAAACAGGAACTCAGATGAGGAACATGATTCTTACTAAAAGGAATAAAAAGCATAACAAACAGCTCCTAACTCAAGAGAAAACATTTTGTGGTGTTAAAGTTCAGTTTCTCACGTAGGACCTTAGAGGACTTGAAGTCAAAAGGCTGATTTGCTAGAATGTACGCTGTCACTGCCACCTGAGTTAACCTGAAGGGTTGGATGGACTACAAAGTAACTATATGACACTGTGCACAATGTCACCTGTATGAACAACGTAATCCCAGCTACTCAGTAAGATGAGACAGAAGGATTACAAATCCGATGCCAGCCTGGGCAACTCAGCCAGTCCTTTTGTCTAGAAATAAACTAAAAAGACTGGGCATGATGGCACATGCTTGTAATCCCAGCACTCAGGAGGCTGAGGCAGGAGGATCATTGTATGTTCCAGACCACCCTGGGCTACAAAGTGAGCTCAAGGTCTGCCTGAACTACATATCGAGACCCTGTCTAAAAAAAAAAAAAAAAAAAAAAAAAGAAATAAACTAAAAAGGAATAGAAATATAGCTCAGTGGCAGAGTGCTTGCCTAGCATGTGTGAGGCCCTGGAT
>NW_004955408.1:29702110-29709728 GCF_000276665.1 Chinchilla lanigera
TTGGCTTTTTCAGACAGGGTTTCGCTGTACAGTTTAGGCTTTCCTTGAACTCACTTTGTAGCCCAGGCTGGCCTTGAACTTGCAGCAATCCTCCTGCCTCAGCCTCCTGAGTGCTGGGATTACAGGCATGCGCCACCATACCCAGCCTGTTTACTTTTGTATGTGTGTATGTCTTGTTCTCCATGTTCCCGACACACAGCAGGTAGCAACAGTCTGTTGAAGAAATGAGGCTGGAGTTCACCAACCACACCCCATCTTCACCTACCCAGGACTGTTAAGACTGGAGTCACCTGCAATAGGCGTTTAATGCTGGTACCTGCAGGCCTGTGATGACTCCCCCAGCCTGTTGAAGGTGGAATCTGAAGCTCAGTCGGGTTGCCACAGCCTGAGTCTGCCCATCAGAGACCCAATCTGATGATTATCACCCCACAGCCCTTGTTGAACTATACCTCGCTCAGTTCTGAATGGTATCAGTTATTTTCAAAATATTTAATTCAGAGTTATAGCTGGGTACGCTGGCACACGTCTGTAATCCCAGCACTCAGGAGGCTGAGGCAAGAGGATCCCTGTGAGTTCAAGGCCAGCCTGGGCTACATAGTGAGTTCAAGGCCAGCCTAAAGTGCATAGCAAGACACTATCTCAAAAAATAAACAAACAGCAGGGAACAGGAATGTAGTTCAATGGTAGGGTATGTACAAGAGATAGGGCTCAAATTACAGCCCCACTCCCCAAGAAAAAAATCAATTCAAAGCATGAAGATTTGACTCTACTGTGATTTTCAGGGACCAGTCTACAGAACTTTCCTAATGTTCAGAGGTTTGGACAGAATCTGTGGCCTGGCACAAAGGGACCACTGCAAAGGAGATCCTGTATACTGGGTACAGGTGCCCCAGGCACTGGCTCAGATTCAGTCAGGTGGCTGTGTAGTACTCTTTGTGAAGCTCAGGCTTGGGCTCCCTCAGTGAGCAACTATGTCCAATCCAATCAGCCGCCAGCCTTACTGGGGAAGGGGCAGGGTGAGACAGGTCAAAAGGGTGTAGGCCAAGGTGCATTTTCTCTTTCAATCTAAAAACACCTTTCACCAAGAAGTCTTTTTCCACCACCAGGCCCAGGGCCCCATTTGATGAGGGTGCCGGGCCTAACACTCCATAACATTCCTGCTCATTCACAGAACACCCAGCACTGTCTTGGACGCACAGAGAACTTACAAAGATAGACTGTTCCTTCAACCGCCTCTTGGCCTCTTCAGCCTCTAGAGTCTGCTGTTTCCTCCTGGAACAACAAGCAAGCGCCCCATTCAGAACGTCGGGTGGGTAGGAGGTGGTGGGAGCTATCTGCCCGCTGGGCCAGGTGAGCTCACCTGTGCTCCTCAATCTGCTGCTCCCGCTCTCGATAGCGCCGCTCACGTTCCTCTTGCTCCTGCCGTTCCTGTTCCATTCGTTCTTGCTCAAATCTGAGCCTGGCATCCAGGGCCTTCTTCCGCTCCTCCTCCTTCCGAAGCTCTTCCTCTTTCTGCAACCCCAAGCAGAGAAAGTGTAGGCCCTGAGCCTGAGAGATGACCCTCGCCCCTGCATCCAAGGGCTGGGGAAGTGGCCATTCTGAAAATTCAGGGGATGAGTTCTGTGCACAGAAGGCCAACAGGGCTCCCTCTTTGAACTAGGGGAGCATGTGGATGGGGCGCACCACTGAAGCAAGGGATTCAGAGCTACCCTGCTGGGTCAGGAAGGGGGAGCTTAGTCCAAAGTCCAGGGTCAGGGTCCCACACCTTGGCCTGTTCCCAGAACTGCTCACGGTTAATCCGCTTCATTTCCACAGCTGCATCAGTCTTCTGGTAGGTGGTGCCCTGCAGGGTCAAACAGCCTCCCATGAACATGGAGAGCAGGCTGAATGTCCTAGGACGCCCCAGGCCCAAAGAGTGGCCGCTTAAGGGGATTGGAGAGACCAGACACCACGGCTGGGCTATGCGGGCGGAGACCTGGAAGGGCCAGCCTGCCCCAGGCACACACTGACCACAGGTTCAGCATTCTCATCCTCCCGCAGCCTCAGTCGGTGCAGCACGGGGCTGGAGAGGCGCGCCAGCCCATTGGAGAGCCGCTGACCAATGGCGCCCGCGTCAATGTCTTCCACACTGCTGGCATTCACAATCACGTCGACGCCCTTCCACAAGAAGCCAGGGTTTAGGTGACATCCAGATTCCCTCCCATCACCATCCCAGCACACAGACCCCCCCCACTGGGTGGTTGTCCCTACCCCCATGAGTCCAGACCCCGCACACACCTGAAAGAACTCAGCCACCTTAGCCACATGGCTGGCACAAGCGCACTTTCGAGCATCAGGGACATCTTCACCCACCTACAAAGCACCCAGTGAACTGGGGTCAGGAAAGGACCAGAGTGGGGCAACAGCCTAAGGGCCCAGGCTATCTTCACAAGGGCTAGTATAATTTTCCCCAGCATTACCAGTAGCAGCAGAGAGACTGCCTTCCCTAGGGCTGTCAGCCCCCAGCCCCAGACCACAGCTGCATACCCAGTTGATGAGCACATATTTTGGCAGAGCGGCCTGGGAGTCTTTGACGCTGCAGAAGCCGTACATCACCTTCTGGTTCTCGAAGTGGCCCGAGAGCTCCTGTAAGCCCCCTTCTGGAGGAAGCAGGAGGGTGTCAGGACTCTCCACGCCTAAACCCTCACCCCACAAAGGCCTGAAACCCGAAGGAAAGACACTCTGTGGGCTCTGCAGGTATCCCCAGGGAGCTTCCAGCCTCTGAGATCTGGAGGCCCCACAGCTTGGTGTTGATGCAGTGGGAAGGGAACAGACAGAATTTAGCTTTGCATGTGAATTCTCCAAGGCCTGACTCAGGACAGGACTGAAGAGGTGTTTGTTCTTCACACATCCTCATGTCTCACCAGGTGCTAGTGCCCGATGAGGTAAAATAAAGCTTTCCTTAATAAAGTCTTCCAGCTCTAGAGAAAATTGGACTGATCTGGAGCATCATTGTTAGGCCCCTTCCTTACTGGCTGTGTGATTCTGGGCAAGATACCTTTCCTCTCTGAGCCTTTTCAGTAGTCAACCAGGAAACAAGGCTCCCTCCCTTCCCACTCTGAGGACTGCAGGGATGACAAGAGGGACAACCGCCAGACAAGTGTGGGTCTGCTGGATGCAGGCGGGAAGGTGGCTGGGAGCCAGATGGGTGGGGAAGAAAACAACCGGAGGAGGGGGCGGAAAAGAAGACAAAGAATGGCTGGAATTCTTACCTCCTGACGCTGCAAGCTTGAGGTCATCGGAGCCATCCTCGTATGTGTATAGAGCCCTGGAGAGAGGGAGGGGTGTCTCACCGAACAGGGCCTAGGCTTGTGGGTGGGGATAGCACTGGGGAGAGGGCCACCAAGGGGCAGAACAGGAGATGGGGTGGAGGATAGCTTCTGTTGCTGGCCATGACAACAGGATCATAAATATTTTTAGTTGGAGCCTAGCAGGGTGCATTCTGGGAGCTCCAGAGGCCTGGGTCAGATAGAAAGCAGGAAATGAGGGGCAGAAATTGCTGCCTAGTGGAGCTCTCTGCTCGTCCAGCCCTGGCCTGGCAGCCCACAACCCAGTGGTGCAGCGCTGTGAGATGGAGATTCCAAGGCAACGGTTCCTTGGTTACCGTTCCCTGGCTACCAGAATACTCATCCCCCATTGGCCAGCACCAGGAATCTACCTGGCGCGTGCCTTGGTACCCGCTGTCCCTCCCCCTATGAGGGAGGAGGAGAGAACCTGGGGTGCTCACACAGCTATGGGCATCCCCCCTAGTAACCATGGCAACCCAGCAATTGGCACAGGAACCAGCCCACCAGAGCTGCATTCTCCTGGAACACAAAGGACCCTGGGGACCCGCCCTCAGACTCAATCTCCGCCTCTCAGAAATGGGGATGAGGTCACTGTGGTCACTCCCTCCCAGACTCTAGCCTCCAGTGGCTATGCTCTCCAGGCCTTCCAGCCCCTATGCTGCCTCAGCCCTAGCTGAGGCCTCAGGGAACTGCTGGCCTTTCCTGCGGCCAGAAAGCTGAGCCAGCAGCCTTCCTCCTTCCTCCTCCTCCCAGCTTTATTCTGCCCTGACTCTTTCTCCCTAGGCAGCAGCGGCATAGCATCCATTTCACAGAAGGTAATGCAGAGATGCCATTCATCCTGATGCAGGCACAGGCTGAGGACCCGCTGGGAGAAGAAGCCCGGGCCAATGAAGATTCAGAGGGGCTCAGATGTTTCCCCAATTCCCATTTCCCTACTCCCAAGGCAGGACGTTAGGGACTGTGACAGGAGCACAAAAGGAGATGGAAAAGAGAAAGGGAGGGGAAGAGGCAAAAAGAGACACAGGGAGAGAGAGGGAGAGAAAGAACTGAAGGGATGAGAAAGAAATGAAGGAGGGAAGGGGAAGGAAGAGGGAGTAGGGAGAAGTAGGGGGAGTGGGAAAGGTGGGAAGGAGGGAGGGGAGGAAAAGGGTCTGGCCTAGCCCCAGGTGGTTGGCTCAAGTTGTTGCTAGGGCCAAATGGTCCCCCAGCCCCTCCCTCTCTCCCTTCAGAAAGGGACACAGGTGGGCTGTGGAGCTGGGGCCCCTGGTCCAACTGTTGCCCCAGCTGCTGCCCTGACAGCTGCTTCCCAGCACAGCTGTCCCACCACCTGTCCTGGGGCCCTAACCCACTGCTGGGAACAAAGGGCCTCAGAGTAGGGTGTACCCCTCTCCATTCAGAGGAGAAACTGAGGCAGAGCCCAGGGTTCCTGGTTTCCAGGTACTGCCCCCGGTGTTACACCTCCCTGGGACAGCACATTTGTCTCAGCCTCATTCGGGCTTTCTGCAGCCCCTTCCATTCTGAGCGCCCACCTCCCACCATCCTTTTCCTGCTATGGCCACAGCCCTCTCCCAAAGGAAACCATCTCTAAATTCAAACATTCCTGCCAGCCTTCATCCCTCAGCTCCACCCAGCCCGCCTTTCCATCCTGACCTCCCTGTCTTCATACCATGCACCTGGGCCACAATGAAGGGTTCCCTGATCCCAAACAGGCCTTTGCAAATGTGGTTCTCTACATAAGGAAGGCCAGACCTGCAGGATACCAGTGCTAGTTCCCCAGGCAGACTCACCCTGAGCTTCATGTCCGCAGAGCACCTGCCACACCCCACCAGGAATGAGAAGAGGCATTTGGACATGCCCCAGCCTCTGTTTCTCTAATATATCAGAGGTACCCTGGGCCTGGGGGTTGAGGGGAGCTGAGGAATCCATCCACAGGGAACCAGTATGGGAAGATGGAGACCTTGAATCTACACTTCTCACCAGCTTCAGCCCCTGAAGACAAGAACTGCCCCGCAAGATGGAAGGTGGAAACTCCAACCCGGCTAACACACTGTGCTCTCTGGGTCCTGTGTCTGGCACCACAGGTATTCAGGACGTTGACAAAAAACTCTTAGAAACCAGCTAAGTCCAGAGAAACTGGAGGCGGGGACCGTGGTAACTGGACTGTGGCAGCTCCAGGGAGATCCCTGGGTCAGCTCTGGGCGGGAGGCTGAGGATCCCTCAGGACCATTACACAAGACAGACTCTGGGGGTCCTAGATACAACTGTATCTAATCCCCTCTTGTTCTCAAGAGCACCAGAGAGAGCAGGAACTTGCATGCGTGGTCACACAGTTGAGTCATGTCACAACCAGAAAAATGCTAGCCTTTCTCACTAGACAACCTGACTTCCTGCATGGTCTGTTTCAGAGACCTTGTTACCTGGGGGTGAACTGTCCCCATTTCCCTCCCACCTCCACTGAAAGGCAAGGTAAAGGGAGCACGGCATCAAACCCCAGTCAGCAATTTTACCCAAGACACCCCTCCTCTGCTTCAAAGTGCAGAATCTGCCAAAGTCTTGTGACCCACCCCCCAGGAACCCCGGCTCTGTGCTGGGTCCTGAGGAGACTCCTATCTCCTTTCTGCAGGATGTAATCCTTGCACCCTTTTTATAAAATGCTGTCTGGGCCCTTGGGAATGAACAAATGTGTACATGTGCAAGGGTGCAGTGTGCATCTGCTTATGTGTCCCACACACAACCCAGATGGATACTGACGCACGCATGCCAGAGATGAATAACTCCCCTTGGCCACACAGATACTAACTGGGTGATGGGAGCCCAGGCCTCTGCTAAACAGGATGTGGGGTAGCAGTGACTGGATGGCCCCAGCTGTGGGCTGCCAGAGTTCTGCTCTTGCAGGGTTAGGGGAAAGGGGGCAGATGCCCCCCAGACTGGAGGGCAAGAAGTATTCTGGGGTGGGTTATGCCTTTCCCCAGACAGGGCCATATCCCAAGGCCAGCTCCTCCACCGGCCAAACCGGCCACTTGCCCAGAACTCTTTGCATGATCTCAACCCCCCAGGGGCAGGGTTGGGACAATGGGTGGGCCGCCCGCCTGCTTGTGCTGGGCCTGTGTTGGCCTGTGCTGGCCTCTCCTGTGACTGACCTGCAGGACATGAGAGCTTGCCTCCTGAGTCCATCCCTCCAGGCCTGGCTGCCTGCCAGCGCTGCAGTACCATGGCATGGACGCCTGGCTATCTTGTCCCCTCCTCCAGCCCGCAGGTCAGTATCCCTAACTGGCTACACACTCAGGTTGGGGTGAGGCCAGCTCAGCTGGGGTCCTTCAGACAGGCCCTGACTCTTCCCTCAGTTTCCTCCAGAAGAGTCTGCTTCCTGCCTGCAGGGGGTGGGGGCGGGCAGAAGAGGCCTAGGAACAGAATGGGCATTGCCCCGGAGAATACTTGGGAGTAATGTTAAGGCCAGAACGGGGCAATGTGGGCCACCCTAGTTTCCAAGCCATCCTGGGGGCTCCAGCCCCAGAGCAGCGGTCCACCCCCTCCCCCCAGCTCAGGAAGAGACAACAGCTGGGGATGCAGCCCAGCTCCTCTGCCATGAGGAGCTAAGTGCCTCTTGCTGCTGAGTGATGGGTTTAGGGACCCAGTGGATCTACTCATCTCTTCGTCCCTCTTTGGGGGTTCCTTCCGTAGTTCCTCTCAGCCGGTCCCCTAGACAAGCAGCTGAGTCCACCTGCCCGCCTCCCGCCCCCAATCCCAGTTGACTAGTCCTTGCAATCCCTTTCAAGTAAGGGAGAGGAGGGTTCATTCTTGCCTCCTACTCCTCCGAGACCCGTGAGGGGTACAGGAGTCACTTCTCGGTTCCCGTGTGGCAGTGAACCTCCTTCCATCATACCCCAACCCAGAGTAATGGGGGGCAGCCAAGTCCAAGAAGCCCCCGGTGGGCGGGGCGCCCTGGCCCCAGCCTGCTCCGCTCCTCCCCCGCCCTAGCTTTCCTTTGTGCTTTGGCCGGCCGGGCTGGGCAAGGCAGGCTGCGCTGGCTCCGCTACCTCGGTCCCCGCCCCGTCTCCGCCCGGTCCTCGCCCGCTGGAAGGTGGCGAAGGTGCCCTTGGCCGGCCCGTGTACACCTGTCCCTCGGGCCCGTGGAGGGGGGTAGGAAGAGAAGGGGGATGGGCTCCAGCAGAGCCACGCGGCCCGGGGTCACCCATCTGGACCCCGCTTCGGACCGGCCTGCATCCGGCCACCGCTCCCACCGCGCGCTGGGGCCGCCTCGGGGCGCTCGGGCAGGCAGCGCCCCGCCTGGC
>NW_004955408.1:29710188-29723104 GCF_000276665.1 Chinchilla lanigera
TCCGCCCGGCTCGCTCCCTCCGCTCGCTTGGTCCTAGCGCCGCCCCAGCCCGGCCCAGGGGGAGGTCCTCTCCTCCCGACCAGTCCTCCCTCCCGGCCTGCCTCGGGGCGCCCATCGCCCCCCGCCCACACCGCGGGCGAGGGCGGCACCCGAAATCCACATTGCCCCTTTGCTCTGCGGACCGTCCAGCGCACGTCCCAAACGCTCACCTACCTCGTCCCCATCCCCAACCTAGGCATCTGCTCTGGTCCCCAGCCCCAACCTAGCCCGGTCCCCACCTCACCACGATTCCAAACCCTACCTAGCTCCAGCGACATCCTCACCCTGTGCCCCCTTCGCTCAGTCCCCAACCAGGCCAGCCCCACCCTGGCTTAATTTTTCTCCATCGCAGCCTCAGGCCACTCTCAGGCCGGTCCCAACGCATATTAAACCCATTTCTGTTCCAGCCCCTAGCCCCAACCCAGTTCGCGTACCAGCACTTGCCCGGCCTGCCTGCAGCCGTGTCCTTTCTGGAAGACCCCTCCCTATTCCGTCTCCATAGCTCTCTATGGCCATGTGCAGCTAAATCCCAAAACCAACCCAGTTCCTTTCGCCCTCAGCTCCAGCCTGGCCTCAGCCCTATGTTTAGCATAGCAAGCCTCTACCTCTTCTCTGCACCCACCTCCAGTTACACCCTCCTCAGTCCAGCCCAATTTAGTTCCATCCTAATCCCAGCTCCTACCCACACCCTTGCCACCCCTGCTCTGGGGCCATCCCAGCCCCAGCCCAGCTCTCCAGCTCTTCATTCCCAGTCTCTTTCCTCCTGCTCACCTGTGTCCTCCCAGATGAAGCCAGCCCAGGAAGTCCTGTGTCCTGTCTCCCAACCTCACAACTCCCCCAGGAATCCCAAGCATAGTCCTGGAAGCAGCATCTAACCCCAGACTGCCAGGGCAGAGCTCTTCCAAGGACCCTCCAGGGCCAGCCTCCCGGCACCTTTATATCGCAAAGCTCTGAGCACAGAAAAGGAAGTGGCCATCACCGCCAGGGACATCTCTATTCCTTCTGGGGCTGGAACCCTGAAGCCTCCCACTGTTCTCCATCACTGCAGTGCCTCCCAACCCACCTTCCATCTTTTTCTTTTTTTTTCTTTTTGTCTTTTTGAGACAGGGTTTTGCTATGCAGTTCAGGCTGCTCTTGAGCTCATTTTGTAGCCCAAGCTGGTCTCCAACTTGAAACAATCCTTTTGCCTCAGCCTCCTGAGTGCTGGGATTACAGATGTGTGCCACCATGCCCAGCTCCACCTTCCATCTTCCAGGGCGTGTCGACAGAACCTGAGCAAACCACCTGGCTCAGTGTAAGAGGTGGAGGTGTTGATTCCAGCTGGGCCCCTGAGTTCTGAGTTGGTAACTGAGTTAGGTAATCAGCTATGCCAACAGGAGAGCAGTGTGTGTCTTTATTTACTCCAGTGCTTGGAGTAGGGGGAGCACTCTTAAACTTAAAACATTTCACAGCACTGCCCCAGGGCCTCATGTCTATGAACCCCTAACCTTGGCAGTGTCTCCTGTCATTTAGAATGAGCTGCAGGCAGGGTCAGACCCAGTCGATAGGTGCTAGATGCAGTAGGCTAGTAGGTACAGGTGGACTGCAATGGAGATGCACAAGGGAATGGGTATCTGTGGGATGAGGAACCAAGGGGAGGATAGAGCTTCACCATGACGCATGAAGAATTGGAGACCCTGGGGACTGGGAATTTAGCTCAGCAGCACAGCACCTGCCTGGCAAGTGCAAGGTCATGAGTTCGATTCCTGGTACCAGAAAACAAAAACAAAAACAAAAACAACAAAAAAAGAAAAGTTGGAGACCCTGTAGCAAGGGTTGAGGTGTGCCTGGGAGGGGGAGCCACATGGCTAGGCTTCTGCATCTGGGCCTTGGCACTTTCCTGCTTCCTTTGACTTGTCCTAGCTCACAGCTCCTCCCACTCCCTCAACCCCCACGCCCTCCCCAACCTCCTGCTCACTCAATTTCACATCCAGAAAAGCAGAAGCCCTGCGTGTGCCACGTCATCAAAGCTCTCCCTTCCTCAAATTCCTGCTTCTCCCCCAGCCACCTACCAACTCTTCCCAGCCACACCCTCCTTCATCTCTTGTCATCTATATTTTTAAGCAAAATTTCTGTTTAAGAACAGTTTTAGAGCTGGGCCTATAATCCCAGCACTCTGGAGACTGAGGCAGGAGGATCATTGTGAGTTCAAGACCAGCCTGGACTACAAAGTGAGCTCAAGGTCAGCCTGAACTGCATAGCCAGACCCTGTTTCAAAAAGACAAAAACAAAACAAACAAAAAAAAAAAAACAAAGAACAATTTTAGGACTGGGGTGTAGTTCAGTGGTAGAGCTCTTGCCTAGCATGCCTCCAGGTTAGATTCCTAGCACTAGAGGGGGAAGTCGGGGGCAGTTTAGGATTTACAGAAAAATTGCCAAGACAGAGAGTTCCCATAAAACTCATACTCAGTTTTCGCTATTTTCAGAGAATTAAGGGGGATTCAGGGATTCCTACTTGCACGCCCTAGAGCGCACTCCTTACCCTTGGCCCTTCCACCTCATCCTTAGCCTACAGTTTGTAGAGGATTTATACAAACATCCTCATCTGTCATCTGCCTTCTTTCTTCCACCCCTCCCCCATGTTCTCTGGCACTGACAGCTCCAGCTAAGGTCATCAGAGACCCCTCAAAGATTAAATTCAGTGGACCCATCATAGTCCTCAGTTTCCAGGACCGGTGGGAGTAGATGGTCACTAGTCAGTCTGTCCTCTGAGACTCCACCTCTTTTCAGCCACCAGATGCCCCTGAAATCCACACACCCCAATCTTGGTGGGTGGCTGGCTGGTGGAAGTCCTCCTACTAGGCCTTCATATCTGCCACGTCCTCGGCATTGATCACCCTTCAAGTCACTGACACGTCGGTCTCTGCCACCCCCAGAGCTCCCCACACACACTGAGAGGCTGGTCCAATGGCTTTGGGGCACCTGGTGTGGAAAAGACAAGAACAAGGGAGGATCTGGATCCAGAAATGGGTTCCTTGCTGTGTGACTTGGGCTAAAACAACTCCCCTCTCTGAGTTTCCTTTCGAAGACCTGTTGTGAGAATAAATTGGACTGGATGGAGGCTTAGAAAATGGAAAACCTCCTCCCATTCTGCTGGCAGTCTTGCCCTCCACCCCCACCTTCAAGCTCTGCATTCCCCGATGCCTCTCAGAGAAGCTTTTGAGGCAAAGGGGAGGCACGTGGGCCGCAGGACTCTTGCAGCATCAGCTGCTGAAGCCTTCTCTAGCTCCATCCTGCCCCGTCTCTGCAAATCCTACCAAACACACCTTCAAAAGTGCCCCCTCATCATTCCAGAGTGCACAGCACTTCCCAGGCATCCGCCCTGGCGCTGGGCCCTTTCATTCACCACATTAGCTCTGCTCCTGACAAGCTTCATGCCCCACCCCCTCGCCCTGCTAATGCTGTGACCTCAGACTATATGAGGTGTTTTTTTTTGTTTTTTTTTTTTTCTGCAGTGCTGGGGATGGAAGCAAGGCAAATGCTGTACCACTGAGCTATAGCCCCCACCTAGCCAGAGGATTTTTTAAGTCTCTAGAAAAATGCTTAAAATGGTAACAGTACGTAGTAGGTGCTCTGGGATGTGTTAGCTGCTACTATTTTACAGCTGGGAAAATAGGTTCAGAAAAGGGTAGTGACTTGCCCAGAGGCACACAGCTGGGGAACAGCGAAGCCTGGATGGGAACACATGTCTGTCCAATGTCACTTCAGCACAATACCCATCTCCCCTGCTACTTCTAGCACCCTTATTTCCATACTCAGGGAAGGGCGATCTGGAGTTTGGTCAGAAGTAGTTCTGGAGGCTGCAAGTTCTGAGGATGGGGAAGGAATCAAGGGCTGGGGGTCCCAGACATGGAGGGGCAGGAGGGCAGTGGACATCTGTGGTTAGACCTGCTTAGCACCCTTGCCCCTATTTTCTGGATGAGTTTCCAGGCCTGGTGGGTCAGATTTAAAGATTATGTTAGGAATGAAACCATGACCCAAGTCCACCCAGAGGGTATCAGCCTTGGGACTTTTGCAGGAACCATTAAGAAAGGCTTTCTCTGAGTTGGGCCATGGTGGCACATGTCTGTAATTCTAGCACTCTGTGAGGCTGAGGCAGGATGATCACAAGTTTGAGCCCAGCCTGGGTAACCTAGGGACTTGGTGAGACTGTGTCTCAAAACAAAAACAAAAAAGTGCTAGGGTGAAGTTCAGTGCAAAGGTCCTGGGTTCAATCCCCAGTACTTGTGGTAGGGGAGAAAAGCCTCTCTCTGGCCACTGGGGCTGCTGAGCTGCTGGCAGGATGTGGGCCTGAAGTGCTGGGGACCTGTCTCTAGTGATGATGGGGGTGTGCTCCACTCCTGAGAATAGAGCTTCACTGAGGAAAGCAGAGCTGAGCCGAGGGATGGAGAGAGTATGAGAGAGACATCTGTGTGTACCTAGATCTGGCCTGATCCAGTCTCATCTGAAGCTGTTAACTATTTCAAGTAAATTATCCTTTTTTCTTAAACTAGTTTAAATTGCAGTGACAGTCCTTCCTAGTCTACCTGGTTCCAAGTACTGATCGTTTTCATCAGTGACAAGGGACGTGGGTAAAAGCTGAATGGACCTTCCAGTTCCCCAACTCCTTAGCAAGACGACACAGTGTAGTTCTGAGGTCCTCACAGACCCTTCTGAAGCGATGCTCCTTGCACAATATCCCAAGCATCTGGCCTCCTGAGTTCTCCCCATGCTCCCAGTTGGCAAGCTTGTTGTCTGACTATGATCCCCTAGAATCCAAAAGTCCTCCTTTCCTCCTCCCACTGAGGAGGCGATCAGAACTGACTTTGGGTTCAGGACACCTTGGCGCTTTAGCGCCTGGCCTCAGCTCCCTACCCAGAAGGCTGCTTGGAGAGCTGGGGATTGTGTGTGCCTTATGTGTGTACCAAGGCCATGTGGGGCCCAGCACTGAGGAGGCAGCGACAGCATCATCAGTTCTGGTGAAACAGTCCCTCACCCTCCACCGCCTCTCTCCCTGCTGACTCCAAATAAGCTCGAACCAGTGGGAGCTGGAAAAAGCCCCTCCCTTGCCTGCTGCCTCTCCAGTTGCCCACTCAGCTCCCTGCCACGGGCTCTGCCCCCTCTGTTGGGGGCACTGCACTCTCCAAGGGTGTTAATGGTCTCCCTGCCTGGCATAGGACATTCATTCCCCATTCCCTGTAACCTCCACCCGCACAGCCTTGTACCCCACTTTGGGAACACAGTGATCCTTGCAGCCCTGTGCTGACAGGGATGGGAAAGGACAGGAGAGGCTGGCTGATTCAGTGGGTAGTGTCTTGACCTTTGATCTTTGGAATTGCAGACCTGGTCATTCCAGGTGGGTAGCTCTGGACAGGTCATTTTTTCTCTCCAAGCCTCGGTTTCCCCATCTGAAACAGGACTTCAATAACATCCCTCTCACCAGGCACACCGGTAATCCCAGCAGTTGGGAGGCTGAGGCAGGTGGATTGCTGAGATTTCGAGGCCACCTGGAACTACATAGTGAGTTCAAGGATAGCCGCATGGGAGACTCTGTCTCAAAGGAACATACAAACAAACCAAACAAAACAACATCTCTCTTGCCAGGCATGATGGTATACACCTGTAATCCCTGCTACTTGGGAGTCTGAGGCAAGAGAATCACCAGTTCAAGGCCAGCCTGGCCAATTAATTTAACAAGACTCTGTCTCAGAATTTTAAAAAGGGGTGGGGATGTAGCTCAGTGATAGAGGGCCCCTGGGTTCAAGCCCCAGCACCACAGAAAGGCATCACTTTTAAAGAGAGGATGATTAAATGTTATGTGGCTGCTTTGTTTCTCAGCATACAGAATGCAGAGCGAGGTAGCCAGCCAGTCAGATTCCTTTTTGTTTGTTTGTTTGTTTATTTGTGGTACTGGGGAATAAACCTATGGCCTTTGCACTGAGCCACATCTCCAGCCCTTTCAAAATTCTGAGACAGGCTCTTGCTAAATTGGTAAAAATCCCAGGCTGGGCTTGAACTTGCTATCCTTCTGCCTCAGCCTCATGAGTGCTGAGATGGCAGGCCTGCACCACCACCACGCCCAGCTTTTTGTTCAAGACAGTCTTACTATTTAGCTCAGGTCGGGCTTGAATTTACACTCCTCCTGTTTCAGTCTCCTAAACGCTCGGATTACAGGCATGTGCCACCACACCTGGCTGTCTTCCCTGTCTCCTTATAGCCTCCTGCCACCAACTTCCCAGTCCTTTGGCAGCCACTTCCCACTTCCTTCCTGCATCCTTGTCCTGGCCTGCTCCATCGACAGTGACCTCTTCTTGGCCCACCACAGGCAAGCCTCTTAAAAGAGCTGTCTGCACTCTCTCCTTCCATCCCCCCCCCCCCCCCGCTTGTTCCTCTTTAACCCTGGCAGCCGCCCCAGCTCTCAGCTAAACTGATCTGGCAAATGTCACCTTGTTGCAAAATACCATGGGGACTCCTCAGCCTTATCTGCCTGGTTGACATTGTTGGCAATTTCTGGAAACACTCTTGCCCTGCCCGCTTCCCTGCCCTGGAGCTCCCTGGAGGATGTCATCCTCCCCTCTGGCCACGCCTTCTGCTTTTCCTGCCCAGTGCTTCAGTGTTGATGTTCCAGGCCTCTCAGTCCTCTGTGCCGAGGCCCTAGCTGTCCTCATACTGGATTTGGCCCATATTTATTATTTTTTAAATAGGATTTAAAAAAAGAAACCGTTGGCAATATTAAAAATTAAGTTCTCACATAAAAGCCTGAACCTCTGCATGCTGTGGATAAACTGGCAGATCTGGCTGCATGGCCTGGCATTCCCACGTGAGCCCTTGGTTCAGACCAAGGCCTGCGATTCCGACAGGTTCCCAGCAGCAGCTGCCACCGACCTCTGTGCTCCTGCTCACTTGTATCCATGGAAATCCAGGATGGACTGAGAGGGCTTCTTGAAGTGGAAAAGTACACTTCCTTGTGAAGTGAAAAATAGTGTTCAATATGCTCAGGATGTCTGGGTTGAAAGAAAGCCACATCCCACCTGCTTTACTCCTTGTCACCTGCTCCCCAGCTCTCCCCAGGAATCAATTACAAGCATTTATGTTGAGAACACTGAATTGAATCTGAGGTGAACCTAGACTTGACTTCTCAGCTGCTTCCTGAATTTGTCTCCTAAATGTCCCATTGGCACCTGATTCAGTCGTTAAACAAACATATTTTTAGGCATCCACTGTAAGCCAGGCACTGTTCTAAACTCTGGCAGGACATCATGGAAACAAAGCACAAATCACTGCACTCGTTTTTCAAGGATCCAAGACAGAATACAGCAAAGACCCTTAAGGATTTGTGTGTGTGTGTGTGTGTGTGTGTGTGTGTGTGTGTGTGTGTGTGTGTGTTGCTCTGAGGACTAAACCTGGGCCCTCCTGCTTGCTGGGAAAAGTTTCATCACTGACCACACCCCCAGCCCCAGTCCAGTGATCTGTTGAAAAGGCCAACAGATGTGCCTAAGGTCCTCATGCCAGGGGCCCTGAAAGAACAGGAAGCCAGGAATATAGCATTGTCCTTGCTTCCTAGTTTGGGAAGCCCTTTTCCTGCAGCCCTTTTCCAGACCAGGATTAGGAGAGGAGAGATGACAGTTCCTTTAGGATGGTGGAGGGCACAGTGGGAAGCCTCTGGGAATGATGGGGTCACTCCAAAGATTCCAGATCTCGAGGTACCAGACAGCAGGCATTCCCCAGAGGAACACTAGCTGGCAAATGGGACTCAATGGCAGCCAGTCTCAGGACAGAACCCTCAACTTCAGGCCTGGTTTCTAGTTTGGCTTATGGCTCAGAGGCTGTGGGACTACTGGCAGGTTTCTCAGCCTTTCTGAGCTGCACCTAGAAAATGACTAACTGCAGATACTTCGTAGGGTTGCTATAATCACAAGACCAGGTAAGCAATGTCCTGTATATACTAGATGCCTAGCCTGAAGCTGTCCTTCTCCCCATCTCTTGTCCCCTGGGCCCTCACTCTGAGCTCCTGGGACCCGTCACTGGGTCCCATCTCTGCTACTACCTTTCCCTGGCCCCTGCTACTGGGGCCCTGTCCCAACCCCTCCCTCCAACCTCCTTCTCATGCACTTTGTTCACTGCCCTCAGCCTCTTTCTATAGCACTACTCCAAAACCTGCCCCACTCTGCGGAGCAGTCTCAGGCCAGCGCCTGGGTTCCGAGCCTGGGACCACCTCTCCAGCCCCAGCTTCTTCCATCCCATTCTCAGGCATGCAGAGGACGGACTGCAGATGGGCCTCACACTGGCGTGTCTTCTTCGCCCATCTCTCCGGATCCACTCCCAGCTCTTCTGCTCCAACCTCCCAGGCCAGGCCAGGCCAGGCCAGGCCAGGCCAGGCCAGGCCAGCGCCCACTGGCTCTCCTCACATCTGGCACTAGATCTACCACAGGAGGCCCTTCCTGTGCTCCCTTCTCGTGACCGTGCACCTTCCATGTCCTCATAAGGAGGACCATGAAGAATGGCCAGCTTCAAAAAAACCACTTTAACTCCCACCCTGTCAGACGCCCCAGAGCCCATTTCTGACGCATGACGGGAGGCACAGTCCACAGCTGGATACAGGTTTATTGTGGCACTGGAGGTGAACAGGGGCCAGTGTGGCCAGCACCAGAGTGAGAGAGTGGGGGTAAGGTGAGGAGACGAGGGAGGGAGTGAAGAGGTGGGACAGTGTCCAGGGAACCCCAGGCTTCAGCCAGGAGTTGGGGTTGGGACAACCACTGCTAGCCCCAGCAGAAATGTTGGGGGTGACTCTGCACCCTTCATCCTCTGGGCTGGGCGGGGCCGGGGTAACAGTGGGCAGGAGGGGCTCACACGTGGGAGAAGGCATGGCTCTTGCAAAGGGGCTTGTCCTTCTTGGAATAGAAGGTCTTTCCTTCCAGATTGATCTGACATATCTGGGGACAGGAAAGGTCCAGTCACATGGGGTTGAGGACAGCAGGAGAGATCCCTCCCCAAACTCTTATGCATCCCACAGGCAGGAGTGGAGAGAAGGCCGTGGGCCAGTGCTCAAGCCGGAGGGGTGGGGCTCTCACCGCGCAAACGAAGCACGTGTCATGCCAGCTGAAGCCCAGTGCTTCCAGGAAGCGGTCCCCGGCATCGATCTTGAAGTCACAACCGCGGCATTTCGTGCCAAACATCTTCTCATAGTCTGGGGGCACAGGAAGAGAAGGGAGCCTGGATTCACGCCTGCCTCTCGCCTTGCCCCTTCTTGCTCTCCCTGGGCCGCCCCAGGCCTGTACCTCGCTCGCAGTAGGGCACCCCTTCCTCCATGTAGAAGGCCCTGTTGCGGATGGGCGTCTTGCAGGCTGTGCAGGTGAAGCAGTGCACGTGCCAGGTCATCTTCAGGGCGTGCATGATCTCCTGAGGGGAGGGAGCAGTCACTCTGTCAGGCTCAGCCCCCTCCCCCAGGACACAGGAAGCTGGCCTTGGGTCTTCCTCCTGGTAAATACTATGTGTGCACACCCACGACTCTGTGGCCAACTCGGGTCTCCATGTGGATGTCGGCCTCTCGGACTTGCCATGCCCCACACTCGGCTCCCAATCTCCACATTGCAGACTTGCTCCTCCAGTGGATGGCGGCTCCATCCTTCCACCCGCTCAGGCCCAATTCCCCTCTTTCTCTTACAACCCACATCAAGTCTACTACTAAATCCTCTAGGATCCACCTTCTAGAGACATCCCTCTCCCATCAGTGTCTCTGGCCTGAGTGACTGCACAAAACTGGCGTCTGTGCCCCTAACTCTGTCCCTACCGACAGCCCTCATCCTGGCACCAGTGACTCTCCAGCCCCCACCAGTCCGTAGCGCTTGCTCAGGACCCTGCAGGTCTGGCCTGTCCTTCACCCCACCGGCTACTCTCCCTACACGTTCTTATGTTGAGCCTGCCGCACTGGCCTCTAACCTGTCTCTGCAAGTGCCAGGCACACAGCCCTGGTGCATTACACTGGCTGCCCTCTCTGTCTGATCACTCTTGCCACAAATCTCAAGGCTCTCCTGGTCCCTTACCTCCTGTAGGTTTCCGCTGCACAAACATCACTGTTCCATACGGGCCACTGACACACAGTAAATTCTCCAGCCTGCCATCCCTTGCTGTGCTCCTGGCACCTTTCACTCTGCTCCTACTAACATCTTGCTAACATACTACCAGGTAACTAACTTCATTGTGTCCCCTGCTCACTGTCTGTCCCTCCTCCATTCTTCGGGCTATAGATTGGGCCAGGAGGGCATGAAGCAGCACCCACTCTATTAAGGAGTCTGCCCCAACCGTGGCTGGCCCATACTGACTCCTCATCCATCACTGGGAGTTGACTTAACCTAGCTCTACCAGAGGTGGGAGGAAGCAGAGGTTTATGGGATGGGCTCTTACTAGGGCTGGGATCCTCAAGCCAACCAGGGCAGCAGCATTCACATCCAGAGTGGGCAGAGGACAGCACGGGATAACTTGGCTGATAGTTTCACATTGTCTGGAGACATGGCTGTTTCCCTGTGAACTTGCCCGTGCAGGGGTACTTAAGAATGGCCTCCTATTTGAGGGCAGGTATCTCAACAGTCAGTCCATACGAGGGCCAGACTGTCACGGAGGAACCCTTCTGTTTTGTTTCTATGGGAAGTGTTCGCCATTGTTCAGGGATGCCTAGGTGGCTCAGGTTGAAACCTAGGTGTTAAAGTGGAATCTTTGCTTTCTATTATTTTTCCCTTTTCTTTTCTTCTTTTTTTGTCTTTATGAGACAGGGTCTCGCTATGCAATTCAGGCCAGCTTTGAGCTCACTTTGTAGCTTAGGCTGGCTTCAAACTTGTAGCAATCCTCCTGCCTCAGCCTCCCGAGGGCTGGGATTACAGGTGTGCACCACCATGCCCAGCTTCTTTTTCTTTTTGCAGTGCTAGGGATCAAACCTAGTACCTCAAAAATGCTAGACAAGTGCTTTATCATTGAGCTACATTCCTAGCTCTGTTTTTTTTCAAATGATGTCCATTGATTTAGAAATGCAATTGTGGCCAAGCAAGACACAAATGTAGGGGAAGGCCGGGGAGATAGCTCAGTGGCACAGTGCCCGCCTGGCAAGCACAGGGTCTTGAGTTCAATTCCCAGTACCAAAAAAAAAAAAAAAAACAAAACCCAAATGTGGGTGACACCACATGGCTTGTTTGTGCCCTCTACATCTATCTCACGTCTTGTGTGTATTTCAAAATCATGCTGGCCAGGGGCTACTGAGGCCCAGAGAAAGCGACGTGCCCCAGTCCACACAGCCAACAGAAGCTGGAAACGGGTTTTGTACCCACACCTGGCTAGCTCCAGAGCCGGCTCTTTCCACTACCCGGTGTTGCCTGTTTTAAGGACAAAGGTCAAGGCGAAGGGCTTGGGCTTCTGTCTGGTGGGAGAAGGAGCTTCTGCAGGGGTGGGGTGCCCAGGGCTGGAGCCCAGAACTGGGAGCAGCTTTCTGCCAGTATTTAATAGAGCCCACGGGCCAGTTATCAGTTTGTTTCTCCCTGCCTGCGTGTACTAAATCCGTCTGCTGCTGGCACCCCTAGTGCCCTGGCGCGGGCCCCAGCAGCCTCGAATTCCCTGGCTCTAGCTCTACCTTCCACCCTGCCCCCAAGGAAGCTTTCTGAGGTGTACCTGACTACCTCAGTCACTCAGCTCCAAATCTGAACTGGGCCTCTGCCTGCTTCTTCTAACGCTTTCTGCAACACAAGCTACTCCCTCTGCTTGCGTCTTCTCTGAGCAAATTCCTACTCATGTTCAAGTTCCACTTGGAGGCCACTTCCATCCACTTGAACAAGTGTTTACTGACCAGTTCTTATGTGGGGCACAGTGCTTGATGCAAACAGCCCTGTTCTTAGCCCATGAGTTCACACCTGGGGAGGAAGATGACCAAAGGACTTAGGTGCAGTGAGACAACTGGAGGCGGGGGGCTGGTCTGGTGGGGACAGTGGGTGTCAGAGAAGGTGTTCCTGAAGAAGTGATAGTTCAGTCTCAGGTGAAGAGGAGTAAGGTAAAAAGGGTGCTAAGAGTGTGCAAAGGCCCTGTGGTAGAGGGAAAAAGAACTCATTGTTAAGAGGCCTACATGGCTAGAGTATGAATGAGAAGGGCTGGTGTGACTATACTTAAGAGTACAGGGGTCCTGAGATGACACACCAAGATTGGGCCGGGCCTCTGCTACTTCTTCCCCCTCCTCCCTAGAGCTTCCTGCCAAGTCCGCTGAAACCACCTGACTCCCCCATTCTCAACCTGTGAGACCCAAGGGTATACATGCTCCTCAGTGTAGGCACAGGTAGGGCACAAGGCCAGCAACAGGGAGTATTTCCAAGGCACTACCGGATAGTGAGAGCCCCTAAGGGAACACCTATCAGATTGGTGAGGCCAGACTCCTGCCCCCCAAAAGGGTGAAATGGGGGCTCCTGAGGGTCTGTCCAGAGCTGGGCCTCCTGGGAAGCATCGGCCTGACCTGAGGCAGAAGTAGTTTGCTACCCTCATTGTACTCCAGGACCTGGGAGCTGGCAGGGCCTTCTGAGCATCCTCTCTACGGTGTGGGGTGCAAACCTTGCCCTGTTCAGAAGATTCACCCTCACTGATAATAGCACTGTAACATGCCTGGTGTGGTGGCACATGCCTGTAATCCCGGCAGTCAGAAGGCTGAGGCTGGAGGATCACCCTGAGTTTGAGGCGAGGCTTGGCTACACAGCAAGTTGCAGGCCATGCTGAACTACATAGTGATACCCTGTCTCAAAAAATCCAAAAAATCATAGGTCAGGCATGGTGGTGCACGCCTGTAACCCCAGCACTTGGGAGACTGAGGCAGGAGGATCATTGTGAGTTCGAG
>NW_004955408.1:29723799-29740078 GCF_000276665.1 Chinchilla lanigera
AAAAAAAAAAAAAAAAGAAAAAGAAAAATGTGTGTTATGTACATGTACCAATAGCAGCTCCCCACAAAAAAATATAATCATTACATACAGTGAACACGTACTAGTAAAAAAGAAAACTTTTAAAAAAAGACAAAATCTTGTTGAAACAATGCTATTGGTGCTAATGTAGCTCAGCAGAGTGCCTGGTATGTGCGAGGCCCTGGGTTTGATCTCTAGCACCCCTTCCACAAGAAAGAAAGCAGTTTGCCCTTCCCTCTCCTGCTTGGAACAATAACATAGCCCTGGGCCTTGGACTTTAACAGCCATCTGGCAACCATGATACCATAAGTTCAGAGACAAAGGTCTACAATGCTAATGATTTTGGAGCAACAGGGTGAGGAAAGGTCTGGATCCAAAGGCACTCTTTTTTTAACTGCTGTTCCCATCTTGGAATTCCTGAGATTGAAATAAATAACCTTCTCTATTTAATTTTCTTGCCAAATGCAGTCCTAATTGGTACAGCGGCCATCTCTTGACCTGTATAGCATTCACTTTTTTTTTCTTTTTAAGGTATTAAGGATGGAATCCAGGGGTACTCTACCACTGAGCTATATCCCCAGACCCCCTCTCCACTTTCTCAGACACAGTTTGATTACACAGTCCATGTAACGTGAGTTATACTCATGGTCATACTCCTACCTCAGCATCCCTCAATGCTGGCACGACAGGCATTTGCCACTGTACCCAGAGCATCTTTTTCTTTTCTTTTTTTGTTTTTTTGTTTTTCTCTGGTACCGGGAATTGAACTCACGACCTTGCGCTTGCCAGGCAGGAACTGTGCGGCTGAGATAAATCCCCAGCCCCCTTCTTTTCCTTTTTTTTTTTTGGTGTTTTTGAGACAGCGTCTCACTATGCAGTTCAGGCTGGCCTTGAGCTCACTTTGTAACCCAGGCTGGTCTCGAACTTGCAACGATCCTCCTGCCTCAGCCTCCCGAGTGCTGGGATTACAGGCATGTGCCACCACACCCAGCTCTTTTCCCTTCTTAAGATAATGTCATTGTGGTTTTACAAAACTACTCATCCCTTACTCTCATCTGTGGCTGAGGTGGAGACATTTTACCCTAGGTTCAGGGGTGAGTGTAACTCAAGGCTGTCAATCACAGTCACTGAGTTCAGATCAGATGGTCATGTGACAACCAAAGCTAGGCCATGTGCAACAGCACCAGGAACTCTGATTCATCAACTGGGACAGAGGTGTTACAGGGATGAGGAGATGGAACTGCGGAGGTACTTGGGTGCTATCTTTCTCACCTTCTAGGGAAAAGCACCCTGAGGAATGAAGTCAACATGGGTGACAACAGAGGCCAGCGAGAGGTCCAATGACCATAGTATCTGCGTTCAGCTGGGCCTGAAGTTAGTGCCTTGTGCTTTTCAGTTATTAAGAATCAATATATTTCTGATTTTTTTTCCAGTGCTGGGTTGAAACCCAGGGCCTTGTGCATGCTAAGCAAGGGCTCTACCTCTGAGCTGCACCCCAGCTCTACTAGATTAATAACTGGACAGCCCAAACAGAGAGAGCCCCAGGTTTGATGTCTGCCTTCTTGACCGGCCGGCCGCCCACCGCCAGCCCCACTCACGCCTGTGATTGTCTTCTTGCACTTGGCACAGCTGGGTGCGTAGCGCACATCATAGCAGGGGGGGCAAAAGATAGCGCCCTTCTCCTCGAAGAAGCCGCCCTCCTCCAAGACCTTTCCACACTGGCTGCACACAAACTCTTCGGGGTGGTATGCACGGCCCAGGGCCACCAGGTACCGGCCCCTGGGGGAGACAACAGAGGGAATATGCGCAGATGAGGCAGGAGTTCCAAGATGGGCTTAGGAAGTACCGTGCCCAGGGTCACACAGAAGAGTGATAAAGCTTAAGGGGAGCCAGCTTTGTCACACCGCACTGCTGCCATGACAGGAGGCTTTCACAGTCAGGAGAACTGAATGGGAGCCGATGGCTTGACCCTGATGAGTCACCCCCAAGGGACTGTGCCCTGGGACAAAGGAGGTCAGCACGCTGCTGAACACCAGAGCAGATCCTACCCTGTCCATCTGGCCTGGGGCAGGACCTGCAGCTCTGGCAGATGCAGAAGAGCCGGAAAGGGACAGGCCCTTCTCTGTCCAGAGAGCAGTGAGTCTAGCAATGTGGCTTTGGTGTGATGATGAAATGGCACCTTCTTCCATTTCACTCCTTCATCAGAGCAAACTTTGCTAGAGCTTGGTGTGGACAGAGGACTGAGGAGAGGTACATAGGGCAGGATTAAGAATCTGAAGACCCAGGCCAGGTCCCCACCCAATTCCAACTGGGAGCTGAACCCTCACTCTCCCCCATCAGTAGCAGCTGAGGCGACACGGGTAGGCAGGGAAGAAAGGGCTAGGGCAGGGAGGAGAAAGGGCACCCACCGGATGACCTTGTGGCACTGGTGGCACACTGGAGTCTTGCCATTGTTGGCTCCTCCGATGCCCCCTCCAGCAGCAGCCTGCACGATGGAGGTGCGGTTCTGCAGAGGTGTGGGTGTGGCTGGCTGGCTGTGCCGGGTCAGCACCGTGCTTGTTTTGTCCGGGGCATAGCGCTCAGCAAATGCAGGGTCCACAGCCCAGGGTGGGCGGCTGGTGGGGCTGGGGGTGGTGGGGCCTGCCAGGGCCGAAGAATGCGGCTCCAGCAGGGGTGCCCAGGAACCCCAAAGAATGGAGGGCTGAACCTGGGGCT
Organism: Chinchilla lanigera; assembly: GCF_000276665.1. Lineage (NCBI taxonomy): Eukaryota > Metazoa > Chordata > Mammalia > Rodentia > Chinchillidae > Chinchilla > Chinchilla lanigera. The sequence continues at coordinate 29,726,533 of NW_004955408.1, forward strand.
GTGTAAAGGGACCCACAACCCCCACATCCCTGGTACCTCCCCACCCCTCCCCAGGTCAAGTCCATTCTCTCACCAGGCCAGGGCTCCTGGGACATTGCTGAGGCTGGGGCTTCTGTCCTGGGTACCTGGCTATAAGATCTGCCATTCAAGGCTCTGCACGGCTGAGGTTCCTGGCATTCCCCCCTACCCCCAACCTCCATCCCGCCGGCCCCATGGCAGATGTCTGGGTGCATGAGAGTTGCTGGGCTGCACTCTGGGTCCCTCCGGGAAAGGCATGGGAAGGGCTGCTTCTCACAGCTAGGTTCCAGTTATCTGTCTGCTGTGTAAGACTGGAATGGAAGGTGGAGCAGAGCTCCCACTCCTGGGATGACTCTTGGGGTCCCTCTCATCCCACAGAGCCGCCATGGCAAGGTAGAGCCCTCCCACTAACAGACCGGAAGGGCCCACTGTGACTCTGAACCATCAAACACCCCCATACTCAAAATGCAAACCAAGTCCACAAAGACAGAAGACAGAGGCAGAGAAAGCAGGTTGAGAATGTTTATTTCCATGCCTGAGGCAGCACAGCCCTGGCACACAGCAGTACCATAGGGCAAGGAGGGAAGGCAGTGTCAGACGAAGCCAAGCCCACACCAGTGCCAGGTGTGCTGCTGGGGTCAGTCCAGCAGGAGGCTCAGGCCAGGGGCAGAAAAGGGGTAGGTGAGGTAGGCAGAAGCTCGAGTGCCCTGGGCAGGAGGAACAGAGAGAGAGAGAAGCAGAGGGCAGCCTGCCGCAGAGGGTGGGCTATGACTGCACGTTGAGCACGTGGGCAGAGCGCTGGTGGTGCCAGTCCCGGAGGCGGGTGTAGCGTGGGCTCTGTAGCTCCAGGACATACTTTTCCCTGAGGGGCAGAGAGAGAAGGAAAAGGAAGTGAAAGGAAGGAGAGATGCAAGGGAGGGGGGAAGATGGGAAGGAGGGATGATTGAAGGAAGGAAGGAAGCAAAGAAGGAAGAATGAAGCCTTGTGGCTGGGGAGGGCCAGGAGCAGACACAGGGCCAGTGGCTGGGATGGAGCAGGCAGTAGCTGGGAGATGGTGAGTACCAGCCTTGTACCTTGACTTCTTCAGGTGCTCCTCATCCGGGTCTTGCACTAGGAGGGCAGAGACGGGCATTGACCAAGAGAAAGGAGGGTCACCCTGGCCTTTGAGTCCCCACAGAGGGTCCGGCCCAGGCCAGGGCTGGCACTTACTGAACTCGGTGCCCGTGAGGTGGGCAAGGATCCGGAAGGAGCGAGACTGGCCCGTCCCAGGCCGTGGCCGCCAGTCCTCGGTATTCTCCATCAGCCGCTGCTTGCTGGCATCGGGGACCAGTGGTCGGAGCGGCTGTCTGTGGGGAGTTTGGGAGCTCAGAACCGCACCCTGCTGCGGGCGGTGGGGGCAGCCCCTCCCAGGGTTTGTACCCACGGGTTATGGTGACAGTGAGAGGGGTAAGGTGGGACCAAGGGCCCTGCCGGGGGAGGGGGGGCGGTAAGGTAAGTGAGAGAGGGCAACCAGGGTGAGGAGGGGCCGCCGCCCAGAGTGCCGAAAGGAAGGAGAAAAGGAACAGGCAGAGGGGGCTCACTGACTTGTCAGGGGTCTGCACCTGTGAAGGAAACAGACAGATGGGACAGATAAAGGGACAGACGCACGGAGAGGAAGATGGGGAAGGGTCAGAGTAGGGGTACACAAGGCAGCAGAGTATCTGGGGCTCAGTTGGCTCAAAGGCACACCTCAACCCCAGACCGCCAGCGGGGTCGGGAGGGGGAGGGAGCTTGGCTCATGAGAGCCACCCCCTGTCCCCCAGGTCAGCGCCTTCTCAGGAACAAAACCCTTGGGAGGGGCCCTGTGCCTGCAGCCCCCCGCCCCGGCCGCCAGGGGTCGCTGCCGCACGGTTCCCGCCCGGCTAGCGTTTAGCGCAGACGGAGCAGCAGTGCGCAGCGGGCTTGGGGCCAAGAAAGGACTGGACGGCGTGGGCGGGCAGGGGCTGACGTACCCATTCTGATGCGGGGCGCTGTCAGCGGGCGGGGGTGCCCCAAAGGGCCGGGCCGTCTTGTTGAGGGAGGCGCTGGGTGCAAAGGTGTACCGCGGGGGGTCCGCGGCGGGGGCCAGGGCCTGGGCGGAGACAGAGCCGGGCAGGGCCAGGGCGGGCGGGGTGGGGACCTGGGTGGGAATGGGGCGTCCCCCTTGGAAAGGACAGCAGCAGCTCCAGCTCCGCCCCGACACATCTGGCCGAAGGCTATGGGGAAGGGGGCGACTCAGGTTTCAAGGGGCCCATTTGGGAGAGAGGAGCTCAGCCGCCAGGGCCAAGGGAAGACCAAGTGTGGGCGGGCGCGCAGCGCAGGCCGGTAAGGAGGAGGCAGGCGGACAGACAGGCAGACATGCGTGTGCCCAGACCGTGCGGCAGCCCCCGGGTCCTCTCCCAGTTCTGACCCTGCCATTCTGGCATCTAGCCTCAGCTCGCGGCCAGGATGGCCAGGATGGAAGTACCCAGGCCGCACCAGGGAGGGCAGTAGGTCAGTTCAGGAGTCCAAGCCCCTCCCACCCGCAGCCCAGATGTCCGGGCCCCGCAGCCTACCTTCTGTGGTTTGCTCTGAACTGGCTGGGGCCTGAAGGAGAAGGGAAAGCGGTAATGGCAGGTCAGGCCAGATGACATCCCCACCCCCAGCCGGTCAGGGCCCACACCTGCTGAGACCCAGGCTAAGGCGCTCCCCGCAGGCGCGGATCTTGTTCTGGGCTTCAATGTGCGTGAGGCTCCCCGCGTTCTCGCCTTCGATGCTCAGCACCCAGTCGCCCACCGCCACGCCAGCCTGCGCAGCTTTGCCTCCAGGTGTGAGCTGCAAGGAGAGGAAGGATCACAGTTCTGCGGCGCAAACGGAAGCTAACATTAGTCAGCCCTGCCGACCCTATACTGCGCCATTTCCCAAACCCAGTCATTTTTCTGGGTAGCTGTTGGATACTAAAGCGACCTTGGTGGTGGTGGTGCTCGCTGAAGCCACACAATTTCTCCCATCACACCACTTCTTTCTCTCCATGCCCCTCCCTCATAGCCCAGATACTGCTATGACCTCAACAGCCACCCTCAGGCTAAAACTCAAACTTCTGGCCAATGACCACAGCCTTTGCAGTCCCTGCTGGCCTCCTGCCCAGACTAGTCCACCTACCAGATATGCCCTCTAGCTTGTGCATGTGGCAGCTTCCTCCCTGGCACTGCTAGGTGCACTCACTGACCTCTTTCCCTGCCAGCACCCTGCAGGAATCTGCCTGGACCCCACTAAGAGACAGGAATAAGGGCTTGCCATCGCCAGGTTCCCTTTGAGTGGTGCCTCCATAGGGCCCAAGGTGTCAGCTGGAGCTCCGTAGGCTATCAATGGGTGTCAACACAGTGCCCCCCAACCCTTTGGGCTCTGAGTTGGGACTCCCCGGTTTGTGGGGCAAATGAAGGGATATCGTAGTGGGTGGAATGGCAGCCACCTGCATTAGCTGATGATTTCTGGGAAATAGTGAGCCTTAGTCAAAGGAGAATGGAGGCCAAGTGGTAAGAGGCCAATTTATCTAGGCCTCAAACGCTCTGGAAAGGAAACAAGCTTTGGCCTTGAGTGTAAAGGAACCACTAGCAGTTTCCAGGCCTGGGATGGGGTAGTTCCAGGCTCTTAATAAAGCTGACCCTGACAAAGCCTATTGGGTCTATGTAGCCCAGGCCGGGAAACACAAGACATGGCACGGAGCAGGCCTAGTTTATACTTCACAGATGGTGGTGGTACTGGGAGGGTGCAGGCTGCCGGAGGCACAGAGAGGCTCCTCAGGTGAGTTGGTGCACAGTTTGCTGAAGCAGAAAGAGGGGCTCTGAGGAGTTCTATAGAGATGCTGGAGGGCAGAGGGACCCACAGTGGGACAAAAGGGAGAGCTGGGTCTGACAGCTCTATTTCATGCTTGCAAGGGGTGTTATAAAAGTAGGGAGTTACAGGCCCCTTCTTCACTTGCATAGTAGCTTACATTTACTGAGCACCTCTAACTGCCACAAACTGACACTGAATCCTGCTCATAACCCTGTGGAGGAGTCTGGATATACACCCACTTCACAGATAGGAAAAGATTTAGCACCTTGCTTCAAGTCACCCATGTGAGAGGCAGGGCTTGGATTTGACTCTGATCCTAAGGCTAAGCGGGGACCTAGCAGTGGGGCCAATACACCTAGAAAGACTCCTTCAGCCCCTGGCTGGGTTTGGGGCCTAGATCCTCATCGTTCCTTCACTTCAATGCAATCCCTTATAATGGGCACAGGGAAGTGACGCCCTTGAAAGGAAGTGACTTACTGAAGGTCATGGTGAGTCAGTATAAGGGAAACCTGGCTCAGCCACTCCCTGCTTCTTAGAAGGTGTGGGCTGAGCCACAGGTGGGGGTCTTGGGGTAGGGAGGAGTAGCTGGCTCCTGGAAAAGGGGGTGTGTGTCGGGGTGAGGGATGACTTTCTTCCCTGGAGTAAGGAGGACAGGAAGCACATGAAGGGTAGGGCAGTGGTCGAAGAGAAATAGAAGCACAGGAGCCTCCTGGGGAGGTGGCTGGAGGGAGAAGCTGGGGGGAGCTGGGGCCAGGGGCAGCACTCAGCACAGAGATTAAGGAGGGAAAAAGCCAGGGGGGCTGGACACTGTATGGATAGGAATGAGTCAGCCTGAGGGATTCACTGCGCTGCCCAACCCCCCAGTCCCAGACATTACCTCATCTCCCAGGCCGGGCCTACAGCCAGCCCTAGCCCCTCCCTTCTCCCTCCACTCTGGGGTCAGGGGAGGGGTAGGGGGCTGACCCAGCTCAGGAAAGACCACCCTACCCATCCACCCATCCTGGCCTAGATCCAACTCTAGGGCTGGGCTCCATTGGTGGCCCCACCTACAGGATGGGGCCAAAGACAAGGAACATAGATCCAGAGTGCCCCCAACAGGCCACATCTGAAAGGTCATTCTCATCAATGAAGACATTAAGGCTAAAGCCAGGGTGGTGGTGCATGTCTATGATTCCAGAACTGGGAGGCTGATGCAGGAGAGTTGCTGTGACTTTCAGGTCAGCCTTGGCTACATAGTTCAAGGCCAACCCAAACTGTATAGTGAAACCCTGTCTCAGAAAGACAAAAAAAAAAAAAAGGAGGGAATACAGGTTGTGTAGAAGGCATATGTGAGTACAGGAATCACTGCCCTCAGTTACCCTGCTCCAGGACAGGTGCCAGAAGAACCCTGCGGAAGGGTCCCTGAGAACGAAGCTTGACAGCCTGTCCTGCCCACCAAGCCCAACTCTCACAGACATACTCTGCCCTGGGGCTCTCTCAGGCTGGGCAGTACCTGGAAAACCCTTTGGCCTCCAGGATGGGCTTGCCCTAAGCTTCCTGCAGATAGCGGTCTGCCTACTAGATGGCTGGCGGGGCCTCTGGGGCAGACAGTCCTGGCCTCCTCCTGACAGCTAGGCCGCAGTCAGTGACATCAAATCCAGGGCCTGGCCTTATCCACTCTGGTTAGGCAATCTGCTCTGAGTCCCACTAGACCCTGCAGAGCTGGCACTGCAGCCTGACGTCAAGTAAAGGGTGACAGGCCCGCTGATGGGCTTCAGGGTTCCAGGCCTTGGCCAACTCTTTCAGGCTCTGCAGTCTAGTCACTGCTGGGCATCCCAGCTAGAGCTGCATTCTTGGGCTTATAAGGCAATCCCCCTGCCACAGGGAGGAGCCAGGCCCCAGCTCCGCCCACCCCCCAGGAATTGGGAGTCAGAGTTCTAGAACCCCACCTTCCTACAGTTCTGCTTAGGGTCAAAGGCCGCCACATCCTGAAGGAGAATATGGATGGGGATGTTCACTACTGGGGACCTACATGAGGTCCTCACATAGGCCGGGAACAGAACCTGTTCTCTAACCTCCAAAAAGTACAGGCCATGTTATGCCTTAATTCAAACCCCTGCTTTGCCATGGACTTGCTCAATGGAATGAGCCCCTCCAACCTCTCTAAATGGTCTCATTTGTTTTTTAAAAAAAAAAAAAAAAAAAAAAAAAAAAGGATGACAACTGCTATTCCATGGCCCATAGCAACACAAAAGATCCTACTGTCAAAGTGCCCTGCCTGGTGCCTAGCTCCACACATTGCTCCTCCAAACTCGGATACTTCCTGGGGACCCGAGCCTCCTACTCTGCAGAAGAGCCCCCGCCTCCATCGCCAGGCCCTCTGAGGTGGCCACAGGAGCTTGGTGGCATGGCCTCAAGTACAGTGCCGTGCTAGGAAGTTTGGGGGCTTCTCTCCCAGTGTCCACCTAACTGGGAGTCCCTGTGGCATGTGTCATTACATTTCTGAACCTCGATACTTCCTGGTCTGCTGGAGACCTGAGCACCCAAGACCCCTGAGGGTGTCTGTTTCCCAAACTAGGCTCACCCGGGAGATGGAGAGGGGCACATTGAAGTCCTTGCCCCCTTGAAGCCGGAAGCCCCAAGGTGCTGGCCCTTCCAGCACTACTTTGAAGGACTCCATGGTGCCTGCTCCTGGGAGGAGAAAAGAGACAGTGAGTGGCGCGGTGGGCACTGCTGGCAGGCCCCAAGAGCTGAACACATCCTTGGACTGGTGCCAACCAGGCACGAGCAGATGCTAAGGATACCCAAGGTGGGCAAGTTATCTCCTAAGTTTTGGAGGGGCTACTGGTTGGCAGACCTCACTGAGAAAGACACGGGCAGCCCTCTGTCTCAAGGACTGGAAAGGTGAAGGGAGTTCTCATTCAGGTTCGAGGTTCTTTTCGTCGAGGGGTGGGCTGCGGAACTAATCTAGCAGGGCCTCTCCCAAGCCAGCCTGGAGTGTCGGCAGGGTGAGTCAGGGGCCGGCTCCTCTCTCCCCCGCCCCCAGGTCCCGGCAGGCAGGCAGGCCGCGGCTGGAGCCTGCTCGGACTATATAAGGCGTGTAAGCTGACACTGCGGAGAGCCTGCAGAGGGAACACACAGGGGCTCAGGACGCGAGGGGGAGGGGTGGGGAAGGAGGCGGCTGGAGCAGTCCTAGCCCTTACGGGTCGGTGAAGGCTGCTGGGAACCGGGGCGGGACCCCTGGGCGGGGTGGGGGGAGAGGAGTGGGGCGCTGCCTCTAAGGAAATCGGTGAGGGCCGCGACCCCAAGGCGTGGCCAGGAAGGGGATCTATCCTACAGTCCAGTGGGGGTCGTGCCACTGTCGTAGAACTGCTCTCACCCGACGTGACTCAGTTTACCTCTAAGCCCCATGCCCCGGCCAGGTCCCGGCCGCAAGGAGCAGCGCAGGAGCCAATCGGCCTCGCTACATTCGGCTTCGCGGCAGGAAGGCGGGGGCGGAGGCAGGGGCCAGAGCCCGCGGGACTGGGCGAGACCCCCAACGCCCTCATGGCCCTCGGCAGGCCCGTGGCCGCCGCCTGTCCAGCCCAAGAGGTCCCGCGCAGTAGCCTGTACCTGCTTGGCCCCGCCGGGGCTCTGCTCCGCCGCGGGCTCCAAGGAGCCGCGTTGAGATCCGCGGCCCGTGCTCTGGCCCCGCCTCCGCGGGCGCTGTCGACTTTGAGTCCGCGGGAGGGGGTGGGGTTTGGGGCCACGCCCTCGTCGTGGCCACGCCCAGGAGTGGCCGCTCTGCCGGCGGGAAGCCGCACTAATTCTCCCGCCCCACCCAATCAAGGAGTCCCATCTCTCTCCGAGCTGGGCGGTGCTGTACGCCCTCTTCCTCCCGAGGAGAGATGGGGTCGAGGAGGGGGTCGGGCGGGGCCGGGCGGCGGGCGCGCGCTGGGAGAGCCTGCCCGCCGTCACTTGCGCAGCCCCTTGCGCCTCCCGCTGGCGGAGTGGAAGGAAAGCGGCGTTTTGAAACCCGCTAGGCTCGGACTTGTCTCTTTTCTTAGTTTTTTTCCTCGGAAAAGTGGGACAATACGATGACATCCTTTACTCAGGGTTGCTGTAAGGGTCGGAATGGCGGGCGCAGCCGTCGGAGACTCTAGAATTTCTGAATCCGAGGCAAGCCAGGGTAGAGAAAGTTGAAGGGGACTGGAGTTTCAGGTGAGGTTTGCACGGGCTGGGCGTGTATCTCAGTGGTAAAACACACACACACACACGCACACGCACACGCACAAGGACACCAAAGCAGCAGGAGCAGCGTCGGGATGGACTGTCTTTTGGTACGAGGAATCGAACTCAGGACCTTGCGCTTGCCAAGCAGGCGCTTGTGCCGCTATGTCCCTTGCCCTGGACTGTGTCCCTCGATAGCCCACTCAAGGATGTGGAAGGAAGACTGCAGTGGGCGTTCCCCTCAGAGTCCTCGCTTTGCTGCCAGCCTCAGCCTGGGTAGCTAGGGTAGATGGAGGAGCTTGGAGGGCGGAATGTTCGTCCGTGTTTGGGTGAGTATCCCTCTAACTTAGTGGCCCTGTTCCCTCCTAGTCTTTGCCGTTCTCCCCTCCCCGCCATCCTCACGTATCCGCCCTGCTTCATTTTCCTCACTATTCGAACTCCTGTAATTGTCAGCTTGGAAGACAACTTCTCTAATTGTCTCTCGCTTCTTGTTTCTACTTGCTTTTCTCCTGTTTTCTCTCGTCCACGCTAGTCAAGCTCTTGTCTACACCAGTCCTTGGGGAGCTCTCCTCTCAAGGTCTCCATCAAATTACTGCGGGCGCTCAGCTTTTGTCCTACCTGCCTGGGAGTCCTGCTGGCCCGGGTTGACCTCTTCCTTTTCCGGAATCACCCTTTACTCCTGACTTCCGGGTTCTCCTGCTTTACTGGACTCTCCTCCACCGCCCAAGGCAGCCCCTCATCTGCCTCTTGTCTTGACCCTTTGATCTGTATGCTCACCCCCTGAGCCCCATACTCTCCTGCGGATTCCAAAAACGCTTATCCCAAAGACTCCCAAGTTATATGGACAGCCCTAATCTTGCCCCCAAAGTCTACGCTCCAGTGTTTGATACTCTGTCTAGATGTCTACTAGATATCTACAAACAATGTCCCAATTCAATCTTGTGATTTTCCTTAACTCCTTCAACTCAGTCAATGGCACTACCAGACAGTATGAAGTTATCTCACTTTTTTCTTTTTTTTCGAAACAGGATCTCGCTATGCAGTTCAGGCTGGCCTTGAGCTCACTTTGTAGCCCAGGCTGGTCTCGAACTTGCAGCAATCTTCCTGCCTCAGCCTCCCAAGTGCTGGGATTACAGGCGTGTGCCACCACGCCTGGTTTCATCTTTTTCATTTCTATTATCTCCCAGATACTGCAAATTCTATCTTCAAAATGTTTTCATATCTAATTACTGCTGCCAGCACTGTCCCAACCGCTGTCATCTTGTGCCTGTACAGCTGTAACAGTTTCCTATCAGGTTTCCCTGCCGTCACCCTTCTCTCTCCTTCAGTCTTCTTCATGCAGAGCCAAACTGATGTTTGAAAAACAGAAATTACACCTCAAGATAAACACATAGAAAGAAATCACACCTCAGCTTTTAGAACTGCACTTAAAACTAAAATCCCTAAGTCGGGCATGGTGGTGCAGGCCTGCAATCCCAGCACTCAGGAGGCTAAGGCTGGAGGATTGCCATGAGTTTGGGGCCAGCCTGGGCTACACAGCAAGACCCTGTCTCAAATAAGATAAAATAAAATAAATTTTTTAAAAAAGAAGTACAATCCTTAAGAGCTGCACAAAGCCAAGGTACCAGCCAGGCACAGTGACACATGCTTGTAATCTCAGCAACTCAGGAACTGAGGTAGGAGGATCACAAATTCAAACCCAGCTTGGGCAACTTAGTGACTTAGTGAGACCCTGTCTCAAAGGAAGAAAATAAAAATGGCCACGCATAGAATTACATGTGAAGGCCTTGGATTCAGTCACCAATACTCGGTGGGAAAAAAAAGAAAAGAATCTCAGTCCTGTGCACTCAGGCACTTGTTTCTTGTTGGTGTTTTCTGAGCCTGCACATAGTGCATGTGGATGGACGGGCAATGAAAGAAGGAAGGAAGGATTACAAAAGTGAAACAGCAAGTAAACAAAAGAAGAAGCTGCGCCTGAGTGATGTCTTGGCAGTCTTCCAGCAGAGAGGACCCTGAGGTCCGAATCCTCAGCCACTTTGAGGATCAGGTCTGAGGCCAGGGTGGAGCCTGGAATTCTCCTGGCACAGGCAGCCATTGAGAGTGGAACAGGACCTAGACAAGGCCACAGTGCCCCCTGGTGGTCAGGACTCCAGAGTGAGGCCTCTAGAATCTCCAAGGATTTTTCTCTCTCACAGTCTGGTTTGAATATTACAGAAGTAAAACAAAGACGCTTAGATTAGGGGTGAAGGAGAAGATGCCAGAGAGGGTCTTAGTTTTGGCCATGACCCTAACCCTGTGAGTAATCTCCAGTGTATCGTGGTGGTGCATGTAATCCCAGCCTTCGGGAGGCTGAGGCAACAGGGTTGCTGTGAGTTCAAAGCCAACCTGGCCCGCATTGTGAGTTCAAGGCCAGGCTGAACTACACAGCAAGACTCTGTCTCAACCCCTGACCCCAATAAAAAACAAGGCCTAGGCTTGGACTTGCCACTGTGGAAAAGAGAGGTCCCTCCTGCAGTAACCACCCTGGCTGTGAGCCTCTTGACCTAAGCTTGTTCCATGGCTGCCTGATTACTCATGGAAAAATGTTACCTATCTGGAAGTGATTTCATGAGCAGTGCCAAAATCTACATCCACATTGCTCCAACATCCTCTTGGGCTTTGTCCTGTGTGGCCATATATACCCAGCATGGAATGCACCTCCTGCAACCTTCTTTTACCCATTACATTTAGAAATGTCTTTTTTTTTTTTTTTTTCGTATATTGGAGATTGAACCCAGAGCCTCGTTCATGTTTGAAAACTGCTGTACTACTGAACTACACCCCAAGACCTGCAGATGCCTTTTTAAAAAAAATACAGATTTCTTTTATTTTCTTTCCCCCTTCCTTCTTCCCTTCCTTCCTTCCTTCCTTCCTTCCTTCCTTCCTTCCTTCCTTCCTTTTCTTTCTTTCCTCTGAGACAGAGTCTTGCTGTATAGTTCAGATTGACTTTGAACACCCTGTGTAGCCCAGCCTGGCCTCTGACTTGCAGTCCTTCTGCCTCAGCCTCCCAAGTGCTGGGATTATAGGCACATGTCGATACTAAATCCAGCTCTTCAAGTGAATTCTTAAATTTGAAGCTCAGGGAAGAGGTCTGCACTATACATATACCTTTGGAAGTTATCTTCACTCAGAGGACCTATGAAATCTGGATACATGATTGGCTTTCAGTAGTTCTCAACTGGATATGCATACTACAGTCATCCAGAAAGGGAAAAATCAAACCCTGATGCCCCAGCCCCATGCAGCCAGGCTAATGCAATCAGAGTCCTTCAGTGTGGGCCTACATGAGCATTTTTTGAGGGCTTCTGGGTGGTTCCACATATAGCCAGGTGTTAGCTACACCATATCTAAGAGTAGAACAAGGGGAAGAGTGCTAACAGAGAAGACAGCAAAAGGCTGGGTGGTGAGCCGTACCTCCGTGGTACAGCATTTATCTAGAGTGTGTCCTGGGTTCCAGCCCCGTGACTGAAAAAAGAAAAAAGAGGCTGGGAAGGAGAAACCATGTGATAGGAAGATAGGAGGAAAACCCAGTGAAGAGCAGGTGCCTCAGGGGTACGGAATGCTGCTGAGAAGCCCAGGGAGTGGCGGGCAATTTTGCTTGGCAAAGCAAGTTGGAAGAACTGTGAAATGGAGTGGTGGGGCACAGGGGAGGACCAGAGATAGTTAAAGGGAAAATGGGAGGTGAAAAGGGGAAATGAGAGTAATCAACGAGTTTCACTGTGAATCAGAACAGACAAATGGAGGGAGCTGAAGTGAATGGAGGCACGCGGCATCATGCCTGGCAGATTTCTTTTAAGATGTGGAATTACATATCATGTTGTGTGTGGCTGGAAATGATGATGATAATAGCATGCGTGGGTCCAGAAGAGGAAGGGGACATCTGGGGTGGCCAGGCTTTGAGGAGGTGAGAAGAGCTGGGGTCAAAGTATAAGTTAGGGACCCTTCTTCCACCAGATGGGTGCAAATGCTGGCACCTTTGTAGGTAGTGGCGGCAGATTAAAGATGGGAAAAGTTCCCTTCTGTTGACTGCTTTTGGCTACATCATCTGTGAGGTGAGAGTGGGTGGGGACGGAGAGGAGAGGGTTTGAAGGTCTTGGGAGAGAAGAGCTGTCTCTGTGGACATGGGAGCTGTGGGCAGTGTGGAGAGCCTGCCCTTCTAAAGGTTGCAATCCCATTGTGCAAGGGGACACAAGCAGCCACCTGGTGTGAACTCGTCTGGCCGTGGGCAGGTGTCACAACAGGCATGGAGGAGAGCTGAGTTCACCTGGGGCAGGAGGGCCTTTGCCAGTCAAATAAAGTGAAAGGAGACAGGAGACTGAAGAGCAGCTCTGTGAATGGAGCACAGAACCAAAACGGGATGAGGACGAAAAGTGGACAGTGAGGAAAAGATCACCCTAGGTCGATGCGATGTGGCTGGAGAGGAAGTGCTGACTATCCCGGAGGAAGTCAGCTGGGAGGAGAGGAAGTGGCTGGGGAGGATACTGGGAATAAAATCTGTGAGTCACTGTCATAAAGACCAGGACAGGGTAAGGGTGTGGCAGCTGAGACACAATTGAAGTCAAATGACCAAGAGGGTCGATCTTTGGAGACATGATCCCATTGTTGGCCTGGATGGCCACCAGAATGGTGGCAAGAGTAGCAGAGAAGAGGTAAAAGTAGGCAATAAAGTCTTCAAGAAGCTTGGTTATCTCTCTCTGGAAGGTCTGCTCCTTGAGAATAGGACTGAGGCTGTCTTTAATATAGCTGTGTCCTCAAGTGCCTGGCATGGGACAGGTACCCATAAAACTCTAATGAAGGAATAGATCTAATATGTAATTTGATTTTTTTTTTCAGTGCTAGGTATCAAACCTAAGGTCCTTGGTGCACACCTGTACTGCCAGCACTTGGGAGGCTGAGGCAGGAGGATCACTGTGAGTTCAAGGCCAGCCTGGGCTACAGAGTGAGTTGACAAAAAAAAGTGAGTTGATGATCAGCCCGAACTGTATAGCAAAACCTGTCTCAAAAAAACAAAAACAAAAACAAAGTAGTGCTGGGCGTGGTGGTGCACACCTGTAATCCCAGCACTTGAGAGGCCAAGGCAGGAGGATCATTGCAAGTTCAAGACCAGCCTGGGCTACAAAGTGAGCTCAAGGCCAGTCTGAACTGCATATTGAGACCCCATGTCAAAAAGACAAAAAGCAAAACAAAACAAAACAAACCAAAAACCTAAGGTCTTGTGCATGCTCAGCACTAAGCTACACTCTTAAGTCTCATGTAATTTGGTGTTTGTCCTTTGCAGTTGAGAAAATGAAGCCTGAGTTTCCCCAGAAGTGTCTGTAAATTGTTTGGCATTTTTGAAATTCCTTCTGCCTGCTCCTCACCATCCACCAGCCTCCCTGCCTCCTCCCACCTCTGCCCTCACTATATCCTCCTGGCTTGGGTGTTTTGGGCTCTAGTGTTCTTTTTTTTTTTTTTTTTTTTTTTTTTT
>NW_004955408.1:29740448-29797289 GCF_000276665.1 Chinchilla lanigera
TGCACCACACGCCCAACATTTAAACTGGTTTTGAGCTCACTGTGTAGTCCTGACAGGCCAGGCTATCTGTGCTCCTGGAAGCCAGCACAGAGCACTGCGCAGATGCCACTGCTAGGTGCTAGACTGAGGGGGTGTGAGTTGTGGGCCACGGCAGAACTCAGAGGAGGCTAGAAGGCTTTATTATTGGCAAATCTGTACACTGTACACTGGAGGGTGGGCAGGGCAGGGTGTGGGTCTTTCCTAGGCTGCTTGCTTTGTCCTTTCAGGCCAGAGAGAACCGGGGTATGTTTGTAGATGCCTACCTCCCGACTGTAGGGAGAGCATTTCTGTCCCCTGCTGCCGCTACACAGGCCTTCAGGGCCGGTCACAGGGGGCAGGAGCCTTCCTCCGCTCACGACTCAGCAGTGTCACAAGCTTGGCCTTGAAGCCTGCCTGTGGGCCTGAGCGGCTAGTGCTGCCTGCCTCGTCCAGCTCCAGTTCTAGCAGCCGCCGGTACTGGGCCTCCATGTTGCTGTCATGAGCTGGGCCAGGCCAGCTCAGGTCCTTGCTGCTGTGGTAGATGGGGCTGAGCAACGGGCTGCGGCTACCTGAAGGGCCTTCTTGGGGCTTGGAGCCCCCGTTGGGTAGCCCTGGGCTGGACTCTAGCATGCACAGGTTCTCATAGAGGTGCTCGGCGGTGTCTGGGGGCCTGCTGGCCCGCTTGCGCACTGAGGCATAGAGCTCAGATGCCGGCTCTTCTGGTGTGGGGTCCAGCAGGAGTGGCAGGCTCTGGGGCCCGGGCTCGGTCACATATGTGCTCCTGGAGGTGGGAACCCTGGGCCCTGGAGGCACCTCCCGAAGCTCTCCAGGGGGCTCCAGGGAAGGCATGGAAGTGGCCCGAGGCAGGGGGCAAGGTCGCAGAGCTGCCAGCTCGGGCATACGTTCCCGTTGGCGGGTGATGGCAGCAGCCACTGTGCCACACATGTCAGGGGCACGTGAGCTGCTGAAGGCAAAGAGGCCCTCACCGGAGTCACAGCGGCGGCCAGCCTCGAAAGAGAACACGCCCTGGACACAAGTGACGCAGGCGGGGAATTAGTGTCTGAGGAGCCGGGACGCTGCCTCCCAGGGCCTTCCCTGCAGGGACGTGCTGGGGAAGGCAGCTGCTCCCACCTCACCTTGTCAGAGCCAAACTTTCGCAGGAAGTGGTAGGGCCAGCTGTAGAGGGCCTGGGGGCTGGAAGTCTCCCTCAGCTGGATGGCATCCTGGCACAGCACCAGGAGGTAGGGACCCTTTAGCTGGCAGCGGGTAGCAGCTTCAGTCCTCTGCGCCACCACAGGAAACTCGCTTACTGCAGGCAAGCAGGGAGGCGTCAGTCTCCCAGAGATGTCAGCCCTGAGCTGTTCCCGGGCCTCCCATGGACTCACCTTCGTGCCAGGAGGAGTAGATGGAGTTTTCCTCCATGGGGACGACGCCCCTCTTGGGACACTCAGCCTCCCCTGGTCCCGAGGAGCAATTCCCTGTGCCCTGGGGATTGGGCTCAAGTCAGAGGTTAGGGCCCACCTGACTCCACCCCGCTACCTCCCATGGGGTCAGCAACTCAGGACTGCATGGCAAGCAAGGACATTCAGGGATCCGGTGCCAATCCCAGTTCTGCCCCAATCTGTGTGTGACTGCAGGCACCCGTGTGAGACTACCTCCCACCTCCGTGACGGGCAGTAAGTCCTGCCAAGCTCTGTCTGGGCTGGGGAAGGAGGGCTGTACTTTAGGTGTCTCACCGCTGTAAGCTACTGGGCACCCAGAAGGATGTCCCCTGAGTTGACTGGGGACTAGCCTGAGTCCTGCGATTCCCTGACAGCTTGGAATGGGGAAGAAGCGGGGGCCTGAGGGGCAGCACGTAGACGTGAACTGGCCAGAGAGCAATGTCCACCCCACGAAACTACTGTGAGTCACCCTGACCTTCCCTGCCCCTCATACCACATCTAGTCCTTAGGTTCCCTCTCACTCTCAGCACCTCCGCCATGACCACCTTGGCCCACAGAGCATGGCTAGGGAGACTGCAACTGCCCTCTCACTGTTCTCAATCCTGTTCATTTTCTTTTTTATTTAAAATGTTTAAAATGTGACAATATACAGACACAAAGCCGGGCGTGGTGGTGCAGGCTTGTAATCCCAGCACTCAGAGGCTGAGGCAGGAGGATCCTTGCGAGTTCGAGGCCAGCCTGGGCCACAAAATGAGCTCAAGGCCAGCCAGAACTGCATAGTGAGACCCTGTCTCAAAAAGACAAAAACAAAACAAACAATATACAGACACATAAAATTTATCCTTTTTGTGTGTTTATGGTACTGGGATTGAACACAGGGCCTTGTGCATGCTAGCAAGCACTGTACCACTCAGCTAATCCATAGCCCCATTCCCTTTTAATATTTTGAGAGAGGGTCTCACTAAGTTGCCCAGGTGAATCTTGAATTCATGATCCTTCTGCCTCAGTCTCCTGAATGACTGCACAAGCATGAGTCACCAAGCACCGCTCCCCACCCCTTTTTTTGTCTTTTTGAGACAGAGTCTGGCTGTGTAGTTCAGGCTGGCTTTCAAGTCACTTTGTAGCCCAATGCTGGCCTCAAACACAGCAATCCTTCTGCCACAGCCTCCTGAGTGCTGGGATTACAGGTGTGTGCCATCATGCCTGACAGCCCTGCCTTTTTTTCTTTTGGTTTTTTGAGACAGAGTCTTGCTAGATAGTTCAGACTGGCCTTGAACTCACCATGTAGCCCAGGATGGCTTCAAACTCAGCCTCCCAAATGCTGGGATTACGGGCATGCACAACCACGCCCAGCTTAATACCAGCTATTTTAAAGCACATAACTCAGTAGTTTCTAGTATTGTTACCTGGTTGTGCAGCCATTACCACTACATAGTTCCAGAACTTTTTCATCACCCCAAGTGGGTGATCATCACCCTGTACCCATTAGCACATTCCCCATTTCACCCCTCTGAAGCCTGTGACAACTAATCTGCTTTCTAGCTCTCTAGATTTGCCTATTCTGGAATTCCCTATAAATGGAATCATACATTATATGGTTTTTGTGTCTGGCTTTTCACTTAACATAATGTATTGAAGGTTTATGATGGGGATGGTGGTGTACATCTCTAATCCTAGCACTTTGGGAGGCTGAGGCAGGAAGATTGCAAATTTGAGCCTACCCACGGTTAACTTCAATTTAGTAAGACCCTGTCTCAAAAACAGCAACAATAACAAGGACAACAAATGGTCCATCCGTGTTGTAGCATATACCAATGCTTCATTCCTTCTGATGACCTAATGATATGCTGTCAGATGGGTAGGTATTCATCAGGAGATGGACATTTGCTTGTTTCCACCTCTTGGCAACTGTGAATACTGCTGCCATAAACCTCCATGTACAAGCTTTGTGTGAACACCTGTTTGAATTCTCTTGGGCATAAACTGAGCAGTTGAATTGCTGGGTCATATGGTAACTCTATGATTAACTTTTTGAGGAACCACCAGACTTGTTTCATTTTGGCTATCACAGACTGTGTGATCGTTTATGACCATCGGCATCTGGCTTAAACCTCCTGAAGTCTACTCTGACTCAGAGTAAAATCCCAAACCCCACACGTGGCCCAAGGCACTTTCAGCTCTCACTCAACCCTCCAACTCCACTGCCTCCTGTACTTCTCTCGAGGCTCCTTTCCCTTTGACCATGCCGGCCTTCTTTCTGCCCCTTGAACGTACCACTCTTTCTCCTGCCGCAGGGCCTTTGCTCATGCTTCCCTCTCTGTTCACAATTCTCAGACCTTACTGTCTAGGATGTACTTTCCTCAGACCTTTGCCTAGTGGGCCTCCCTCCCTACCCAGTACTGGGAATTCAACCCAGAGCCTTTGTTTGTACTGAGCCACATCCCTAGCCAAACTTCTTCAGTTTTCTTTTTTTGTGAGGGTCGTTCTTGCTAAACCACTAAGTTGCCCAGGCTGGGCTCAAACTTGGGATTCTCCTACCTTAGCTTCCCAGAGTGCTGGGATTGCAGGTGTGCACCATCATGCCCAGGTTGTGGGCTCTGATACGTCATTCAGGACTCAGGCTCACTGTGCTGTCAGAAAGGCTTTCTCTGGCTCTTCTCCTAATGTTCCCCCATTTCACTTTTGCTGTAGCACACATGGCCATCCAAGACTCACTCTCTGGCCATTTCCTAGCCTTGCAGGTATGTGGTAATGCTTACACAGTGACAGGATATGAGTGAGCAAGGAGGTGAACAAGTGTGGGTGAGATGGTTCCTCCAGGCCCCGCCCACCCTGCACTCACCGGGAACGCCAGCTGGCAGATAGGGTCCATCCAGGACTGGCGGTGCTGTGCAGCCAGCAGGTGGCTGCGCTCGGTGGTGGTGAGCAGGAAGGCACCAGTGTCCCGGGGGCAACTCTCACCGTCGGCCGGAAGCACAGACACACAATCCGCTAGGCGGATAATCCGCCGTTCCCCCCGCCGGCCTGGCCCAGCTGATCTGTCACCTGCTGGCCCCAGGCCTCCATCCCGGATATCCCAGCTTTCCAACCGTGCCACACCTGATGGGCCTCCTGCGTACAGCAGACCCCAAACCTTCCGCCAGGACTTCTGCAGAAGAAGAGGACAGGAAAGGCGACCCTTGGGTGGCAGATGCTCCTGTCATTTGGCTTAGCACAAGCTTAGCAACTGTTCCTTACCACCCAGGTGGGCCTTTGCCTCCCCCAAGTCCTCAGAGTACTAGGGAAGGAGGCCTTGCCAGGGATGGGCCAGGCAGAGGTTTGGAGTCTGTGGTTGGAGTCAGTCAGCACTGGGTTCAAATTCCATCTACCATTTCCTGTTTTTCCTCCTTTCCTAACTGACCTCCATAGCACCAGTGTCCTTGGCTCTCAAAAGGTCATAAGAACATGAAAGTAGGGCTTCCACTGGATTATAAGTAGCTAATGGCTGGGGCAGATCCCTTGATATTGCTGTTATGATGGCTCCTACTTCCACCCCTCAAGAAACACAGTTGGGCCATGGCTGGGTGGGAAGCAGGCCACAGCCTTATTCTGGCAAGGAAGGAAACATGCAAATTGGTTCTAGCAAAGGAAACAGACCGTTGATCTGCCTGGGCAGCTGCTGCAGCCAAGCTGTGGGGTGTAGGGCCTGCTGCCAGAGAGGTGACCTCCCCATTCTCCCTTGTCTGCAGGGGGAGGCTCTTCCAGCTCAGCCCCTGGCCCTTTCCTGGGGCCTCAGTGCCACTACTAGAGCCCCTCTAAGACTGTTCGGCTCTGACTAGCTTGGAGGCTGTGATTCTCAGACCCTTTCCTTATTTCACCTTCCTCTTTAAACTGAGGCGCCTTTCTTACAAAGGCCTGTTCAGCCCCAACCCTTTCAAACCAAGGACTAGTTCTGTTTGTTCCCAAATTCCTGGGTTCTACTGCCCCATCCCAGGCTCCTTCCCAGTTCCACCAGCTCTAGGTGCTTTCTGGGGCTAGGGTGGCTGCCTGACAGCCGGGGGTCCCCACCTTGCCAAACTTGACGTGTTGCTGGTACAGGATGCCATCCTTGACCGGGGTCTCTGCAGGCTCCATGGCCACGGCCAGCCAGAGGCCCACTGTCGTGAAGACCCGAGGAGACTGGTGACAGGCTGGACGGGAACTCCTCACACTTCCTCTTCTGGCCACTTCCCCCTCCCTCTGTCCAGAGAGGCAGCTGCTGGGCCGGGGGTGGGGAGCCCAATCTTCAGTTAAGGGATGGGAGGGGCAGCACATGCTTCCTGGGGATTCTGGTTGGCCCAGGGTGCCTACACCTGCTTGGTAGGAGCCTCAGGCCTCCTAAGGGCGAGTGACCCCTGTGCTGGCACCTGGGTCAGCTGAGTATGAGCATCTGACCA
Organism: Chinchilla lanigera; assembly: GCF_000276665.1. Lineage (NCBI taxonomy): Eukaryota > Metazoa > Chordata > Mammalia > Rodentia > Chinchillidae > Chinchilla > Chinchilla lanigera. The sequence goes on from NW_004955408.1 coordinate 29,746,324, forward strand.
CAGGCTGGCCGCTCTGAGTCATGAGCTCCAACCCTGCCCCCACCCCAGGCAGCTGTGCCCCCTGGGGCCCGGCACTTAGTATCCTTGCTCGAGCCCTAGGGCCCTCTCAGACTGGCAAACTCCTGGTTCTCTTTCACCCAGTTCTGATTTGTCCCTAGCCCTGCCTGAGAGCATCTACCTGATCTCTGCTTCTGCCTAAAATGTTGCTAAGGTTCACTCGCTCCTCTTTGCAGCTTCTGCTCCACCTGGGCTGACCTTGCTCTCTCCACTAACCCCAAACCAACCCTGCTTCTCTCCTTCCTTGGGTCTAAACTGGGCTCCTGAGCTCAGCACTGAGGGGCCTGTGATCTGGCCTCCACTTCCCTGAGCCTCATTCTGCACAGACCAGCCGCTCCAGCACACCCCGTACCACTATGCTGCTTGGGGACATGGGTACCTCTTTCTCCTGGAGGCCATCCCTGAGCAACCACACTTCCTGAGAGCACAGCGGCCTTCACAACATACCTCAGGCCAGGCAGCCAGTCCACTTGCGATCCATACTCCTGAATGGCTCTGGCCATGTGTGTATGGGTGGCAGGTCCCCAGTGGGCTCCCCAGAGAGGTCACATGCTCTTTTAAAGCTGCTTCCTGTCAACTGCCTTTTTTTTTTTTTTTTGTCTAATCTTGCTGGAGGCTGGTATTGCAGCAGTGTCTGAATCTGAATATCTGAATTCTGAGAACAGTCTCATGTCTTTCATTCAATGCCACTTATGGGGAAGAATGTGTAACCAGGCCAATGAATGCCATTTTAGAGTCACATATTCAGCCAGGAAGTCTTTTTTGTTTGTTTTTAGTTTTTGAGACAGGGTCTTGCTCTGTAGTTCAGGCTGGCCTCAAACTCACAGCAGTCCTCCTGCCTCAGCCTCCCGAGTGCTGAGATTACCACACCCCATGTCAGTAAATGTCTTCTAAAGGCCTCTGGCACCTAGCTCTGTGGTTCTTGTGGCCCGAACAACTCCAGCAGTCTCAGACACCATGTCCTCCGCATTCTCACTGCCACTTCAACAATGAGGAAATCAAGACTCAGAAAAATTAAGTAACCTGAGACCACACACCAAGTGACAAACATGACTTGAGTAATTGCCATCCTGCTGGATAAGCATGAGGCCTTACACATAAAGGTCACAGCACAGAACTGTGTGACACACAGCCACTGCAATGCTGTGCTTCTGCTTCTCATAGATGCTCAAGTCCTGGCAGATCTGCTGCCCATGTTTCCTCACATTTGAGTCTCACACTTACCGGTGGGCTTTCTAGGCAGTCTCTGCCTGGCTTGTCTGAGTCCTTACAATCCAGCAAAAAAGCAGAAGAGAGTAAGTCAGTGGGTATGTGGCCTGAATGGGATTCCTGCGGCATCGTCCACCTCCTCAGTGACTGAAACTGAGGGTTTCCAGGTGGAAGCCTGTGCATGCAGGTAGCAAGCAGGGACTGGAGACATGGAAGAGCCTCCCAAGACTCCAGGAAAAGCCCTCTGAGCATCACACAACCATCGGGAAGAGCAAAGCTGGGGTTATGACAGCCAGTCAGGAGGCAAGAGACTTAACCGTTTCCCCTTGGCAGCCTACTGTGGGTCCTACTTGAGCCGTAAATCCCAGAGTGCCCTAGTCCCCGGAGTGGGGCATTGGCTAGGCAGGCTGCATGCTGGCAGCAGTGGGAGATGCTGACACCTTGGCTCAGAAGGTGCTGGAGGCCAGGGGGCAGATGAGTGAGACGCAGAGGCAGGGCGGATGCTGAGACAGAGGGGCCTGTGCTTTAATAGCAGCTGGGGGATGCGGGGTGGAGGATGCATAAAGATAGTAATTCTGGGGAGCACAATGAGCAGCCCAGGCCAGCTGGGCTGAGAACGCTCACTGGCTTCTGGTCCAAGGGGCTGGTCTGTGCAGAAGTCCAGGCACTGAGGCCTCTTGGAGGGAAGGAAGGGAAACAGATGGCTCAGAAGTCCATAGAGCTGTGGGCCAGGTAGTCCTTGCGGCCGATGTTGCTGACCTGTTTGGTCTGCATGGCCTCGAGTTTGGGACAGTCAGTGATCCGATGGCCAAGGCCCCCGCAGAAGGCACAGCCACGCTCTCCTGAAGGGATGGGGGAGGGTCAACAAGGTCACAGATCCAGGACCCAGGCTCTGGAATGCGGGCTCCCCCAAGTAGGTCCCCCCAGCTCACCACTGTCTAGTAGGGACTTGTTCTGTGGTGTTCCCGCCTGCCTCTCTCATGGCTGCCCCGCCCCGAGCCCACCACCAGGGAGGACTCAGCCTCCTGCTCAGCACTGACCTCCGATATCCAGCATGGACTCGTCCCCACAGTGCAGTACTTGCAGCACTGGCGGCACCTTCTGTTTTGCCTCTAAAAGGAGGGCCTTGAGGTCCATCAGCACTGACTCATCTGGAAGGGGGAGGTGGGAGCGGGGAGTAGAGAACCGTCAGGCCCCACTCTGGTTCCTGTGGTCTGAACCTGGGTGGTGACAGGTAAACGACCTGCCGAACAGCTGAGGTGGCTCTGGTGAAAGACTTACCGCAAGCCTTGTTGATGAAGGTGGTGGCAATGCCAGTGTTTCCTGAGCGCCCAGTACGGCCGATCCGGTGCACTGCAGAGAGGGTAGAGCCTCTGGCTCACTGCCCAGGGGCTGGGGACTAAGCCTGGCCCCTCTCCTTTCTAGTCCACACCCTTAGACTCCCAAGCTCCCTACCGTAATTCTCAATTTCCTCAGGCATGTCATAATTGATGACGTGCTGGATGGCAGGGAAGTCCAGGCCCTTGGAGGCAACATCTGTGGCCACTAGGACATCTTTCTTGCCCTCCCGAAATGCTTCAATGGCCTTGGTCCGTTCCTCCTGGTCTATAAAGGGTCAGGTAGGAGTATCACAGCTATAGCAGGAATTTCAAGATTAGAGGCAGGCTGGGCAGGCAAGAAGAGGGATTAGATAAGAGGCTGCCAAGGCAAAAGGGTCCATGCCAATGCATGCAGTGCCCTGACCTTTGCCCCCATGGATGGCCACAGCCTCGACCCCTTTGAGCAGCAGGTATTCGTGGATGGCATCTACATCTGCCTTCTTCTCTGCAAAGATGAGTACCTGTCCAGGAAGGCTGATTCCAGTCACAGGGCATCACCTCGACAACGTGCAACACACTGTCCCTACCACCCTCTCCTCTGCCCTGGGACCATGGCCCCAGCCTGGACTGGCTGTACTCACAGGGGGTGGTGTCTTCTGTAGGCACTCGAGCAGGTACACCATCTTAGCTTCCTCCTTCACATATTCCACCTCCTGCCACCAAAGGGGCCAGGTCAAATGATCCCAAGGTTAGGCTCACAAACCACAACCCTAAAGAGGCTGAGCCTCTAATCTGGGCCAGAAGCTGACCAGGAGCCTCTTGACACAAAGGGCTGGATACACTAAGAATGGCCCTGGCTAAAGGCCAGAAGGTTTCAATAAAACCCCAGGACCCACAGAGTGAAGCCCTTGTTCCAATCAGCTTTAAGGGAGTCTGGCACCGACTTACCTGTATGACATCCAGGCTGGCAGCCCCAGCACGCCCCACATTGATAGTGACAGGCTTTACCAGGGCACTCTTGGCAAAGTTCTGAATCTTCTTTGGCATGGTGGCACTAAAGAGTAGAGTCTGCCGCTGACCCTGAGGAAGGACAGGAGCTGGGGCCCAGGGTGGGTACACAGGACTGGGTGGGGCTGGGGCAAAGGTAGGAGATATGAGGTAGGTCTGGGAACACTGAGCAGCTGGGTTGTATCCCCCAGAAGTAGGAGCAGCAGGTGAGACAGCCAGGGGCCCAGAGCCCTCCACAATGAATGTGGTATGCATGGGGAGAGGAGCAGCAGAGGATGGGTACCTTAAAGTAGGAGAAGATGGTGCGGATGTCGCCCTCGAAGCCCATGTCGATCATGCGATCAGCCTCGTCCAAGGCCAGGTAGCGACAGATGTCAAGGCTGACCATCTTCTTTTGTAGCAAATCCATGAGGCGCCCAGGGGTGGCCACCATCATGTGCACACCGCTGAGGACCAAAGAGAGACCCTGAGGTTGGGGCCACCTGCCCATCACCTACTGGGAGGCCATATCCTGCTGCTGCTGTGCTATTCTGTCCTATGGACCTCTTTCCTGTCTCTGTTCCCGTCTTTTCCTTGCCACCCTCTTCTCCTGCCCTAAGTAGACATTTGTGCCCTGGAAGGAGATGCAGCCTTCTGGACAGTACTTGGCCTGTTAGACATTCCTTCTCCTCCTGGGTCACTCCTCTCACCCCAGGAGAACTGTCCTGAACCTTTGCAGAGGCTTCACTGTGAGCTCCCGTAGTCCACACTGCTCCCTCCTTTTTTTTTTTTTTTGGAGAAATGGTCTTGCTATGTAGCTCAGGCTAGCCTCAAACTTGCTATGTCCTCAAACTGAAGATCTTCCTGCCTTGGCCTCCCGAGCACTGTGATTAAAGGTGTACACCCTGTGCCTGGTTCCACGGTCGCTTTGTAGCCCTTGCTGGGTTTACTTTCTTGGTATATTGATTTCATCTTTTGCGGGGGCTGCCTCTTTCCTGAGACTAGGTATGCCTTCTGTGACCCCAAGACCTCATCCAGGGCATCTGGTGATAGCTGTTGGGGACTGCATTATGTGGACAGGACATGGGTACTTTTGGGATCTAGCTCATATCCAGATCTGCCCCTCTTCAAAATCACACATACACACACACACAATTTAAATGTCACCTTCCCTGCAAGCCTTCTCTGACTTCTTTCCTCCTGGATGTCCCAAGAGAATGGGCCATTCTATCTGCTGTGTTCCCACAGTATCTGACTATATCCTTCTTTCTCACCCTAACTCACATCCCCACTATACTTTGGGGCCCTTGAGGGCTGGGCTCACAGGAAGCCTCTGTGGGGGTCCAGGAAGTAACTAAAGGGACCTTTAGCTTCTTTACAGGAGCTGGGGAGACCCTTGGAGCACGGCTGCCTGTACTCACTGTCGGATGGTCTCCATCTGCTCTTTGACAGACATGCCTCCAATGCAGAGTGCACAGCGCAGGAGGGGTGAACTGTCCTCCTGCAGTAGGCGGCAATAATATTCCAGGATGCCATGGGTCTGCCGGGCCAGCTCCCGCTGTAGGAACAGGGACAAGGTTGGCACCAGAAAGCAGCCCCAGTCTCTCCCCTGCCCTCCAGGCGAGGTTATCTTACTGAGGGGCAGATGATAAGTCCATAGGGCCCCTCACGCTTAGAGAAAGGCAACCGCTTCTCTTGTTCCAGGCAGAACATGATGACAGGCAACGTGAACACAAGTGTCTTGCCTGACCCGGTGAAGGCGATACCAATCATGTCCCGGCCAGACAGACTGTTGGGAGAGGACAGCCTGAGATCCAGCAGAAGACAGCAACTACTTCTCCAGTCAGACACCTGACCATTTCCCCTCCCTGTCACCACCCTCTGTAGAGACCCCAGGTCTCACAGTCCATACTCACATGGTGGGGATGCCCTGGATCTGGATGGGTGTTGGGTGGAGGATGCCTTTCTTTTTCAGGCCTCGAAGGATGGCTGTGGAAAGCAACAGGTGCTTTTTCAGAGGCCTAGCACCTGTGAAACTAGCACTTCCTCACAAGTTAAAGTGATAAAATGAAGACTAGGGAACAGAGACGGATAGGAGGAAAGGTAAACTTGTATAATGCGCATGGGTGTGGTGGGGTGAGGCTTCACATCCAGGTCTGTCTAAGCCCAACATAACTTTGCCAGTGAAGCTCTGTAATGGCAGAGGAGAGTGAATATCTATGTCTAGGGCAACTGAAAGGTAAGCGGAAAGAAATCTCATCTCACATCCCAGCATCTTCACTGGCTAGACCCAATGGTCATGCTACTGAGCTAAATGGGGACAACAAAGGCTTGATATAAAAGTACGGTGTCTCTCCCAGATACCTGCTGGAAACTTCATTTCCTTGAAGCTCTTGATGGGAGGTGGGATACCATCTCCTTCTACCAAGATGTGATACTTCTTCCGTACTCGCTCGTGCCGCTCTTCAGACATGCTCAGCACATAACGGGGAGGGGTCCAACTATGGGTGAGTAGCAGGAGTCAACAGAGAGGCCCTGGGTACTGCCAATCTCAGGCATATGTCATCCTGAGTAAGGTGACTGCACAGTGTAAGAAGGCGTACCTGGTTTTGATTGGGTCATCATATGTGATGCCCTTGGCCATCTCTTTCACTGACATCAAGGCTGGAAGACAGACATAGCTTAGGGTCGGCTTCTGCTTCCCAGAGACCAAATCCCTTGACAGATAACATGTCTGGGGTTGCTGGGAGGCAGTTTATTCCACCTCCTCATTGCTCTGGCCAAAACAATACCTCGGCCCTCAGCCACACTCTCCAGAATCTTCTCTTCTTCTTTCAACTGCTTCTCCTTCGCAGACTCCTTGCGGGCTGAGAAAAGAAGGCAAAGGCACCAGACACGGGTAGACGCCAACACAGAAAGTGAGGCGTGGCTTCTCCCCACTCAGCAGTGCTGCCCAGCTCACCTTCAGCCTTCTCTTTGAGGTGCTGGTGCTGATCCAGGAGGCTGACGTTGGACTGAGGGCCCAGCGGGATGTCGTCCTCATCTCCCCGGGGCTCGCTGCCGAAGTCCTGCTGTTCCTCTTCCGCAGCTCCCTTGCGTCTTCGCTGCAGCAGCTTCTGGAGCTGAGGTCCCACAGTACCCCTCAGAGTAAAGCCCAACAGAAGAGCGGGTCATCGGGTCCCTGCTCATCATCTTGGCTTTGGGCGAGGGTCCCGTGTCTTACCCCTCAGGTTACGTCGTCAGTCCCTCTTTTGCCTCGGGAACACACTCCCATGTATAACACTTCTCAGATCCGCCCCCGCCCCCACGCCGCTGTCCCCCTCCCCCGCCAAGGCCAGGGCTCCTCCTATCCAGTTAAGCCCCAGGGATCACGCCCCCAAATTTCTCCAGCTATCTGGGCCCCTCACCAGTAGTTGCCGGCGTTGTCGCAAAGGCACGTAGGGTACGTATTCTTCGTCGTCCTCATCCTCAGCCTCGGAGCGGCTTCCTGCAGCAGTAGTCTCGTCCATGCGAGCTCGCTGCAGATATACGAGAATCAGGCCTCGACCCCGCTGCCTTCATTCCGGCTCCCCACCCAGCAGGCACCAACTTTTCTCCCACCTTTCTTTCGGGTTCGGATTCCTCCATCCTTTGCCGTACACAAGCACTCTACAACCAAACCACGCCTCATCTTTGAGTGAAACCCAATCAGATGTTAAGAAACGGATGTCGGCGTCTAGCAACAACGTCGGCGTGACGGATCGCGCAGAGGGATAAACTTTTTGTGGTTTGCCCTACTGCTGCCAGAGGCAAGGGCGAAAGTGGCCCGTATTGCATTGTGGGATGCTGGAGGATTTGGAGCATGCGCAAAAGGCTCAAGTCAGCCCTGTCACAGGAAGACTCCTTGGAGACCGCTGGTGGCGAGCCGAGAGGAAGGGCTGACTACTAGGTACACAAAGCTGTAGGACACTACGTCCTCTTGTGGCTGTGAGCTCCCAGACCCCTGGGATTCCTGCGGTGTCTCCGTCCTTGTGCCTGGGTATGGAGAAGGGTGAGACCTGCAGAACGGGTGACTCCACATCTACTACCGACTGGTGTTCTTACTTGTGTGGGACACCTATGGTCAGAGTGGTAAGGGATAAATAAAGTACTGGTGACAGTGCTTTAAAACCTAGGACCTATCTATGGAACCGTTATTGTTGTGACTGCGGTAGAGCCCAGAGTGACTGCCTGGGAGACCAGAGGCGGCTTGGGGACAGAGGTGCCGAGCTTCCAGCAAAGGGTGGGAATCTCCGCGCAGAGTGGAGGAGGCTTTCTGCGGGTGCAGCGGGAATAAAGGTCTGTCGATGTGCAAATACATTCCTCAGGGACAAAGAGGAATGGGTGGTGTGAGGTGGTGTAGATAGAGCTGAACCTCAAAAAGGAGACTAGCCCACAGGTATAGGGCGGTGACTGTCAGAATAAGTAAATTTAGTGGTCTTTCCATCATTCGTACGTTTGAGACAAGGTCTTGTTAGTAGTTTAGGCTGGCCTCGAACTCGCGGCAATTTTGTCAAGCCTTCCGAGTGCTGCATGTGCCACCATGCCTGGCTCATTCGTGTGTTTAACAGGCGTAGGACCAGGCGTGGTGGTGCACACCTATAATCCCAGCACTTGGGAGGCCGAGGCGGGAGGATTGCTGAGTTCAAGGCCAGCCTGGACTACACCGTGAGACCTTGTCTCCAAAAACAAAAAAAAAGGAATCCTCTGTTGGTAAATGGGCTGCTTGAGTTTTCGCACGATGAAGCAGAATTTGAGGTAGCTGTACCAATTTAGCTGGACTGCTGGAACCTGGTGTAAGTGGAACACAGCTGATAAAGGTTTCCCAGGGAAGTGGTCACACTTCCTTGGAGAATGGGACAGGCCAGGAACCAGGAATTGTGAGCCTTGGTCAATACTTTTTTTTTGTCTTTTTGAGACTGGGTCTCGCTATGCAGTTCAGGCTGGCCTTGCGCTCATTTTGTAGCCCAGGCTGGTCTCGAACTTGCAACAATCCTCCTGCCTCAGCCTTCCTAGTGCTGGGATTACAGGGGTGCGCCACCACACCCAGCCTGTATTGTTCTCTAGAAGAGGAAGCTGTCACTCATCCAGTATGGCTGGGCTCAACCTGGATGGGCAGGCAGCAAGGATGGTGGTTGCTACTCACAATGTCCTATGCAGGACATTATTATCTTAGTGACTGTGGTGATTCTCTAGATGTGACTCTCCCCACACAAGCTCAAGTTAAGTTGGTTTTAGTAAACTACTTTGGGCGAGGCAGTTTAGACAGAAGTGCACGTGAGGCATCTTTAGCAAACCCCTTGTATTAAAATCTGAATTTACAAACAAGCTCCATTTGAGAGATGAGGTAGTTTGCTTGACTTTATAGACGATTTCATTATTCTCTTAACTTTCAAATCCTTAGGCTAGTCGGGCATGGCTGCGCACGCCTGTAATCCCAGCACTCCCAGCACTAGGAAGGCTGAGGCAGAAGGATCACTGCCAGCTCAAGACCAGCCTGGGCTACAAAGTGAGCTCAAGGCCAGCTTGAACTGCATAGTGAGACCTGTCTCAAAAAGACAAGGAAAAAAAAAAAAAATCCTTAGGTTACATGCTCCATTCCCACTGGGAAATCAGACTCAGTTTATAAAAATTTAGTTTACCACCTGCCACTGACTACATTAATTCAGTGAAGAGCTTCGATCAGCCAGGCTTCAGGTGCACTGTCCACAAAGGCCTCAGAACCTTTCTTAGATGCCTCACATCTATCCTGATGAGGCTTAGCCATCTTGCAAAGAAGGAAGCCAATACAATGTTTGGAAAGGGCTGCTTCAGACTTATATACCAGGGTCCTCCCAACAGGAGGAAAAGGACGCAAATACCAGAGGAACACAGGGCTGTGCTCAGCCCTACTTGGTGTGATGAAGTTCAGTTGAGTCTCTTCCCTGTTTTAGCCTTAGGTTTCCTCATCTACAAAAGGGGTTAATAAAGGTCCCACATATGATTGTTCTGAGGAATCCTGAAGATTAAATAGAAACCTATGCCAAACGGATGAAACATAGTATCTGCTTCATAAGGTTAGTGACTAATAAATTGGATCCAAAGCTTCTGAGTAACCCTTCACACATTCCCTTCCCAGAGCAGCAAATCACAATCACACCAACTCTGTGTTCAAATGTTGCTTTATCTTTCAGCATGAAAGATCTTCACAGTATCAAAAGAATTGAAAAAAATAAAAATAAAAACAATAAAACTGAACACAAAGAGCAGTGTTGGGCCAGCAGTACCATCAGCCCCTGGCCCATAGGCCAGCCAAGTCCCCAGTCTCTAAATATGGAGGCTGCATAGCACCAGGAAGCAGCTCAGCAGAAGGTCTGAAGGACCCCTGCACAGCGTGACATCCATTCAGCTTTTGGTTGGTCCAGGATGGAAGGAGCAGCAAGGGTCAGGGCAGGTGGTCAGGACACATGGAAGGAGAACCTGTACTTTCAGCTGGCAGTTGGGGTCTCAGGATGCCCTGATGAAGCTTGACCTAAAGAAGGTTGAGAAAGAACAAGAGTAGGATTACAGTGAGCAATGGCTTATGCTCTATCCTCCCCATGCCAACACTGGCTTCCTATGGAGGCAGAAACAGTTGGCTCATATTTTTGTTCTTTGGTCTGAAAATGCTGAAGAGATTTCCTGGATCACTTCTAACAGAAGACGAAGGTTAAGACCCTGTCGAGGAACAGAACCCAGTCCTGGGGTTCTGGCAACATGTAGGACAATCTTTGAGGTGCCTAGGACCGCTGCTGCAGCACATTCTTCCAGGCCAGGGCTGAATGGCTGCTGGCATTTGTTTTCCCACTAGCAAGTACTGGAGGAGGCCACCTTTGCACTCAGGCTCCAGGGATGCAGCCTTGGCTGGGTCCTCAGTCCATGCCAGGATTGCTTTCTCACACACTGGGCTCTCAATGCTGCCTATAGGATGGTGAGAACACTTATAGGGGTGTGTGTGTGTGTGTGTGTCCGTCCGTCCTCGGTCTTGGGAAATAGACCAGGCAAGGTGGGAGAGGGTGGTGAGAATATAGGTAATATAGGTGTGTTTGTGTGTGTGTGTGTCCTCGGTCTTGGGAAATAGAGCAGGCAAGGTGGGAGAGGATAGCTGGATTGGTTTCCTGATGAGGAATGGAATTGGAGATACAGGCCTTTTTCTTTTGGTAGGAAGAAGAGATAAAGTGCCTGGTTCCTGTGGAGGTAGAGAAGAGAAGTATGAGGGCAGCTTGGCACTGAAAGATAATCCTGGGGTGTGGACCCCTTAGTCTGGCAAATGACCAGGAAGCCCAGCTCCATGAGAGCAGAGAGCTGACAGGGAGTCTGAAGAACGTCCTGATTTGGGACACCTCCTGGACACCATGCCACAGGGAGCCTCAGCCTCAAAAGGTGGCTTAGCTTCAGGCTCTTCGGGCTCCCCTGGAGAGCTGAGGGTGTAGGAAACCCATTGCTTTAGCCTAGAGAGGTGCCCTAGCATGGGAAAGAGGAGAGTGGAGACAAGTGAAGACCTCAGGGGTATGTGTCTCCCACTGCTCCAGTCTCCTACTGCCTTCAGGGAAGCTACGTTTGTTAGCCAGAAAAGGCCTAGTCCCAGGGACACAAGACAGGGTTAAGGCATGGAACTGTACAGTTACAAAGCCCTAACCTCAGCACCAAGGCCACTTGCTATCTGCTCTTCTCTTCTGTACTAAGGTTCCCGGCCCAGTGCTTTCTGTAGTTTTCTGTACTCAGTTCAAGAACATCTTCCAGTGTGTTACTATTTCAGACAAAAGGACCAATGCAGAGGCCAGAATCCTCAAGGGCCAAGTCTCTTCTTCCTGGAGGCAGCCTGGCTATCAATTTCCTCAGATTTTTTTTCTGTTTGGGGAGAACACCCACTAACTCCTTCATGTTTTTATTGTGGTTTTTTTTTTGGTTTGTTTTTATCTTTTTGAGATAGGGTTTCACTATGTAGTGCAGGCTGGCCTTGAACTCACTTTTTCGCCCAGGTTGGCCTCAAACTCACAGCAATCCTCCTGCCTCAGACTCTTTTGTTTTTTTTTTCAGACAGGGTCTCACTATGTACTTCAGGCTGGCCTTGAACTCATGACAATCCTCCTGGCTCAGCCTCCCAAGTGCTGGGATTATGGGTTTATATCCTCATGCCCAGCTCTTTCATGTTAAATGAACTACAAAGCCTTGCTATCTATCTCATCTGCCCCCTCATCTGCCCCCTCACTGCTTCTTGAAGCTGGCTACTTCTCACTTGTTTTAACTGGAGGGCACCCTGGATGGAGGAACCAGGTTAAGTAAGTGAGATGCAAGCCCCAGCATGATCATATGAGGGGTCAGAGCAGCCCCATGGGCATGGGGCCTACTGCAGGATAGGTACTATGGGAGCAGCTGATAAGAGGCTGAGCCTTAATGCTGATAGCCCAGGGATGGCAGCCCAGGAAGGGCCCTTCAGGAACATGGGTAGTAGGGCTCAGGGCCGGGCAGGGAGGAATGGCTGAAGGACCAAGACCTAAGATGAATGACTCAGGAAGAGATACGGGGCTCAGGCTTTCAGACACTAGCACTTGATATTGGGTGCTGTGGAGGTGAGGCAGCAGGGCTGCCAAGACTGAAGTTCAATTCCCTTGCTGAGAACAGAGAATGATCTTGTAGGACACAGGTGCCAGAGCACATGGGAGTGGGTTTAGGTCAACACCTGGGGTCTTTACCTTACTGAGCTGTGCTGGGAGTGGTTTTCTTGAGGCTGAAGTTGGTCCAATTCACAGCAACTTTCTGACGAGTTTGCTTTGCAGAATCCAAACAGAACCTGTTGGTTTTAGTAGACACAAGAGAAGCACAATCAGAGATTCTCTCCCTTCTTCTAGACATTGTCCTGCTAAGAAACCAGTTGGTGCTGGGTGTGGTGGCAAACGCCTGTAATCTCAGTGGCTTGGGAGGTTATGGCAGGAGTTTATGGCAAGTATGAGTCCCTCCTGGGCAACTCAGCAAGACCCTGTCTCAAAAATAAAAAGGGTTAGGGATACAGCTCAGTGTAAAGGCCCTGAGTTCAATCCCCAGCACAGAAAACAAAACCCCCAAACAAAAAACTGATTGTACAACTTCTGTAGTTCCCAGGTGAAAGGGTTTGAAGGTATGGGAACTTTGGTGGTTTGGGAATCATTGCCCATGAGGCTGAGAGACAGTGAAGACAGTGAGACTGCCCTGAAATACAAGTTCCCCGCTCATGTTGTTCCGCTCTTTAGCTGTACTGGGCTGGCTTCTGTTCCCCCAAGTATGTTCTGCTTCTTTCAATCTCAGACCTTTGTACAAGATGGCCCCACTGTCACAAATACTTTCTTGCTTTATCTAGCCAACTCAGTCTTCTTGGGTATCACCCATCCGAGGAAGGCCTCCTGGTCTGCCCCATCTTGCCTTCAGCTTGCTCTGGAGCTCTCCTTTGAGCCTCCCACCCCACAGTCCCATCATGCTCTTATGGCTCTAATGGCAATACTCACTACACTGTATATTTCTGGATCCTTCTCTGTCTAGACCAGTGGTGGTGAACTTATGGCAGGTGTGCTGCAGTGGGCTATATCACTGAAAGCTCTAAAAGGTTTGCCATCACTGGTCTAGACTGTTCCCAAAGCCTAGCCCAAGCAAAGCAGACACAGTAAGTGCAAGTGAATAAGCTGGAGAAAGCCCTGGTTCTTGAAGTCTGACCTCCCTCTTTCTTCCCATGTCTTACTTAAACCTTCCCAGATGCTCCATACTGCCAAATGGGCCCCTGGGTTCAAGCAGACAAGCTATGTAGCTGAGCCTGAAAGGCAATGAGGTCCCTCAAGGGTCCAGGGCTGAAAGACCTGGCCTTTTTGAGGCCCAAGGTATAGTACTAATCTTGGGCATGGACTCCCTCATGGAGCTGGAGAGCAGACAGCCCACACCTACCTCTTGAAATACTCCACCTCGCGGTCAGTCTCATCCATCTCCACCCCATCCATGTCCTTGGGCAGGAATACATCGTCTAGGAAGACACAGCCAGGAGGGCTCAGTGCCCATGGCCAGGCCTCTGGGGGTCATGCTCTGGTGGCAGCACTGCCCACACAAGGACTGCCCTCCACCCCGTGGCCTGGTTGCGGTGGGGGGCCAGCCACTTGGTTTCTGGTGCACTCACCCAACGAGGCGGCTGACTTCTCCTGCTTGTTGCGACTCCGGCGACTGCGGCCCTTGCCCTGGGGCATGCTCTGTGGCCTCGCTGGGCCTGGGGGCTGCACAGACTCCTGCTCTGGAGGCCGTGCCTTGGCCTCAGCTGGCCAGTTCCTCCAGGAGCTGCCCTTCTCCTTCTCAGTTTTGGAGCTATCAGCCCAACCTGGTCCTGGCCGGCTTAACCCTTCAGCTTCGGAGCAGCTGCCCACTTTGGGAGGCTCTGGGCCCTTACCTAGCTGCTTGGGACCAGACATCTGGCTCTTGGTACTGGGGGCCTCTATGCTGGTTGGGGGCCGGGGGGCCAGGCTCACTTCGCTCTTCTTGGCCTGACTGCCCTGTCTCTTGCCCTTCCGTGACTTTCCACTTGCAGCCACAGGCTCAGACAGCTCCTGTTTGCAACTTGGGATTTCCTTTGAACTTGGCTCCTCAGAGTTAGGATTGCCTGGCTTGGGTGTCTTGACCCAAATCACCCGGGACAGGTTGGGCACAGTGTTGAGTCTCCTCACTAGCCCATTTTCAGGGGTGATACCAGGAGGAGGACCCCTCACCTCTGTCCATGGTGGGTGGGGGCCTCTCATTTCTGCCCACGGTGGGGCTGGCTCACCTGTAGCTTGTAATGTGTGGCCCTGGGAGGAGCCCAAAGTCAAAGGGGACAGGTCAAGGTTGATGTCAGGCCGTTGCTCTGAGGAGCCATTGAGGTTTGAGGGGGGTAAAGTCTGGGGCTCAGGCTCGGCAGCTACCTCCTTAGAGAAGCCATTGCTGTCCATGCTGAGCTCACACATGCTGAAGCTGGCGCGGATAGAGTCCTTGACAGTGTTCTTGATCTCTTGCAGCCGGCTGCTCAGAAAGCTGTTGACCCGATCCAGTTCCTGGTCAGGCCACTCCAACAGCCTCTCCCTGGCAGGCCTTGGCTCCTGGCTTCCAGAAACACGATTCCCCTGCTTCAGAGCTTCTGCTGCCAACTGGGCCTTCTCTTTTTCCTGTCAATACAAGAGGCAGTTTCAGCAAGGGCCTGTCAGCTGCCAGGCAAAAAGTGACACCTGACCCATCAGCCTGGGGCCCAGCTTTGCCACTAACTTGCTGGAGGCAGTCTCACGATCCTTCCCTGCTCGATCGTCTTGCAGGAAGGAGGATGAAATGTAATCAGACAGGAATAGTATTAAACAAAGGTAAAGGTATGCCCCTAGAAGATAGGGTTTTTATAGCTTGTGCATCCTGGGCCCCAGTGTCAGTCCTACAGCCTTTAAAGGTTAGGAGTCAAGGGGAGAGGGCCTGCTTCTTGGGCCTAAGCTTGTGTGACCCTCAGCAATTCACTTATTCACCAGTCAACTTATCTGCAAAATGGGGACAATAATTCTGGAGTGAACACCAAAGTGGAGTGCATGTGGGGAACACGGATGCTGGAGAGGCAGTCTCTTCAATTCTGCAGGTGGCAGGAGAAAAGCTGCATTATGCAATCTTATGGAAAAGATGGGGGGCTGTTAAGACTGCCTCCAGTAGGTGAGACCACTGCGAATGGCTACAAATGCATATGGCCTCCTAATGCTGTGTCCACGGATTACTGAAGAGGGCAACCTTCACTGTTCAGCTGGCCGTAAGTAATTGAGGTTACATTTAACATGTGCCCCAGGGCATACAATGGACAGCCAGACCTGCCTTCACGTAAGATGTAAAAGCGGCCTATGAGCCTGGGGGAGGGTTGGGAGGCTCTCAGGCTAGACACTGCCCATCAGGGTTTCTGACAGACCTGGTTCAGAGAATGGAAATCAATCTGTGGGCTGAGTCACAGGCACCAGCAGGCCAATGAGGCGTTTAGAGGCAGACAGGAGACAGATACCAGAATCCTTGGGAAGGATGTGATGGTAATGCATGAGGTGCTGAATAACTCCCACCACCTTACATATTTCCAGTTGATTTGGGAAGGAAGGGGGAGAAACAGGAAAAGAAATCTGGGGAGAGAAAAGAGGGCTTGCTACCACCTCAGTCAGCTAAGAGTGTGACCTGTGCCCTAGCCTTTATCCTCTCATCTCTTTTGAACACTGGCTTTACAACTGACTAAGGTCAGCTGTGTCTAGGGGACCTTGGACAAATCACTTATTCTAAATTTAATTTCCCAGTTTGTAATTTAGGAAGACAAAAAAATGTCTCTCACAGGCTCTGGGAATGGCTGGGAGGGTTTGGGCCAAAGGCTGTGCCTTGGCAGTGGGGGGCTCAGGTGAGCAGTAGCATATCCTAGAGCAGCATTTCCAGCTGCATGTGGGGCTCAGGCTGTCAGGATGGCTGGGGGCCCAGAAGGCACTTCACCCTGCTCATCCTTGTACCAGCACAACTTTGCTTCTAGTTGTTATAGATTGGGGTTCCATGGAAGATTTCATTTACAGAAAAAAGTTGCTGCTAAATAAAGTCTAAGAAGTACTGGTGTGAGGGCAAAATAGAGACTTTGGCAAGAACAGAAGGAAAAAGCAGAGAAATGTATAATCTGCTACATACCATAAGCCTGGCTCCTTCCTTAGGTTGTCTCATTTAGTCCTTACCACTGTCCTTGTTGCATCATGATCCTCAATTTACAGATGAGAAACCTCAAGTCTGGGAAGAATACAGAACTGGCTCATGGCTAATAAATGGCAGAGTTGGGACAATCCATCAGGGATGATCTTCAGAAGTTGCTATGATTTTCACTTCTATTTGCCAAGCATTTACTACTCATCGAATGTGAGGCAGTGGGCTAGGCTCTGGGAGTGCAGCTGACTTTAAGACATGGTCTCTGCTGAAGGAGACAGACATGCAAACAGGCCGTTTTAATTCAGAGTGACAGTGACAACGTGTGCTATATAGGGAACAAAGCACAGGGTGCTCGTGTGCTTGGGTCATTAGGAGTGCTTCCCAGAGGAGACACTGAAGGGTGAGTAAGACTATCCCAAGAAAGTGAGACAAGGACTCTTTAGAGGGAAGGAATAGCAAAAAAAAAAAAAAAAAAAATCATTTGGGAATGCAGACCATTCAAGGGTATAGCTGGAGCCTAGTTTTTATTGTTGTAGGTGGGCGGGGTGTAAATTAGGGAGGCAGGTCAAAAAGGAGAGACTGATAGATGAAGCTGGCAAGCTAAGAGGAGCTGGATCCTGATCCAGAATCCTTCGCTGTGTTAGAAGCTGGGTTTATGCCTGAAGACAATGTTTAGCCATGAACACTTTGAAAATAGAGGCAGTAGGTGGAGAGAAGTGGGCAGGTTTGAGCTGTTGGGGAAAGTAGCATAGAGAGGACTTTTGATTTTGGGTGGGGAAATAGAATGAGATGCATTCAAAAAACATTGCCAAATACTACACCAGCTACAGCAGCCCCTATGGACTAAGCATTCCATGTGTCAGGCAACCTGCCCAACATTTCCACGCACCATTCCTTTCCATTTTCACAACAAACTATGACTTAGGTTCTCCTGTTATTCTCATTTTACAGATGAAGAAACTGAGGCTTAGAGGTTAAGTGATTTGCCCAAGGTCATACAGCAAGCGTGGCAGAGCCGAGCTTCAAACTGAGCTTCCATGGCCCATTGATCTCAGTCACTATGATTCACTCCCAAAAGATGGTGCCCAGGGTGGTGGTCAGGTCAGCCAAAAGGGTGGAAAGCAGTACCAGTGACAATGGGAAGGAAAGGCAGGCCCCGTTTGCGAAAGATAACAAGACTGTTAAGCTGTTTTGGGTGTAGTGAGTTTGAGGGACCTGTGTGATATCTGTGAGGAGGAGCCCAGTAGTGGTAGGGGTACTTCAGTGTGAAGTATAGAGAGGAAACACTACCTAGATGGCTTTTCTTTTCCCAGGGAGATATACTCGAGAGGCAGGGCTAGGTGGAGGGCTAGGCACTCACAAAGGAGACAAAGTAGACCAGCAGGTCAGAAATCACAAGAAGATGGTGTTTCCACTGCCCCTTTCCTGGACCGGCTTGGCTCAGAGTAGAGGAGCAGCCAAAAACAAGAGCACATACAAAATGTCCAGGGTTGCTTATTGGACATATATAATGGGAATAGGAATTTGGATTAGGAACGAAGAAATCAGTAGTGACATTGTAGAGGATGGGGAATAGTCTGCAGGGAGTGGACAAGGTAGGGAAGTGAAGACAGTGAAGGCACAGACTGTCTTTCAAGAAATGTGACTGCTCTGAGAGGAAAAGGACTGGGGAGCTGAGTAGGAGAGTTACAAGCCCAGGGACAGTCTGCTTTCAAAACAGAGAGCTGCAGGGCACAGTGACATGTGATGGGACCTGGACCAGAAGAGAGGCCTGAGCTCTAGAGCAGGTGGTCTGGTGCTGAGCTGAGGCAGTAGAAAGAAGCATACAGCAGAAGGCCCAGGGTGGGAAAGGGATAACTTTTCCTGCATGGGGTAAAAAGTAAGCTTGCAGTTGGGGTCGTCAGAGTCAAGAGACTGTCAATCCAACAGCTTCCTTTCTCATGGAAATAGGAAATGAGGTGGCCAAAAATAAAGGTATGTGTGGGTGTTGGGAGAGCCTGGAGGCTGCATAAGGGGTCTGACAGAGACTGTGAATAGATGCGAGGAGGAGCAGGGAAATGCGGGAGCTACAGGAGGCTGGCCAAACAATGTGGGGGCTTAGGCAAGCAGGGGACTACCCAGCTGGGTATATTGATAGATCTGGGTCGTGTGCTGTCCTGCAAAAGGGTGAGGTAGCCTGGGGTGGACTCCAAGGGCTGCAGTTTTTCTAAGCAAGTGACAGAAGGCAAATGGGGTGAGGAACTGAGTACTGGTAAGACAGTGATTAAATGATGAGTCACTCTGCTTGCACTTTTACCAATATTTAAAGTGAATTCATGCTAGATTAGACTGGAAAGAAGAGAAATGGGGAGGTGACTATATGCAGTGGATGAAGAGCAGTGGCCAAGAGGCCGTAGATACTGAACTAATCCCTAATATTGATTTTAGTACACAAAGGTGAGAGTGAAGTAAAGAAACAGGAAGACACTTGGTTTCATCCATCTTTCAAGGTGGAAGAAAATGAGCAACTATCACCACTTGGCTTCTGGGAAAGCTGGTGGACAGCATGTATTGTTAAGTCCAGCAGGTGGAGGAACCTTGAGGAGAAGGTTGTTGTTTAAATAGATAGTGACAACAGCTGCCTGTATTATGACTGCTTGTGCATGTTGTCCCCACCTGAAGTTCCATGACTACATCTGGAAAGGCAGGGTTGCCTTGTTTGTCTGAAGCCTGGCCTCTTAAGCTGGGCTTGGCAGATGGTTGCTATGTAAGGAGACTTGGATTGAGTGAGAAGAGCATGACAAATGGCAGCCTAGAGAAATAGGCAAGGTGCAGTGAGTGAGTAGTGGAAGAACTCCCTGAGGAAGTCTGTAAAGGAGGAAATGTCTAAACTGAGCTTGGAGGGACAGCCTGTCCCAAAGAGAAGGCATGAAAGGACAGTATTATAAGTGAAGGAGGGCGGTCTGTCTGGGCCTACACATTTATGAAAATTACACCAGGCCTGGGAACTACAGGTGCCCCCGGGGATCTAACTGGGGTTATATTTTGTCCTAAGGGGCCAGAGAGAACACTGTCGCCCAGGGAACACTTCTGGCTAGTAGCTCTGGATGGGAGCAAGACATTTTCTGAAGGGAGTGGCAGGACCCTTTGGCTTAACATCAAACTGCAGAAGGATCCTTGGTTGTCCTTTGGGCTGGAAAAAGATGAAGAATCACTTCTGCCTTCCAGAGCACCAGGGCTGTTTGACCACCCAGGAACTGTAACTAGCTGGCTATCAAACCCAAATCTTCCTGGATAATGGGCTCCTGAACGTGGCATTGCGCAGATGCAGTTGGGGTAAATGGGTAAAGTGGTAATGAAGCCACAGGGAATGAGCTATCAAGGCCTAGGCTCACCCAACAGCAGGGCTGCCCAGGAATAGCTCCCTGGTTCAATTCTCAGCCCTGAGGACTGGTTCATTCCCATGGCTTCAATTATATCTGTGCTTGAAACTCCTAGCCTCACATCTCCGTCTCCACTTGGATGTCTCACAGGAATCTCTGAGTCAGTGTGCCCCAACTGCATCCAGTCTTCTGCAAATGCCATCCTGGCTCTGTGACAGTTAATACCATCTTGCTGGTTACCACCTGGGAGACATCCTGACTCTATCCTGCACATAGGTCTGTCATTTCTGCTTCCTCTGCAAATCTCTGCTGTTCTAGTCCCATCCATAATCACCTCTCCCTTAGCCCATCTTTTTCTGCCTGGAGCATCAAATTTAATCACCTTTCAATCTAAATCCCACACTGCCACAGCACAATCACAACACAGATCTAACCAAGCACATTCTTCAATGACAACTCTCCAGTGACAAGCCCTCACTTGGAGGCTAAAGTCAAAGCCCAGCTGACCTCTGAGGCCCTCCTTCATCTCCACCATCTGTCCTGCCTTCTCTGCTGTTTTCTGCTTTGGCTTTACCAAGCTTCTGTGTGGTGTGCCCAATGCTGGGAGAACCCTGCTGATTAATCTGTGCTCATCCCCCATGACTCAGCTCACAAGTCAGCCTCTTATAAAACTACTTCCAGGGAGAATGGAGGACTTTCCCCATCCTGGTATGCTTGTCCAGTTTTGTGTCAGTCTCCACACTGGACTGAGCTTCTTTAAATGCATGAGACTTTGACTCCCAGTATTTGTAGAAGTAATTGTGGAATGAATAAATGACCAATTGAAGCAAGTCCTTGGTTTAAAGGAATCCAGCAAGCAGCTTCTGAGGTCAAGACACATGTTTTCCTCTGATCACTTGCCCCCAGGCTCCCTACCCTGATGCCTCCCAAACTCATTCAGACCTTCCCAGAGCATGATCCATGCTAAAGTCTTTAGGCAGCTAGCACCATTCATACCCCAGAAGTCTTGGGGCTTGAGGCGCGGGATTCCTCAGGGAGAAGAGGCAGTAGTGCTGAGCTCCCCCTACACCCACCTTCTTTTTCAGCTTGTGCCGGGCCCGCTTGGCGGCCCTGGCGCTGTTGGGGACTTTGGGCTCCGTGCTGTTGATGAATTCCAGCAGCTCATCCACATCTCGGTGGTCCACGGCGGGCTCCCCAGGGATCCCGCCCAGGGTGCCCCCCTTCATAGGCAGCTCCTCTTTCCGCCTGGTCAGCCTTGAGCGGAGCTTCTCCCGGATCTCGGTATAATTCCGACTCGTCGGGGCAGCGGGTGGCTGGGGGAGGGGGAGGTGCTGACATTACACCCTGGGCCTGAAAGGCCCACAGCACTCCCACCCACTGGCACCAAGTATGTGGTAAGAACGAGACAGCTGTTCTACCAAGGCCAAATGGCTTCATCCTCAGCCAGGCTCTGAGCTGAGGCAGCGGCGGGTGCAGAGAGTGGGAAGAAACAGGGCAGAGTTGAGCAAACATGGACTGGGGAGCCAGGGAAGCAGGTTTGAGCCTACGCTTCATCACTTAGAAGCTGTATGACCTTGGGCGAGTCATCAAGTCTTTGTGAGCCTCAATTTTGTCATCTCTAAAATGAGGATAATAACACCTAGCTCAAAGGTGACTAACAGCTGAATTACTTTCATTCCTCCTATCCTTAGTTGCTCTGCCCTGACCAGCAGCCCTTTCTTCTTCACCTTATGAGACTTCTGAACTGCTTTCTCCCCTGTGCAGAGACAGCATGTACTCTGATCTGAGCCTCCTTCCTGGCGCCATCGGTGCTCATGGCCTGTCCCTCAGCTGGCTGTCACACCTGGGGAACTGAGGCCTTTCTGCTTCCACTCTGCCTTCAACACGCACAAGTGTTCACTTCTCTGGGATTACACACATATACATACTCATCAGAATCATAGCTTTCTCTCTGCCACTTCCTTTCCTTTTGCCTGAAGAAAAAAAGTCAATCTTAAGAGAAACCACGGAAAGAATAAAGGCAGCAAAATCTTAAAAGACAAAAACAAAAAAAAATAAAAAAACCACAACCACACCAATGTGCTGTGAGGCTCAAGCAAGCGGACGCAGGTGTAAGGACTCACAGGGTGCCGGTGTAGTGATTACTCCTGTGAGCAAGGGGTCTCGGGAGAGCAGGGTATCCCTGTGCTCACCTGGCTGGCCCCCAGCCCTCTCCGGCCTGGGCAGGCTCACTCACCGCATTGTGGCCGAAGAACTCACAGTAGCAGCAGTCGCAGAACTTCCCATCTCTCTGGTGGGTGGAAGTTGAGGTGCAGGAGCTGCGCTCAGAGCTGCTGTCCTCTTCCTCACCCAGCCCCTCGTCTGCCTCGCAGGGCTGGGGCAGTGGGCAGCCCAGGCCGCTGTGTGCAAACTTGTGCCCCTTGCACCCGGGGTCCCTGGGGCAGGCGAGAAAGGCCCAGAGGTGAGGGAGGGCAGTGTGGGGCAAGCTGCAGAAGCAGCAGGGCGGGAGCCCACAGCAGCATACCAGCTGCCCTTCAGCTGCCTCTCTCAAGCACAGGGCCAATACTTCTTGCCCCTTGGGGCATCGCAAACACAGAGACTGCCCCCTGACAGGTTCCTTTTACCTTCACTTTTTGTGCCCACAGTGTACATAGAGAGTAACACGTCTCTCTATGCACTCGTTTATCATGTGTTCCTGTAGTGGACTGCTTGCCTTTCTCCCCGCTGTAGTACTGGGGATTGAACCTAGGCCCTCTGAATTGATTTTTATCCCCAGCTCTTTTTCTGAGATGGAGTCTTGCTGAGTTGCCTAGGCTTGGCTCAAACTTTCTTTCAATCCTCCTGCCTCAGCTCCCAGAGTAGTGGGATTATAAGTGTGTGCCACTACTCCTGGCCTGTTTGCCTCCTTTTCTCTTATCAGATTGTGTACTCCTCAAGGGCAAAGGACTGTGCTACTTCTATTTTTGGGTTCCAGCATGCAGCATAACAACCTTGCACATCCAGCAGGTGCTTGGTAAGTAGGCACTTAAACTGATTAGCAGGCTGATAGGCTCCCCATTAATGAGGTCAGTGTTTCCTTCCATTTTCTAGGGTCCTCAGTACTTGAATCTGGTCCCTAGCACTAGTGGGTAGAGCTACCTTAACCACAAGGAACTGAGTTGAGCAAAATTAAATGAGTCTCCTGGGCTGCAGACTGTAAGACTATTGCCTGTGCCTAATACTGTACTCAGCATGTTATTTCTAACCAACCCCTAAGTTCTATAAGTTCTACTCTCTCCATTTTGCAGTAGCAGAGACCAAAGCTCAGGGTGCTTGACTGCTCTGTCCAACAGGTGACTAGGACACAAGTCCCCGTGTTGCCTTGGATTTTGGGAAACACTAGAAGCATTTTGCATAGAATATCTTCCCAGCGTAAGAATCAGACCTAGGCTGAAAGGTCCTAGAATAGAAGCAGAAAAGAGTCAGAGCCCAAGGCTGGGCCCTCATCAGCTGAAGTGCTGCAGGAGCTGGTGCCCATGCTGGCTGAGGCTCTGCTCCAAAGTCAGTCCAACATCGCCCCTCTCTGCTGGGAAGGACAGTAAGTATGTGGCAGGATTAGAAAAGGACAGGAACAGAACTTGTTAGTGTTGCTTACAGAAGTTTATTCTAAATCAGCCATTCCTCATTACATTAGCACAACTGAATGTTAGAAAAACTACAATACCCAGTGCTCCTGAGAATATGAAGATACCAGCTCTCTAATAACTGGTAGTAAATAGTTACTGTGTTTGGAGTGCCCTCTGGAAAGTAGCTCTTCAACATATATTAAGAACCCTTCTGGACAAAGAATAATAAAAAACCCAAACACCCTTTAAATGAGAACTTTTTCATTCTGAGGATGCTATTCTAAGGAGAAAAATCCAAAAAGAGGGAAAATACTTTAGGCTGAGACACCTTTAGGGACATTACATGTCAAAGTAGTGGAATGACCTAAATGTTCAGCAGGTGGAGAAGAATGAAGTGATCCACAGTTAATATTCTCCAGTCTTGAATGCTGAGGTCTATGGCTACCGCACGCGCACACAAACATAGATGAAGTCATGCTAAGTAAAAACCGGAAGATGTAAATCAGTACAGACACCATCAACGGCATGTGAAAGGCACATGAGGTCAAAAACTGTCAAGATGGGATTTCAGAGTGGGAAAATATAGATGCATAATAAATGCAAATCTGACTTATACAAATATATATCCACCTGCTCCAAAGAATTCACTTTCAAATACATACTAATATAAACTTTCTCAGTATATAGTTTTACTTCTAGAAATTGCCTGAAGGATACACTTACTCATTCAAGCACCATTTTAGGATGTTAATTACAGCTTTATTTCTCTTGGTTAAAAAACTGCAAATGTTTACCAGCCCAGGAATAGGAGAATAAATTATGCTACTGCTATCCAATAAGAGATGCTACTGCTATCCAATAAGATGTGGCCATTGGAAAGTTTTTAAAGGAATTATGACTGGGGAAACAAACAGAGTAAGATGTTTGAAAAGAACTGCTACACAAATATATATATTTGTCTCTTGCTGAGTTGCATAGGCTGGCCACAAACATGTGATCCTCCTGCCTAGCCTCCTAAGTAGTTATGATTACAGGCATGTGGCACTACACTCAGCTAGTTTTTCTTCTTTATATACTCCTCAATTGTTCTAAGTTAGAGTATGTTTCTTTTAAAGTACTCAGTAGTTCACTATTATTATGTTAGCTGTAGCTTATTTACTGTTGAGAATATTTCCTTGTGTTTCCAGTTTGCTAAGAATTTTGTTGAATTCTGTCAAATGCTTTCCTGTACCTATATCTGCAGCCGCCCTCCGGCCCCTCCACCACCCTTCTGAGGTAGGGTCTCACTATGTAGTGCAAGCTTCCCTTGAACTCACTTATGTAGCCCAGTCTGACATTGACTTCATGGTGATCCTCCTGCCTCAGCCTCCCAGAGAGCTAGAATTACAGATGTGCACCACAACACACTTGGCTCTTTTTAGGCTCTTAGTATGGTGAATTACATTGATTGATTTTCAGATGTTAAACCAACCTTGCATTCCTAAGGTAAATCACATTGTTATATTACCACTCTGACATGTTGCTGGATTTGGTTTGCTAAATTTTTATTAAGGATTTTTTGACTAGTAATTATAAGTAATGTTAGTAGGTACTTTTTTTTACACTACTGGGGACTGAATTCAGGACTCTGAGAATGGTAGGCAAGCACTCTTTTAAAAAGATACACACATATTTTTACTTAAGTTGGGAAAACAATAAAACTAGTAATCTAGCCTTTATTTATTTATTTTTATGCTAGTGATTGAGCCCCCAGCCCTGTACAAGCTAAGCACAATTTCTATCACTAAGCCACACCCTCAGCCCAATCTATCCTGTAATTTCTACCCCAAAAGTACCCTTGGCAATGTTTTCCAAAACTAAGTTCCAGTAAGCAGGGAGTGTGCTGGTCACATGGCTCACTTACCTGTGAGTGCTAGGGAGTGGCTGAGAGCTCGGTGGTGGGAGGAGAGGCCCGCTGCAGTGCCCGCTGCAGTGCCCACTGCAGGGGTGGCTGCATCCTGAGAATGGTGGAGGCATCTTCAGGAGCGGCATGCTGGTGGAGGGCAGGTGGGGGCTCTGACATGTCCCTGGAGGGTGGGGAGCAGTGGCAGCAGCAGCCACAGGGTACTCTGAAGCCTGGGTGGGGAAAGGTGCTGCTGGGGTAGTAGGCATCAGGTGTGGGTGGGGAGGTGAGCTGAAGGAGCCAGGGTGAGAAGGGATAAGAGATGCTGGCTGGGGGTGGTGGCCAGTGGGGCTGTTAGGGGGAGCAGTGAGGTCTGAGTGCTGGTGGTGCTCCGAGATGGGGAAAGCCTCACCTGTGGGGTAGAGGAGGGGAAAAGGGGTCAGACCCAGGAAGGCCCAGAGGCTCACTGCCAGTGTCCTGCTTACTGTGACCAGAGGACACAGCCTCTCAGTACAGGGGACCCCAGAGCCGAAGAGGAATCTGTGGGCAGCAGCTTGGCTGGGTAAGTTCAAGGAGCCCAGGCCCAAGGGAGAAAGCACCAAGAATGCTGGCTGGCATGAGCAGGAGGCATGTGTTCTGTCTCTCTGAGTCTCCAGGATCAGTATTCACAGGCATTCCTTGGGGTTGGAAAGGGAGTTGCAGCAGGCTAAAGCTCTGCCTCTTGGTCAAGTAGACCCGAGGATCCAGCGATGCCTGACTCCTGGGAGAACTCACATTTCAGAGAGAAAGTGGGAAAAGACTTTGATGACTCTGTTTGGCTCATGGACCAAGACAACTGAATTGTTCACTGCTTAAATCACATAATGCTGGGGAAGGCACCCTTTTGAAGAAACCTGCCCGTCCACTTAGAAGTATGACTGTCAATCATATTTACATAATAAATTAATAAGCCAAATCTTTTTTCCTTTGGGTCTTTGTACATCATTCAAGACTCTAAAGAAGGCTTGTACAGCTGCTAACTGGCTAAAAAACACAGCAGTTCGCACTGCCAATCTCTTGTGGATTAAGTGCAGTGCTTCTACACTATCTCTCAGGTGAAAAAAATGTGAAGGCGGCTGAGGAAGCTGAAGTGGCCTAGCTGTCCATGGTGCTATAGGGCAGGAGTTATGACTTAAATCCTATTTCCCTAAAGGCCCTCTCACTACACTTGCACCTCAGACAGTGCTCACCAGCACCCTTCCTGGATCCAATATGAACAGCTATGAGAGCCAATGACAGTTTTGAGGGAAAACTTTCCTCTATCAGTAGCTGTTCAGTTTCAGAGTCCTGGGCAGGCATTTCACAGAGATAGTCAAGGTCTAGGGTGCCCTGATGCCACTGGTATAGCTCCACTTTTACTTATTTTAAGAACTAATCTTCTGATTCACTGGAACAAAGTGGAGAGGAAAACACAGCTGTCTATATGGAGGGTCCTGGCTCCCTTCCCAAAGTCAGAGACTCACCGGGGATGGCAGGAGGGCTCCCGAGCGAGCTGCCGGGCAAGGCCCCACTGGAGTGTGGGGAGTTCCAGAGGCCCGAGAGCTTATGTGCCGACAGGAATGAGCTGGGATCCCAGTCCCCTGAGTTCCCATGGCAGGAGGAGGAGGAGGATGATGAGGATGATGAAGAGGAAGACGAGGAGGAATGAGAATCACCCCCACAAGACTGTGATTTACAGGATGTGTGTGACAAGGAGATCTGGAAAAGGAGAAGAAAAAGGCTCATGGTCAAACAGCAGAGCTGACCCTCTGCTGCCTCTGCATACCCCAAGGAAACCCCCTCTCCCCAGGGCCCCTCTGCCATGGTCAAAGCACAACCAGTACTACTCCAGCTGCAAGCACAAGCAAGGGTCTTTGCTGGAAGGGAGCAGTGATACTCCCAGTCACATGGAGTGTGTGGATTCTAAGGAGAGCCTCTGCAGGGACAGAGACTGCCTGTCAGTGTGGGCACTAGCTGAAAAGCCAACAAGAGTAAAGGTCTTTAAACTGGGAGTCCTGAAGCTGAATTGATTCTGGGTAAAAGAGGGCCTGGAGAAGAATGAGAAATGAAAGAAGTCTGGCCACTGACTCACGGAATGGCAGACTTGCATGGCTCCCACCTATTTTGGAGGCCTTCTGACAGAAAGACGCACATTTCAGACTCTCAAACTGACCTCTGCTTTCTGTATCATAAAGGTTATCTTTCAAAGTGCCAAGGAGTTGAAGGTATCAGGGTCACATGAGGGATCAGGATCATGATCTACTGTAACCTATGATCAGGCCTTCATCTTCTGTATGGACTATGCTGAGGCCAGAGTGCTGCCTGAAGACTGTTTCTCTTTCCCCCAAATTTGAATCTGCATCTGCAAGGCTGTCAATGTAGCCTAGAATCTTCTTAGCACCTGAGCATGGGAGGGTCCCAAGGAAGCCCCTGAAAAGACAGGGAATGAACAGCCTACCTTTCCTGGGGATGTGGCCACCCTGAATTCAGGGACCCCTTGTCAGTGGTTACGTACCGCCACTGCATGTTCTCGACCTGTCTGCCTTTCATCTTCCTCCATGCTCTTTCGGCAACTCTGGCAGACCCATAGAGGCATCTCGCCTAGGAGATTCTTGACGAGCTTTGGCATGAAGTCAGGGGGTAGCTTTTCACCCTGCAACACCAGTCCGTTTTGTGAAGGGCCTTCTTCCCAGCCTTTGCGTTCCCGGTGACATAGCAGGCAGCAAGTCTGTATAGACTGGCTGGAGGTGAGGGGGACCTGTCCAACAGACAGACACAGGGTTTCCCAGGAGGGGAAGGGCTCTCCTTAGAAATGATGCTAATAGTATTAGTAATGCCACTTATTACGTGCCAGGCACTGGGTTAGGCACTTTATAAACATAATTTAGTTTTAGTCCTTGTAACAGCTCTGCAAATGAGGTGTTATCATTCCCATTTTTTTCTTTTAGATGAACAGATCTCAGGATGTTAAATGAGTTGCCCAAGGTTACAGAGCTACTGAGTGGTTGAACCATGGCAAATGTGACTCCAAAGCTCATGCTCAGATGTCCTAATGCCCTGATATCCTGAATTTCATAGGTTTCCTAATGTCCCTTCTCTCTCTCACATGTCTAGGCGAGGCCACAATTCTTAGGCTGCTTCTGCAGCCTACAGATCAATCCCCATTTGGAAGGAAAGTATGCTTTCAATCCATGGAGAGTTTGGGAGGACATGTGGGTTTGTCTGGAGAGCTCCATAATTCCACTACGATTTCAGCAATGTTTTAGAGAAGGGGTCTGTTGAATTAGTCAGAAAGTATCCACTCAATTGAAAATTCTGTTAGTGGGAAGGTAAGGCATGCTCTGATGCTCTTTAGAGCCAAAGGATGGTAAAAAGAACCTGGATTTTGAGGGTCAGATGGACATATGTTCTAATCCCTGCCTGACTATATATGAGTGGAATGACCTTGAGCAAGTCATTTAACTTCTCTGAGCTCTGATTACTACCTACCTTGCAGAGTTGTTGTGAGGATGACTGTAAAAGCAGGTAAAGTGCCAAGCCCTATGCATGCCAACAGCATAGGCCCAATACACAGTCATTACTTGGTCTTTTTTTTTTTCTCTTTTAAAAGGACAACCTTGTTCTAGTAAGGCAAGTCTAAAGGTTTTCTTTCACACTGAAGGGTCCTGACTAGAAGATTAATTACATTTAATGGCCACATGCAATGACACATTCTTCTATCATGCAACTCTGTAGTCTCCTCCCACTCTGACACTAAGTGGCCGTGTCACTTTCTCTGGCCAATGGGATTTAGCAGACACACTGCCAGCTTGAGCTTCAACAGTGTGTATGCATTTCTCCCTGTTCTTTGCATGGCTGGGCTTGCTTGCTCTTGTGCCTCTGCCACGCCTTGAGGTTGTGATCAAGTTAGCTGCTGGAAATGTGAAAGTCGCTGCCAAAGATGTGAGATGTGTGCAGAAAATGGAGTCTTCCCAGCTAATATGCTAACTGATCAAGCCCAGGTGAGATCAACCCAGATTAGCAGAAACACTTAGTCAGGAAGTAGACTCAGAAGAAATAATAAATGGGTCCTGAGGTGGTTTGTTTAGCAACAATTTGTAACTGATCTACCTCCAAACTTACCCTCTTCCTACCAATGAAACAGATGCTGCCATCTTTCTCATGTGAAATTGCCTTCTTACAATGACTTGGCATCAGGGTATGCTTAAATCTGCAGTATTACAATCACACTGATTTGGGCCCTCAGTTTCTTGAAAAAGAAAGGAACCAAATAGTAGTACCAGGAATACAATGAAACATTTAAAAAGCACAAGGAATTTGGAATTGGGTATTAAATAAATTTTACAAGTAGATTTTATAAAAGACACTGCCTAAACAGACTGTGCCAAGGGAATATCTCAGGGAGCAAGGCAGATACTTAATGTTAACTGCAAAAGGAATCCATTGACAGTACTCATGAAAGAGTGGAAAGCTGATAGAGAAACTAAGGCAAATGAGGTCTTTTTGAGAACTGTACTAACTTTCTACAGTTGCAGGATGCTACAGTAACTCTAGGTAAAGGGGAGGCCAAAGTGCTAGTCTCTTTCCCTGTAATGATACAGACAATACCAAGGCAAAAACTAGGACAGGATTTTTTTGTTTGTTTTTTGAGAGTGTCTTGCTACGTACTTTAGGCTGGCTTTGAACTCACTATGTAGTCCAGGCTGGCCTTGAACTCACAGTGATTCTCTTGCCTCAGCCTCCCAAGTGCTGGGATTACAGATATGCGCTATCACGCCCAGCTAGGATGGGGATTTTACAGGAATTTTAAATAGTTTTATTTCACCTGGGTATTAGGTTCTAAAGTCAAAGTCATTATATAAGATAGAAATCTCATATGAGTAAAATTATTTTTGAAATTCTCTTTTTTTCTAGTGGTGCAGGGACTGACTCTAGGGCCTTGCACATTTGAAATTACTTAAATGGCCTATAAAGAAGTGACACACTGTATATGATTTTATAGATATGGCCAAAATTTCAAATGTATAAGGCAATGTACAAAAAATATATTCTTTTAAAAGCAAACCTATCTTCTTTATATTTTTCCTTCTGTACTGGAGATTGAATTCAAAGCTTTTTCACTGAGCTACATTCTCCACCCCCCCTTTTTTTTTTTAATTTTTAATTTTGAGACTGTTGCCCAGACTAGGGTCAGAGTTGTGATTTCCCTCTGGAATTACAGGTGTGTACTACCACTCCCCACCAAACATATAATTATTTTAAGTGTGCAACCAGTGTAATTGTACTTACTGCCAAAGTACTTGTGGAGGTTTCTGGGGTGCAGTGAAAACAACAGTGGCTTGGCATTAATCCTGGGCCACTATTACCAGCTGTATGATGCTGGACAAATTCTACTTACCTTCTATTTGCTCATCTATAAAATGGGATTAAGTCCTAATCTGAATGGTCAGCTGTGAGAATTAAATTCAATAAAGTACCTAGTCCAGTGCCACACAAAATACTTAGCTCAACATATGGGACTAATTATTAACTTGATAGAAGGAATGGGAACAATAGTCACTGTATTTTATAAGAATCTAAGAATCTCTTCCATGTGATGAATATAAAGTAACTAGTTAGACATTTTCATCTTTATTACATGAAGTCAATCCTTAAATTTGCAAAACTCTGCAAATTTATGTTTGCAAAGTTTGCAAACTCTTTCTTCATATCTTTGCTAGGTTTGAGAGGCATCTTCATGGCAATACAGCTGGCAGTTTGGGGAGTCAGTGTTTGGAATTACTACTGTATTTCTTACACAGAAAGGCCCATATCTCTCCATTCAGGAGAGAAATGTTTCCAATTTCAAGTGTGGAAAAATGCAAGACTGCATTCTTCAGGAATTACATGAAATGACCCCAGTTAATGGAAATAATATGACCCTTGAGCCAAAATCATACACAAAATAAATGAGTTAGCCATCAATGGAAATCACTTTATAAGCTATCTTCCCAGGTAAAGGAGGAAATACAGGGCCTGGAAAGCTAATTATATTCTAACTGAAGCAAAGATACCACCTGATTTGCATATAGTTCCCTAGGATTAAGTGAAATTAGAGATACAAAGCCCTTAGCTCAAGGGATCCAGGCAGTAGGTGCTCACTGCATTATCTAGGCCCCTTGGTTCTTTTATTCTTAATAAGTCTACACTTGAGACTTATCCATTGTTTTCTCCGGAGTTCAGCAAAGTTCTGTTTTTGGGTGCTGGCAGTTCTAAGGGACCAACCCTAAAGCTGACGTCTTGACTTTAGGTGCTGGTGCCTGCTTCTTGGTATAATGCACTATGAAGTTAGGAGCTTTTTTTTCAGACATTTTCATTTTTGCTTTAGCTGCCAGAGGGTGGTGAGATTCCTAAGCCCTGGAAATGTTATATTTGGTCAGTAATACCACTGTTCCTTCAAATTGTTGCTTTGGCAGAGAAAAGCTCTTAGTTCAGGGTTTTCTTTATAATCTCCTGCCATTTTCCAAATTCTGGCAATCATGACCCCTTT
Organism: Chinchilla lanigera; assembly: GCF_000276665.1. Lineage (NCBI taxonomy): Eukaryota > Metazoa > Chordata > Mammalia > Rodentia > Chinchillidae > Chinchilla > Chinchilla lanigera. The sequence continues at coordinate 29,778,000 of NW_004955408.1, forward strand.
ATGCTGGAACAGTCAGGCAACTTACACTTTCAATTTGCTTTCTCAAGTTGTACTTTTATCACCTGTTACTGTATTCCTACACAAAGAACATGGTCAGAGGAACTGACTGAGTGAAACATCCAACCATTTTTCTTCATTACAAAGGCTGATGAAACTGATTCTTAAAACCTAGCAGGCCTGGGCAATACCTAATTGTTCTTGCTCACTTTGGACTAATAAACTTTAGAGTCTATGATGGTACAGACCTAGCCTTAAGCAAAAGATGACGGAAGAGAAGAACAAAGTTCTAGCAGTTCTACTGATAGAACTGTTTAAAAGGCTCCAACAAAATTCAGCTTCATTCTCTGAATGAAACCAGAATCTCTGGAGAGACTGGGATTATTTACAGGGGATCCATGTTGCAACATGCATGTCCTGAGCAGTGAAGGAGCCAATGGAACTCATCTGGGCCACTGAAACCAGTATTTCTGCTCCCCAACTTGACCAGGCCTAACACTTTTCTGCTTTCGACTGAGAAGCACTAAATTAGTGTAATCTACTTCTTTTTTTGATAAGCAGACAAAATCAAAGGGAAAGACAATTTTCTTTCATGAAACCATATTTACTTTACAGAATGACTAACATACTCACTCTTGGCAGACATTTTCTCAAAAAGTGAACAAATGACAAAATGAACCCACCACTTCAAGGAAAACAACTGACAGTATTTGTAGGCCAATGATAAAATTAAAGCTTTCAACTAAAAATCGGAAGTTTGAGAAAACATACATCTATCAGCACAAGTTTGACAGCTTCTTAGGACTTTTATGAGGCAGTGATGACATTAACAAATGTTATCTTTTGGTATATTATAAAGTGAAACTGGTTTGGAATATCTGTAAAACTCAATGAATCTATTTTCCAAATAACCAAAGCAAGATGCTAAAGCATTATGCATTGGTAAAAGATCCATTCAAAGTGCCAGAGGGACAATGGATTTTACTGATTTTTGTCATTTAAAATGTAAATGATTTATCACAGAACAGTGTTTTAACAATATGCTGATTATTTAAATGGATTTTAATGTACATTAATATAAAAAACTTCATCAATACTGTCTCAGATTCCATTCTGGCAAGAATATTTACACTCATCTGGAGGGGTTACTAAAACATTCTGCCCCTTACAACCATATACAGTATATGGGTAAGGTAGGATTTTTTTCATATACTTCAATCAAAATAACATACTATAACAGTTGAAAACAGAGCATATATAAGATTCTAGCTTTATTATATTGAAGAAATTTGCAAAAACAAAACCATTCTAATTTGTTTTGGAAATAGCTGTTTAATAAATAATTGCTATTTATTAACAATTATTAACTAAATATTGTTAATCTCTTTATTTATTAAGGTGGTTCTGGAGATTTTGAGTGCATGGCTTTGCACATGCAAGGCACACACCACCAATGAGTTACATCTCCAGCACCCTACACTGAACTACATTCCCAGTCTTTTTTATTTTGAGACAGGGTTTCACTAAGTTGCCTAGGCTGGTCTCAAACTTGTGATCCTCCTTGCCTCCCGAGTAGCTAGGATTACTAGCCCTGGAAATGTTATATTTGGTCAGTAATACCACTGTTCCTTCCTGTACCACTTTGTATGGTTCCATGACAATCTCCAATGAATTAGTGACTAAAAAAAAAAAAAATTTTTTTTTTTGGCAGTACTGGGGATTGAACCTAGGACCTTCTCACTGAGCTACATTCCCCAGCCCTTTTAAAATTTTGAGGCAAGGCCAGGCGTGGTGGTACATGCCTATAATCTCAGCACTCGGGAGGCTGAGGCAGGAGGATCATTGCAAGTTTGAGACCAACCTGGGCTACAAAGTGAGCTCAAGGCCAGCCTGAAATACATAGCGAGACCCTGTCTCAAAAAGACCAAAAAAAAAAAAAAAATCTGGAAAATTTTGAGGCAAGGACTCATTAAGCTGCTCAACTGTTTGGGCTGAGCTCAAACTTCTGATCCTCCTGCCTCAGCAGAATGCTGGGATTAGAGGTGTGTGCCACTAATTCAGTTTAGTGACCAAATATTTTAAAACTTTCTCAACTTTAATACTTGGTAAATATCAATAGTTATTACCAACATAAACAAAAGCTCTGTGGGGTTCTCAATAATTTTTAGGAATGTATAAGGGGTCTCGAGACCAAACACTTTGAGAGCTGCTGATGCAAAGCCTTTAGGGGTGCCTGGCACACAATGAGCATATATTATGGAACAGTAACGATAGTTTGCCGCCTATCTGGATAGCTCTTCGGGGCATGACCCAATTTTCCACCTTAGCCTTTCTGTTCACAATTTGGGAAGTGTTGGGGAATAACACCACCAAAGCCTGCTCTGAAGCTGGATCAAATTTCTAGCAGTCAACCTGGTCTCATTCCTCCCATGGGTTTCTTTTGGTCTCAAGAGTTCATGTATGTTTGCACAGGGTTTCCCCAAGACACATGCTGTATCTAACCTGCTGCCCTGCAACAGGTTCCAAATTCTATTCTGAAATGGCCCATGAGAACACTCTCCTCCCAAGGCACCAAACTCCAAGAGCCTCCCAGTCATCAAGGCAGGCAGAAGACAACAATAGCAGCTAAAATTTCCTTTAAGATTCAGAGAAAATGATTAATCCCCAGCCTAGGAAAACTCATCAGGCCAGTTATTGTCACTCATTCTTCCATTCATCCACTCATTCTTTCACTCAACAAATGTTTCCCCAAGCTCATATTTTATGTCAACCACTGGATTAGGTGGGAAATTCCCTGGCAAATTCCTATCAAAGATCAATAAAATTTTTGCTAGACCAGACTAAGGAGAACTAATTCTTTTAGTGTTGCACCTCTCATACTGTGTCACAAATGTATTTTCTGTATGTGTGTGTCCCCCCCCCCGGTTGAATGTGAGCTCTTTGGAGCCAGGGAATAAATCTTGGTCATTTACATATGCCCAGGAACATAGGCCTGGCTTGGGCCCGGCACACAGCAGGCATTCATTGAATGAATGAATGCTTAAAGCCCTTCTGGCTCATGTCTTAGCTGCTCCACACAAAGGACAGAATTTAAAACATAGCCAAACCAACCCCTTTCCCAGCATGCTATGCTGAAGGCATAGCATGGCTATATCACCTGATCTTTTGATGAGAGGACAATCAGAGCTTACAATCTCAGTCCATTCCAATACTGGCAATTAAAGCTGTGGTCAGTTCTCAGGGAGCAGACTGCATCCCACTTTTACCCCCACTCTCACACGTAGGTTGTTCCTCTTCTAGGAGGTAGAATAGCCTGTTGGTAGAGAATCTTCTCTGACTGTACAAAATGAGTCGAGGACTGAGCAATGAGACTGTCTGACCCTACCGATTGTCTACCCCAATGAGGTTAACGCATCCATTAAACCTGCCTTCTGGGTGCAAGTAGCCATAGAAAGGCCCAAGCTGCTGCTTTACCGGATCCTCGGGCCAACTGCCACTCTCTACTCTAACCCCAGCACAGATTTTTCATAGGGGAAAGAGCATGAACTTTGGAGACACAGTTGTGAGTTCAAATCACAGTACTGCCATTTTCAGTATGATCTTGGAGAATCACTCAATTTCTTTGAGCCTCAGGTTCCTCAATTTATGAAATGGGAAGAACACCATACTTCACAGAGTTGTGAGGACAGAAGGAAATAAATTATGTAAAGTACCTGGCCTGGGCCTGGCACACAGTAGGTGCTCAATACCCGTTAGTTTCTTTCCTCTTCTGCCCTGGAAGAAATGACAGGGAAACTTACTAAGTGAGACTTGCCCCAAACCAAATTTATTACTCGAAGCACAGGACAGAGGACAAGAAAAGTGACCTTCAAGGCCTCTGAACCTGAATTCATGTTATTTAACATAACTCTAATTTCCTAATAAGAACCTTCAGTGTTTGCAACCCCTCTGGCCCCTCGTTTCTGCCTTGGTTTTCCCACATCACTTTTCAAAGTGGAGAGTCTACTCATTTCAGAATGGAGGAAATCACAAGGAGTCAAGAGTCTTGGGTAGGGAATAAAGGGAAGATGGTTTATGGGATTGTACCATGTTCTGGTCCAGAATGCATGAGCATGTAGCTATTCAGCAGGAAGCCACCTAGTGTCTAAAGGATGAAGGTGGCAGTATGGGCACAGAACTGAATGGCAAATACAGACCCTTCCCAGGACACAAGTATGCCTCTCCTCAGTCCTTTTCTGCCTCTGCCCATCCTGCCACAAAAAAAAATCATTAAAACATTCCTTTCCCCAAACACATAATGCAATCACACCTTCATGCCTGCTATTCCCTCTGCCTCTTCCTTCTCTTCTTGCGAGGCTCAGTTTGGGTGTTACATCTTCCTAAGTCCACAGGCAGAATAAATTGGGCTTTGCCCTGGGATGCCCTAACACTTTTTTTATATCTCTCTACAATAGAGCTGATTGCATATATTGTAGTAGTTGAAATCTGTCTTCACAATGCTATGAACTTTTCAAGGGCAGAGCCTGTGCCCCAAGAGTTACTGTATTCCAATCTTTCAGCAGAGGCCACAGCATATGGTAGGCAAGGGCAAGCATTCTGACAGGCAACTGAATGTCATTAATAGGGCAATAACTGGAAGAAATGGGGGGAGGATTCTTTATTTTTTTTAAACCAAAATTGTTTCTGATTTTGCTTATGGAAAAGCTTCTCCTTAGGCACCCCGATTATTTGAACAAAACTCTAGGCCCCCTCAATTCAGCAGTTCCTAGATCCAGCCACACTCAGAATCACCTGGTGCAATCCAACAATGGATTCTTGGGCTCCAGCCTACAGACTGGTTCTGTAGGTCTGGGATAGGGTCCAGCAAAGCACAGGTAAACTGATGATTAGTTAGGCTGGCTCACGGGAACAGTGGAACCAAGCAATAGTAGCTGCCTCTCCCACTGCAAATTAATTCTTCACACGCTATCAGAGGGAATTTACTGAGGCACAGCATGTGCACCTTCCTACTGAAAACCTTTCATTGATTCCTCACTGCCTCAACCATTTGGTGTGGTGAAACAAGAGCCCTGATAACTGCATCCTGATCTCTCCTCTCTAAAAATGAGTTGGGCAGTGCTCACCTATGGTTCTTTATAAAATGCTTTCTTTCTTTAGACATCTTTCTTCCATCTTGCTTTTTGGAGAACTTCTGCCCAACCTGGAAGACTAGGTTCCGAGAGCGTTCTTTGACTTAACTTCCTCAAGGTTTCATATCTTGGGCATCCTCACCACCAACCACCTATAATAATCAGAGCTATAGCTTGTGCTAAGTATTTAACAGGCAATACTTGCTGGGCCCTAACATTAACCGAGTGAGCTATCATTTTATACACAAAAAACCAAGAGGATGAAACACTTTAAAGGCCACTTACTAGGATGTAGGATTGGAACCTTTACTCACAGAAAGCCAACACTATAGTTTCTACTAGCATTACTGCAATTATGATACACATTCTCTAGACCATGAGCTCCTTGTAGGCAGGAACCATGTCACATTAACTTCTGCTTTTGCAGCTAGATCAGGGTCTGGCACAGAACAAGGGTTGGTGTTTATAGAATGCCAGGCAAGTGTGCTATGGCTGACCTAAATGAATGGATGATGCAAGCCTGTCCCAGTAAAAGGGTAGGGCAGATAAAAAAGTAGTAGAAACCTTTTTTTAAATTTTTGTTTATTTGTTTATTTTTAGACAGAGCCTTGGTATGTTGCCCTGCCTGGTCTCACATTCTTGGCTCAAGTGAGTCTCCTGCCTCAGCCTCCTGAATACTGGGATTTCAGGTGTGTACTATCATGCCTAGTTGAAAACTAACTTTTTAATTATAATTTAGTTTAACAGCTATGTATTAAGCACATAAAGATCATGTACGACATAAGACAAATTTAAACAGTCCTTACTTTCCAAAATTCTAAGTGTAGTAAACAAAGGTATTATGATCTTAATCATCCATCTGATATCAGACATTAAGCTTGTAGCTCTAGGACATTTCAAGGAAATTAAAAATTTAAAACCCTGAGTGGGTAGGTCTTTATCTTCAAAGGCTGTTGGCATTGTTATACAGCAAGTCGCTACTGGCTTACAAACAAGAACAATAGGTGGCAAGGCTGTCCCCTTAGTGTCACTTCCTCCTACTGGCTATGGAAGTGATGTGGGCATGGTCTCTAAGTGAGAGGTCATTGAGGACAGGAACTATCTCATCCTTCTGTGGACCCTAAATAAAAGCCCAGTAAAGGTTATTTTGAAACTTGCTGAGTAAATTAAACATAATAATAATGAGATAGTTTTAATAAAGATACAGACTGATCATCTGCTCCAAATCCTCAAGGGAGCAGGTTTACACTGAGCATTGGGAGAACTGCATCTCCTGAGTTCTTTTAAACTAAATTGTGCAGAGTCCCAGAGGGCACCATAGAAAGATCAGAGGTAGAGGGGAATAGGAGGTGGGGAAGGGTAGGATGAGCTCATCTCTCCCACCCTCAACTGCTGGTTTACATTCTAGCAAGTCTCCTGGGAGCTGTGTACGCACTTGGATTATCAACTGAGTTATCCAAGAGAGCTCAATGACAGCTTGCAGAGCTAGCAGGTGAGGACACTCAGGTTTTGTCTAGCTACCTGGTCAGCTCCTGCCATTTGGAGGAGCTTCCATGTGCTAGGTATTGTGCAAGTTGCTTCACATTCTCTTGTTGATGAGGCTCAAAGGGGAAGAAAGGGACTCAGTGTTTCAAAGCAGAGGCAGAGCTGGGAGTTCAACTCGTCAGTAAACACCATTCCACTATTCCCTACTGCCTCCCTCCAACTGCTTTTAAGGTTTATGTTTTTTTCTTCTTCTTTAAGGTCCTGCATTAAGACGTGTACAGGTTAGGCAAATAAGTGTAGGAGCCTAATGAGAACCACAAAGGCCTAAAGTGTACACGGTACCTAAAAAAAAGGGGCAGGTGTTACTCAGGATTAGTACTTTGTGAGGAAATGAACCTGGTGTCACCAGATTTTTAGATTACTATTTTTTTTTTTTTTTTTTCCGGTACCGGGAATTAAACTCATGACCTCGCGCTTGCCAGGCAGGCGCTGTGCCACTGAGCTAAATCCCCAGCCCCCCAGATCTTTAGATTAAAGAGGCAAAAACCTAGTTTTGTAAGAAAACTTTTGATTTTTAAAATACAGGTCACATTAAGATAAAAGCTGAAATAAAACATGTAAATTATGTGAATTGAGACCTTAGAACAAGTCTGTGGAATGGATAAAAATAGTCTTTTTTTTTTCCTGTTCTGAAGACAGGGTCTTGCTATGTAGTCCAGGCTGGCATTGAACTCAAGATCTTCCTGCCTCAGCCTTCTGAGTTCCAGGTTTACAGGTGTGCATTACCGTACTACATTCAGCCTGAACCAGTGTGCTTTGCTGCCTTTGGATTCCGGCCTACATGTGACATTGAGCTCCACTTTCCTTACCTACTCTGTACCTGTAAGATGGGAGTGAGTTGGGACAGGAGTAGAAGATCCTCACAAAAGGAATGCCAGTGGGCAGAGTAATGACTAACCCTACCCTGTAACCAGGTACTTTCATAAAGGCACAAAAGTCTGCTTCTTGAATCCAGACCCCACTCACCCTCCTGAGCAAAAAAGTAGGGGCACAATCAGAATACTCTGTCTATTTTGTCTATGTGGTTGTTAAAATTCCCCCAAAGTGCCAGGTGTGGTGGCACATGCCTATAGCCTCAGCACCTGGGAGGCTGAGGCAGGAGGATCAATGTGAGCCTGGGCTACATAGTAAGCTCAAAGCTAGCCTGAACTACATGGTGAGACACTGTCCACCCCTTCCCATTCCCCAAAATATAAAAGGGTGACTTTTTTTTTTGGCCTGATACCTATAGTGGGACTCATTTTTGCAAATACTTAATTTCTGTGGGTTTCTGTTTCGCTCTGAAAAACAGCATAATACTTATATCTTTCAGTTTGTTCATTACCATTATTAATCATCAGGGGTATGATGGTGACTGGCATGTTTCTTGTACTCTCAGAATTTATATATAAATGCAGACAGATAATCATATCAGAAGTTAATGCATCATATTTCTGCTACACACAGAAGAGAAATAGAAGGGGAGAGAGAAGATTAGAAGGTATGTCAAGTGCCTGGTATGATTAAATGCATGAACAAGCAGTGGAATAGATAAGTGGAGTATGGAACTAGATATCAGAGGAGTTAAAGAAGCTTATAGCTCTTGGGAAAGTTGAATCAATAAAAACAAATAGTTAAGTCATCATCTAAGCTTTCTGGCACCTCTATGTGCCAGGGACCCTAAAGTATAGTCTGACCTGAATGGGAGGGAGAGGATGACAGCTGCCTGGCTCTCCCTTTTCCCACCCTCCCAGGTGTATATAACAGCACTGCCAAGGGCCAGAATAGGTTAGAGGGGCAAGTAGCCTTAGGGATGGAAGCCAGACCCAGCAGGGATGGGGTCCAGCCTGGAGAATTCCCTCTAGAACCAGTGCCAACTCAGGGTAGGAGTGGTTGTGAAGATAGGACTTCTGAAACTTCATAAGTGATGACATTTTTATTAATTAAAAAACTTCTCATTGTCATTTGAGACACAAAGGAAACCAGCATCAAAACTGGGTTATGATAAGCACAGATTCCGGGCTGATTAATTCTCTTTCATTCACCTAGTTAGTTATTTCTACTCTGGGTTGGCAAGGTCCTGGGCAAGGTTTGGAGGATCAGATAGATGACACAGGCTGGGACCCTGTGGAGTGCACAGTCCAGTGTGGGGAACAGACACATCAACACAACATTTCATCACAGAATGGGGAGTGCTACCAGAGGGAAGCACAGAGGGCTGTGGGCACAGGGGGGCACCTGACGCAACTGGGGAGGTCAAGGAAGGCTTTCCGGAAATGGTACCCCAAATGGCATCCCCACTCACATGCACAATTCCAGAGATTCTACTAGAAGGCTGTCAAGAGCCATGCCTTCTGGCTGCACCAGCCTCCCAGAGTCCCCTGCTGCCCGATGCAGTGTCTGCAGAGCCAAACGCATCTTCCGCCACGCCTCATCCTCATCCGGCGCTGCATCCGACCCTCCAAGACTCCTGCAGGGGCCTGCCTTCCTTGGCAGGCCCAGCCAAAAGACCAACTCAAAACTCTATTGTCAGAGCAAGCTTAGGGTGAGCCACCCAGCCCCGGGTGCCAGAACCCTCCCAGAACAACTGTGGCCCATGCCACCCCCACTTCTCAGTGAACACTGGCAGGGTACCTCCTATTATCTCCTTTGCTCAAAATAAAGTGACCGTCTTCCAGGTGGTAAGCTGGAAGCTTTCGAAAATCCTCCTACTGCTCACTCTCAGCAGGATTCGCCAAACCTGGGATCTGAGGGGGGAACTGGGGAGCCGCCTCGTGGGACTGTAGAGAAAGGGCAAATTTTGCTGGGTTTCCGCCTTAGTGCAGAAACCCCACCAAATAGTCTTCCGGGCAGCCTGGCTATCTGCTCCAACTGCTCCGTTAGGGAGGGAGGAGGCCCCAGGAGACAGATCAGGGGGCACAGCTGCCGAGGGGCAAGGGCTGTAGGAAGCGCAGGAACCGCTCCCAGGGGGGGAGGCAAGAGGCTGAAGTCTTGCAGGTTCTAGCGCCCAAGGAAGTGGCTTTGGGGAGAAGGGGCAGGTGGGCCCAGGGGGAGGTGGCGGACAGAGCGCTGAGCTGTGGCCACAGGACCAGAGCCCAGTCTCAGTGTGGGTGTATGGCCAGAACCTTCAGCTTGGGCCAGGTTTGGAGGCGGCGAGGAAGCGGGGCAGCTGCAGCCTGGTCACAGGAGGACCGGCCGAACCTTGGCTTTGGTCAGAGGGGTCCAGCCTCCACTCCCGCTCTGGGGGAGAAAGCCTTGGCCCCGGACTCGGGAAGAAGGCTCCAGCCCCAGCCCCACAGGACGGTCCATGCCCAACCCCGCCCCGCTCCAGCTCAGAGGAGATGAAAGCGCCCGACCAGCAAGTCGCCTCGCTCGCTCCTACCTGCGGGCCGGGCACCAGCTTGGGTTCATCTTCTTCCTTGGGGCCGTCGCGGTCGGGCTCCACCGGCGCCTCCTGGGGCCCTGGACCCACTCCCGCTTCCAAGCTTGGCGGCGGCGGGGGCTCAGGCGCCTGGGGCTTCTGCAGCCCCGCGGCCCGTGCCCGTTCGCGCCGGCCCGCGCCGCCGCTCGGCCTGCTCCGCCTCCGAGTCATGCTGCCACTCGCGCCGCTCCCTCGCTCCACTCGCTCCACTCGCGCCGCCGCCGCCGCAGCTCCCCACACAGGACAACAGCCAATATGGCGGCGCCCGGCTCCCCCTCCGCCCGCTGCCAGCAGGTCAGAGGGCATGAGGAGTCCGCGCCGCCGCACTAGCTCCCGAAGCCGCTTCTGCCATTTTTAATAAGGTTATAGCCCTCAGTTCTGTGAGAGAAAAGCCGGGCAGGGAGACGCCCTCCTCCACGCTCTCACAGGTCTGAAGAGATGTGACCTAGTGCAGAAATACTGTGGTAGTCGCGGTGCGCGGGTCTAGGGTCTTAATAGTTGTCTGTAAAATGGCTGAATGAATTAATTTCTGCTATAGTACTTTCACACTCCTGGCCTGACTCCTCCCAACAGCACCTCAAGGCAGGTATGGATCATTTCCATTAAAAAAAAGTCTATAAAAGGCCTACGACCAAGGGATCATCTAGGTCTGTGATGGCGAACCTTTTAGAGCGTTCAATGATAACAAACAGCTGCTGTGGCACGCGTGCCATAAATTAGCACTACTGGTAGGTTTTTGTTACCTGTAGTTCAGTGAGAGACCAGCCTTCTGTGTTCTACTAGTAGATTTTTGTTACCTGTGGCTCAGTGAGAGACCAGCCTTTTGTGCTTCAGATCGCCGAACCCACACCCAGCTCCTTTACCCCGAACCTGATGAGGAAGCTGGAGAGTTTCACACCTTCAGAACTGTTGTCAGAGCAAGCTTAAGGCCAACCACAGCCTTAGGTGCCAGAACCCTCCCAGAGCAGCTGTGGCCCATGCCACACACCCCCCCCCCCCATTAAATACACAGTTGCAACATGTATGATAAATGACTGGGGCACATCCTAGGTCAGCGTTTCCAAAAAAGTAGTATGTGCGGGAGAGGATTCTGAAGGATATACAAAGGAGCATTTACAACTTTTAGTCTTTAAACATTTAATTGTTAAAACTGGACTTTTCCTCCCCATATTTTGTATTTTATTTTATTTTATTTTATTTTATTTTTTTGGTTTTTCTCCGGTACCGGGAACCGAACTCACGACCTTTTGTGAGTATTTTAATATATGTACATTGTACGAAGTTTTAAAAAAGTTTTGAGTGCTGCATGTCTCATGCCTGAGTTAGTGGTACTCTGAAACTTTACAGTGATTATATGTAGAGTTGCTATAGATATCACCAGCAAAGACATAATCCTGACACTGGCTTCCCAAAGAGCTATATAATCTTGGTGCTTTAGTTACTAGGAATACAAATCAAAAATAGTATTTCTTCTCCTCACAGGGATTAATGCCACTATCAAAGATTTCTTTGATATCACTATTACTTCTTCAATCTGGCCAAAGAAAAAGACAGGTGGTCTTAAAGAATGACAGAGCCAGAGTGTCTTAGTTACCTCTTGTTGCTGAGACACAAGACTCTGACATCCACAAATTAAAAGTGGAATGGTTTATTTTGGCTGAGAGTTTGTAGCGGTTTCAGTCCATAGTCAGCTGGCTGCAAGGCAGGGCTGTATGACGGAGGGGCAAGGCAGAAGAGAAAAGAGTCCATGGCCGGGCAGGCAGAAAGTAGCAGCAGCCAAGCAGCAAGCAGTGAGTTTGCCTTTCCTTTTTATCCTATGCATGCTATAAGGCTTTTAGGTGGTAACACCCACATCTATGGTATGGCTTCTGTTTTCAGTAAATCCATTCAGCCATACCCAAAACTAAGATAATTCCATTCAGTGGTCTAATTTAGTACCATACAACCTTAATCCCAGTGTCACACACTCTAGGTATAGCCAGCACCAAAAAGCCCCACCTATGAGAACATGAGGCTTTTGTGGGGACATCTAGATACAAGCAATAACACAGTGCCAAAGATGTAGCTCAGTGATAGGGCTCTTGCCTAGCATGCTGGAAGCTCTAGATTCAATCCTCAGCCCTGAAATAAAATAAAATAACCATTATGATAAACTTTAAGCTTGCTCTGGTAAGAACTCCAGTTGCGGGCAATTTTTGGAGCAGATTGGCAGTTACTGATTCCCAACAGTCAATCAGAGGTCTAGTAGGTGCTTATTCTCTTCTATAAGTCCCCTTTTATCCTCAGGAGATACACCTCAAACCACCAATGGATGCCTGAAACCACAGATACATGGCTGTATATGTTTGTACATATGTATGTATGTATATATATATATATATACACATACTTTTAAAATATATACATATGTATGATAAAGTTTAATTTGTAGATTAGGCACAATAAGAAAACAACAATAACTGGTAATAGTATAGTTTCCGCAGTATATATTAATAAAATTGCCAGCATCACTATTCCTATGCTTTGGGGCCATTATTAAGTAAAATAAGAAGTACTTGACTATAAGCACTGTGATACCATTATGCTCACGTTGGCAGCACATATACTAAAATCTGATAACCAAGATAGGTACTAAGTGACTAATAGGTAGTGTGTAGACAAAGGGCTGATTCACATCCTGGGCAAAACAGAGAGGGATGGTGTGAAATTTCATCATACTACTTAGCTGCTCATAATTTAAAATTTTATTTTTTATTTCTGGAGTTTTCCATTTAACATTTCTGGATCACAGTTGACCTCAGGTAACCGACTCTGTGGGAAGTGAAACTGCTGAAGGGGACTACTGTTCCAAACATGGACAATAGTTTGTATTCATTTAGCAAAGGCAGCAGTCAACCTTTACTAACTTGTTTCTGGGCTATGTCTTCTCCAGACACACCTGGTTCGTAGGATTGTGGGAATCACCATTCCAATGGATATCAGGCCAATAAGCCTTGATGATGTCACCCTGATGGATTTGAGAGCAGGAAGGAACAGACACCCTAGATGATTTGATAAGGCATGATATATGTACCAGAAGATGGATAATAAATCCCACAAATACATAGGGGCCTGTCTAGTCAATGTACCATGTAGGGGTCTGGGAATATTGGTCCATTTTCTAATAATGTAATTAAATGCCTGAGATTGGGTATCTTATAAAGAAAAGAAGTTAATTTAAGTCAGAGTTCTAGAGGTTAAAGGGCATAATGCCAGCATCAGCATGGTTCTAGTGATCTCTCCTTCACAGTGGGTGGTACCACAATAGTGAGGGTGCAAGGAAGATGTAGAGATCACATGACAAGATAGGAAACCAGAGTGGAGAGGCCAGTATTTGTAAAATTTGTAAAATTTTTACTTTATTTTTTAATGTAAAAGAACCAAAACATATTAACAAACACAGAGACATAAATGAGGCAACATAAAAACAATAAAGACAATACAGAATTTCAGACAAGGTGAAAAGAAATTACCAATAGTTGTACTGCATACTGTTATCTTCATATTAGTTACTCAGATAAACAAATATACACATGTAAGGATGATCAAACAAGTAAATAACAACTGTTCTTTTCAAGAAAGCAATAGAAATTAATAGTATAATTATCCCAGCCATCTTGTGTGTGTGTATATATATACATATTTTCCCCTTTGCTTTTATTTTCTCCTTTCCCTCATCCCAGTTGTTCTTTCCTTTTGAGCAGTTTCTTTCCCTTTCACACTATGTATTGTGCCTTTTAGATTTCATTTACTTTTTCAGGTTCTTATACTAGGGCAACAATATGATCTTTACACATGTGAGTCTTACTTATTTCACTTATGAGTATAGTCTCTAGTGGTGACCATTTACCTGTAAAAGCCTCGAGTTTATTTTTCTTTATAGCTGAGTAATATTCCATTATATAAAATACCACAGCTTTTTATCCATTCCTCAGTTGATGGGTGTTTGGGCTGTTTCTACGAGTTAGCTATTACAAATTGTACTGCTATAAACATGGGTGCACATATATCACTGTGTTATGAGGTTTTCAGTTCTTCTGGAAAAATACCCAAAAGGGGAATAGCTGAGTTGAATGGAACCTCTAATCCTAGTTTACTGAAGACTCTCCAAACTGATTTCCACAGTGGTTGCATCAGTCTACACTCCCATGAACAGTGGAGAAGGGTTCCTTTTTCTCCACAGTCCCTCCAGCATTTGTTTTTGGTTGATTTCTTGATGATAACCATTCTTTCTGGAGTGAAATGGAATCTCAGTGTTGTTTTAATTTACATTTCTCAAATGACGAATGATGTTGAACATTTTTTCATGTATTTATTTGCCGTTTGTATTTCTTCATCTGAGAAGTGTGTATTCATCTCAGATGCCTATTTTTGTTTTTTTTTTTTTTGGTTTTTCTCCGGTACCAGGAACCGAACTCACGACCTTGCGCTTGCCAGGCAGGCGCTTTTTGCCGCTGAGCTAAATCCCCAGCCCCAGATGCCTATTTTTGGATTGAGTCTTTGAATTTGGGGCCTGATTGAGGCCAGCCTTTTAACTTCCCATCAGGCCCCATCTCACCAGGCTCCCATCACCTCTTAATGTAACCCCAGTGGGAACCAAGTTTCCAATACATTAACTTCTGGTGGACAAATTCAAACCATAGTAGATGTGTTAAGATATTCCTTACAAAGTGAAAAACAAGCTGTTGTGTTTATCACATTCCCTGCCCCTAGGAAAGAAGTACAATAGTTGGTGGGTGGAGTCTTCTTCTTTCTCTTCCTCCTCTTCTTTGCATTACTAGGACTTGAACCCAGAGTCTTAAATTACATTCCCAGACCTTTTAAAAAGTTTTTATTTTGAGACAGGGTCTCACTAAATTGTCCAAACTTTTGATCCTCCAGCCTCAGCCTCCCAGAGCACTGGGATTATAGGTGTGCACCACCACACCTGGCTACTGGTGGGCATCTGTAAATTGGACTTTAGCTACATTATTTTGACCAGTAACTGAGTCACTAGAAAGCTGCCAAATTAAGCTGAGGGAACATTCAAGGAGAGAAAGTTTTCCTATGGGACAAGGCTACAGAGTAAGGTGTTCTAGCTTTGGCCTTTATATTCAAACACTGAATTTCAGAGTTATACAGTACCCTCCCTCAGCAAATAGTTGTTTTCCATTTGAGAAGTAGTTCCTGACTTGGTGCAGAGATCTGGTGAAATTGGATGCCTGACCACGGTATACCAAATGACCAGGTAACCTAAACTTAGTGTTATCTTATTTACCAAGCTGTAACATCAACACAGTCAGGGTGGGTTGCCAGCAGCATTCTATCATCAAGAGGAAGTGACATATATGGCCCAGACCAAGAAAGTCCTAAAGTACAGTACAAGTAGTTTGCCTGAGTGAGTTGCTTGCATTCCTCTTCTGCTACTCATCCCTTAATCTGTATTCATGGCTTCATCAAGTGTTGTTTATGATGAGGTGACTGAGGAAGAAAAAAGTCTAAAATCCAATTTACAGATTCCTCCATGTGGTATGCTTGTTCTAGCCAGAAGTATATTTTTAGGATGTTCCAGTCTTCCTTAGAGATGGCCTAACTGTGTAGAAAATGGAGCCGGGCATGGTAGCATATGCTTGTAATCCCAGCTCTCGGGAGGCTGAGGCAGGAGGATCGTTGCAAGTTTGAGACCAGTCTGGGCTACAAAGTGAGCTCAAGACCAGCTTGAACTGGATAGCAAGACCCTGTCTCAAAAAGACAAAAAAAAGGTAAGTCTGTGTATAGACCTCGAAACAAAGACACAGGATTCCTGGGTACTGAATAATGGCTTAGTCCACTGATTAGAGACTTGGATGGAGAAAGACTGAAGGCTTAGTGGCAGAAACTTGTGAGGTAGACAAACGTGGGTAGACTTTCCAGATAGCTTCAAAGCATACAGTTAGTTATTTATGTCCCAGATGAATGTTCATTAAAAGAATCTCTTAAAAAACTGAGGGGAAGTATGTCCCTGTCTGTGGCTATCAGACTCTGCCAGTCTCTTCAGTGCTTATTCATGAGAAAACTGACCCAGTACTGTAATATGGACTGTCTCATTTTTAAGGCTGACCTATTGTCTTAGTTACTTTTTTTCTCATTGCTGAGACAAAATACCTGACATTCAACATTAAGGAAGGAAAGTTTATTTAGCTCACAGTTTGTGGAAGTTTCAGTCTATAATCAGCTGGCTCCAAGGCAGAGTGGCACATGGCAGAGGGCAACAGTTCATGGTGGCAGAAAACAGCAAAAGGAACAAAAGCAAAAAGGGAGGAGCAACAGAGAGCAAGCAGCCTTTTTCCTTCCTTTCATACTGTATGCAAACTACCCACTCCAGGGCGGGTGAAGCACTCACACCCATAATCCCAGCATTGGACTCTGAATCAATCAAAAACTGTAGAAGCCCGCCCCATAACTGCAGGAAGCTTTGAGGGGACATCCAGACACAATCCATAACACCTATCCACTCTCAGTGATGAGAACCATTTCCCACACTCAGGGAACCATCATGACTCCTGTGTAGAACCTTCTTTGAGAAGACCAACCAACTATCTTCTAGCAGAATGATTACATTAGACTATGTATTAATCAGGGATAGATAACTACTATCACAAACAATCCTGAAGTGTCAAGGGTTTAACACCTCATTCATGGGCATGCCTCCAATGACCTAAGGACCTTTGATGAGGCCCCACCTCCTCTAACCCCTACCCACTGAGTCACCCTAGGATCAAGTTTCTAAGACAGGGACATTTGGGGAACACTCATCCAAACTACAGCAGTTTGCAAGTTCAACTTTCCACTCTGTGAACATTCTTGTTTGTGTCACAGTCCAGTGCTGGTTGAAGGCAACTTTCCTTCATGCAGTCACTCAGGCATCCAGTTTCCTATTTTGCAGCTCTGCTTCAAGTAGGCTCTCCAACTTCTTTTCATTCAACTAGAAGATGGGAAGGAGGAAGAGAGAGTTTTGTGTGGGTCTTTTCTGTGAGCTAGAAGTGACTAGCTGTTATTTTTCATTCACATGCTGTCGGTGAGAATTCATTGTTATTCTTGCCTCCCACTCTTTTCCTTCTCCCCCAGGCAACCATTGCTCTGCTTTGGGTATCTACAGAGCATTTTTAGTTTTCATGTACTATGCACTCTTTGCCTGGCATCTTTTCCTTGGTATAGTTATTCTGTGAGTCATCCACATTGTAGTATGTATCAGTAGTTCATTCCTTTTTATTGCTGAGTAGTATTCTATTGTATGAAAGTACCACAATTTGTTATTCATTCAATGTGAATGACAGTCTCATTACCTTGTTATGCTGCTCTGATATCTGGAAGAAAATATACAAGGTGTGATTGAAAAATATAATGAATGTTTAAATTTTAAAAATGTATTACAATAAAAGACACATTGCTATTAATCCCCCTCAAAATACTTCCCCATGTTTCAAACACTTACGCCACTGGTTGCCACTTTCTGAAGCAGTTCTGGCAGTCTTCTTTCATGAATGTCTTTATTTATGCTGTTATGGCTGCCTTGGTATATTGAATTGATGCAAAATGTTTATTTTTCATGTTCATTTTGATTCTGGGAAGAGCCAGAAGTCACATGGTGCCAGATTCAGTGAAGGATGAGGATAGACTGTAATGTTTTTATGAGCCTGCCTTTCTGTTGGATGTCACTTGGCAGCAGCATTAACCATATTTTTGATCATGTATCTTAAAGATTTCTAGAACTGCTTCAGAAAGTAGAAGAATGACAGGGATAAGTATGTTTAAAACAAGGGGGGTTAATAGCAATGTCATTTACTGTAATAAGTTCTTTAAAAAACATTTTAAAATGTTGGGATTGGAGGAGGTGAGACCTTAGAGGTCTTTAGGTCATTGGAGGTGTTTATTTTCATCATACTTCATGATTAAAACAAGTATACAATGTATAATATTTTGAAATTAGATCTTTCACAGCTGTTTAAACTTACATGTTTTTACATGTTTACCTCAAATGGGTGAAACTGAGCATGGTGATGTGTACGTGTAGTCGTAGTTACTGGGGAAGTTGCGGTGGGAGGATCACTTGAGCCTACAAGTTGGGGACCAGTGTGAGCAACATAGCAACATCTTATCTTTAAAAAATGGGTGAGAGAAGGACAGGCTTCATGAATGTGCAACCTGCGTGCTTGCACAGGGGCCCATACTCAGAAGAGCTCCATGTGTGGCTTGTTGTTGTCCATTGCCTTCTTATATTCTTAAAATTTGAACAAAGGGCCTACATTTTCACTTTACACTGGGTGCTACAATTTATGTAGCTGGTACTGCATAAGAGTAAGTATAGTTTTAAAAACTGATTTTAGGAGAAATGCCAGCAAAAGTTTGAAGATCCACTGATTTTTATATTAGTCAAATTTCTGTCACTATAATGAGACATCTGAGTCAATTATAAGGAGGAAAGGTTCATTTTGGCTTACAGTTTTAAAAGTTTCAGTCCAAGATTGAATTGTCCCTTTTTCTATGGCTGCTGCTGAAGGAAATATGTTATGGCAGGAGCAGATGGTGGATCAAACCTTTCATGTAATAGCCGAAAAGCAAAGAGAGAAAGGAAGAAGAGTCAAGGTCCCTCACAAGTATACCCCCATTACCTAAGGACTTTCAACTAGGCCCCACCTCCTACATTTCCAGTACCTCTCAATAGAGTCACACTTGGACAAATGGACCTTTAACATATGGACTTTTGGGAGACATTCATTAAACCATAGTACTTTGCAAATTCTTTCCACCATGTGATTGCTCTCCACTCCCACCCAAGGCAACAGGCACAGAAGGATGATATTCATTGATTTACATATGTTGAACCATTCCTGCATCCCTGGGATGAATCCTGTTTCATCACGAAGTGTGATCTTTTTGCTATAGTTTTCATTATAGAGATGTTTCATTTACTCGGTAAGGTTAATTCTTAAATGTTTAATTTTTGGTGCTGTTGTGAATGCTATTTTTTCCTAATTTCTTTTTCAGTGGGTTCATTAATGCACAGGAATGCAATTGATTTTTGTGTGTTGATTTTGTAGCCTGCTACTTTACTGAATTTGCTTCAGTAATGAGTCTTCTGGTGAATTTTTTGGGTCTTCTATGTACAGGATCATGTCATCTGCAAATAATAATAATTTGACTTCCTTTTCTACACATATC
>NW_004955408.1:29797817-29799041 GCF_000276665.1 Chinchilla lanigera
TTGAGCCACCCTCTCATCCCTAGGATAAAATCTAGTTGATCATGATATATGATGTTTTTGATGATTTGTTTCATTCTGTTTTCCAGTATGTTGTTGAGGAGTTTTACATTTATATTTATTAAAGAGATTGGCTCTCTTTTTTAGTTGAATTCCTATCTGGTTTTGGAATTAGGATAATGGTAGCTCACAGGAATGAATTTGGGAGCTTTCAGTTTAATTAAAAACCTAGAGAAGTGTTGGTGTTAAAATTTCCATGAAGTTTTTGTAGAATTCAGCAGTGAACCCATCTGGACCTAGACTTTTCTTAGTTCGTAGGTTTTTTATTACTTCTTTAACTTTGTTGCCCATTACTGAATTATTCAGGGTTTTTAAATATCTTTGTTCAATTTTGGTAAGTTATATGTATCTAGAAAGGTATTATTTTTCAACATTCTCCAATTTATTGGTATACAGGCTTGTGAAGTAGTCGTTAGTAATGTTTTTAATTGTGGCAATGTCTTGTGATTTCACTTCTTGTATGGATCTTTTTTCTTATTTTTTGGTTAATTTTCTTAGGATTTATGTTTTGTTTATTTTTATGAAGAATCAGTGTTTAGATTCATTAATTCTTTTTTTTTTTGGTCTCAATTTCATTGATTTCTGCTCTGATCTTTATAATTGCCTTCCTTGTATTAGCTTTGGGTTTAGGTTGTTCTTATTTTTCTAGAACCTCGAGGTACATCAATAGGTTATTTATTTGGGTTTGCTCTGTTATTGTGATGTGGGCATTTACAACTGTAAACTTTCCTCTTAAGACTGCTTTTTTTGTGTCCTATAAGTTCTGGCATATTTTACTAGCATTATCATTTAGTCAATTTTATTTACTATTTCAGAGAACCAACTCTTCAATTCATTGATCTTTATGTTGTTTTCTTAGTTTCCATTGCATTAATTTCTGATCTGATCTTTATAATTTCCTCCCTCATATGAGCTTTGGGCTTGACTTTCTCTTTTTCTAGAAGTTTGAGGTTCAACATTAAGTTGTTTATTTGAGTTTGCTCTGTTTTTTTGATATGGTTATTCACTGCTCTAAATTTCCTTCTTAAGATTGCTTTCATTGTGTCCCAAAAGTTCCCAGTATGTTGTATTATCAATTAATTGTAGAAACTGTCTAACTTCCCCTTTAATTTCATTTGTGACCCATTGGTTGTTCAGGAGGGTTTTATTTAATTTTTATGTGTTTCC
>NW_004955408.1:29801592-29803293 GCF_000276665.1 Chinchilla lanigera
AGAGACAGGAAAAATAAGTCCACTTCCAGGTTTGTCTCTGCTGCCACTGATAGACAACATGTGGAGACAGAGTCCAGATCTCTGTTGATTTATCCCAGCAAGCCAGCAGTAGCTTTGTGGTGAGGTAGTGGATAATCTCAGCGAGCCTGAACCTTTATTTCCCCTGAAGTTCAGCCTGGATTCTGGCCATGAGGCTGACACCAGATCTGTTCAGCCTGCAGCCATTAGCGTACCTTCTGCAGGCTTGGACTCAGCTGGGAATTGCTAGATGGGCCCAGCAGTTCTTCTGAGTTCTGAACTCGGTTGGCCCCCCTCCAAGATGGCTCCTGGACAGTTGCTGTCTCCTGGAGGACAACTGAGCCCTCAGCATCACTCCCAGCTGGTGCAGTCCTGCATGTCCACTGTAGCTTTCCACTCTTGTGTTTCTCTGTGGAGGCCTCTGGTGTTTCTAGAGGTTACCATGTCTCCCAAGTTTGAACAACTCCTCACATTGCAGTGAGTCCCAACTCAGAGAGAAGGCTCTGCCAGCTTAACCTACTTCTTCTTTGAAGTTTCTCTCTTTGCTCTCCCTATGGGCTTCAATTCTTGCTTCAGATCCTTCCTGGCTCTAGGGGACCCACTTCCCTGCTTTTTGTACCCCTTGCATTGCTATATTCCAGAGTCTGGATGTCAGCTCACGAGAAAGTTTATTTTGGCTCACAGTTTGTAGAGGTTTTAGTCTGTCTGGGTCCAAGGCAGGGCAGGATGGCACAGGAGCATTGCAGAGAGACATGATAAAGGAGAAACAGCTAATGGTAGGTTAGCAGGAAGTAGAGAGAGAAAGATCAAGGGAGAAGGGAGGGAGATAGACCCTTCCAGGCCACACCTTTAGTGACCCACCTTCTCCCAACATCATATTTAGCTGTAAACTTTTTTTGCGGGGATGGTTAAGACAGGTTCTCATCATGTAGTTCAGGCTGGCCTTGAACTCACTATGTAGCTCAGGCTGGCAATGAACTTGAAGCAATTCCTCCTGCCTCAGCCTCCCAAGTGCTGGGATTATAGGTGAGTGGCACCACACCTGGTTTAGTTGTAAACTTTTCTGTGGATTAATCCACTGATTAGCATCATGCTACTGTGATCTGATCACCTCCCCAAAGCTCCACCTATGAGGGCATGAGGCTTTGGAGAGGACATCTAGATATAAACCATAACATATAGACTTGAACCATTTCATTTACATACTTAAAGGCTTACTTATCCAAGTTGCCTAAAATTTCCTTTGTAACTTCTCATAGGGGAAAGAATAGGTGGCCTTATATCTGGGCATATATTGTATTTAAGAGAATAGCTCCTGTCCTGTAGGTGCTTTCCATGTGGAGCAGATGTTCATTTATCCATGATTTGATAAGGGCTGTAATGGGCAAAACTAAGAGCCCATGGAAGTACCAAAGATGCCCAGGTGGTTGGGGAGATGTTTATTTTAAAATTTTTATTGTGTTCTAATCAGTGCACAATACATGTATTTTAAGTGTACAGCTTGATGGATTTTCAAAAACTGAACATCCTGGTGTAATCAGCATCCAGCTAAGGAAAAAAAATGTCTACAATTTGTTTCCGGTCACTAGATACCTCCTGTCTCCACCTCACTCCACATCAAGTATGATAAGATCTGATTTCTTGTAACATATTAGTTTTGCTTCTTTCTTTCTTTCTTTCTTT
>NW_004955408.1:29803393-29804669 GCF_000276665.1 Chinchilla lanigera
TTAAGCATGTTTTTCATTGTGATCATCATCTCTGTAGTTATCTAAAAATTATTTCTGATTTGATTTTTTTCTAGATCCTCATTCATTTGCTTTGTTGTGACCACTTCAGAGAGGCCAGGTGGGTGGTTTTTGGATTGTTCCGCCTCATTGACCCCTGGGTTTGCCTGGATGTCTAGGGTTGTATCTTTTTTAAGTGTCTTCTCTTCTTTTAAGTTTAATTCCTAGGTTGAAGCTTGTAAATTGCCTGTGGTGAGTCAGTTTATTGTTAGTACTTAGAACTCTTAGGAAATGACTATTTCTCAGAGGTGTCTTCCAGGTATAGCTGGTTTTGGGGTTTTGACTCTGTTGCAAGCTCCTATCTCTTCAATTTGTAGTGGATGAGAAGTTGCTGCCTGCTTGGCCCAGCCTCTGGTCCTTTGGCACTGGCCCACAGTATTTTTTATGATACTTAGGCAATTCCAGTCTTGGAATGCAAGGAAGAACATCTAGTTAGAACAATTATGTCACTTTGGCTAAAGTGGTACTATCAAAATACAATAAAATCAAACACAGCCTAGAAAATCTCAAACTCAGGTGACCATCAGTTTGGTACTTTTAACCATATGAGGTAGACTTGTGGTTATATAACAAAATCTAAATCATACCAGAAAATTGTAAGCAGCAATTAAATTCTCAATATATCAATTTTACCTCAGGGGAAAAAATTTAAAAGGTATTATGGAAAAATATTGAAATAGAAGAAGAGGAAGAGATTAGAAACAAGGCTGAGAAGAGTGTGGTTGCACATGCCTGTAATTCCAACTCCCAGGAGGCTGAGGCAGGAGGATTGCCATGAGTTTGAGGCCAACTTGAAACACATAGCAAAACCCTGTCTCAAAAACAAAAACAACCAACCATACAAAGAACACCAACAGAAAAAGAAGCAAGGCTGGATGACAAAGGGGGCGTCATGCAAACTTTGGAGAACTGGTGCAGAAGACAGAAGGGAAAGAGAGAAGGAAGAAATAGAAGGTAGAACAGTATAGACCAACAACCACAAAGAAGCTATAAACCATGTTCACATTCATATAAGAACAAGACCAAAGAATGGAGGAGGAAAAACCAAAACCAAACCAAAACAACAACAACAACAACAAAAAAAACCAAACAAGAAAAGAGAGTCAGGAAAAATAAGTCCACTTCCAGGTTTGTCTCTGCTGCCACTGATAGACAACATGTGGAGACAGAGTCCAGATCTCTGTTGATTTATCCCAGCAAGCCAGCAGTAGCTTTGTGG
>NW_004955408.1:29810591-29815295 GCF_000276665.1 Chinchilla lanigera
GGAGCCAGCAGGCAGGAAGCTAGCCAGCCCGAAGGCTGGCGCTCCCCACCCGCAGCTCCCTGTGCGCCAGAAGCCCTCCTTCCGGGAAACCCCGTCCCTAAATAATTGAAAACAGAACTATCATATAATCCAGCAATTCCACTACTGTGTATATATCCAAAGAAAATGAAAAGAGTAGAATGAACTCCATGTTTATTGCAGCACTATTCATGATAGCCAAAATATGGAATTAATATGTGTCTGATGGATGGATAAATAAAATGTGGTATGTATGCATATGGAATAGTATTCAGCCATAAAAATATGAAATTCTGTCATTTGTGAGAACATGAATAGAATTGGGGATTATTACATTAAGTAAAATAAGCCAAGCATATTCATATGTGTTGGGAGTGGCTGAAGCTGGAAATTGGCCATAGGTGTTGGGGCAGGACAGAGCCAGAGTGCCTCAAGCAGTTAAGCTATCTCAGTCTTGAGAAAAACATCTTGCCTGGACAATTTCAGTCTTTAGTTGCTAGGCAACATTGCCTGTCATGATAGGAACCTTGCAAGGGTATAAATAAATGCCCTTACTATTGTAGTTCAGTCCTCTTGCCCATCAAGTAAGAGGCCACTCCACCTGACCCCAGATTTTATCTCTTGTCTTTGTTTTTTAAATCCTCTCTCTGTTTCCTCTTGGGGACCACTGAGAGACCACTGAGTCCTACAATATGTGGAACCTAAAAAAGATAATCTCAGGGCTGGGGATTTAGCTCAGCGGCACAGTGCCTGCCTGGCAAGTGCAAAGTCATGAGTTCAGTTCCCGGTACTGAAAAAAAAAACCAAAAATCTCACAGAAATTGAGATTGGAATAGTGGTGAGGTGAGGCTGAGGTGAATTGGGAAAGGTTAGTTAATGGGTACAAAGTTATAGTTAACTCAGTGGGGTTATTATAGATAATGATAATGTACTGTATAATTCTATTTTTAAATTCTTTATATAACTTTTTAACTTCCTCCATCCCAATGTATATTTTTGAGAGCTAGAAGAAAGGATTTTGAACATTTTCACCACAAAGAAATGTTTGAGGAGTTAGATGTGTTTACCACCATTTAAATGTTACACAGTGTAAATATGTATCTAAAACATCACATGGTACCACAAAAAATGTACAATTTTATGTATGAATTAAAAAATTTAAATGCACTAAAAAGGTGAATCTATCTTTTATTTCTTTCTATCACATTCCATATCCAATTCATTACAATTTTGTCAGCTTTCATTAAAAATACATTAAAATCCAGGTTTAGTGGTGCACACCAGTAGTCCCAGCTATTTGTGAGGCTGAAGCAAGAGGATCACCTGAACCCAGGAGTTTGAGGAAAAACTAGGCAATAGAGTAGTAACTTGTCTTAAAACAAAACAAAACAAAACAAAACAAAACAAAACAAAAAATGCAACACGAATCTGATCAGGTTTTACTATCTCCACTGAGATGTCAACATCTTATAATCAGATTATTGCCATAACTTTGTAGCTGGGCTTCTTCACTAACTCCTAACCTAGCCTAATTCCAACAGTGGTCGGAATAATCCTTTCAGTTTATGAGCTAAACATCTCACTTCTCTGATTGTACCCTGCAGTGACTCCCCATATCACACAATAAAAATCAAGCTAAAATTCTCACCGTCTAAGCCCCTACTGTCCATCACTGACTCTCTTAATACTTTTCTCTTTCCTACTCTGCTCTAACCTTACTGGTCTCCTTGCTGTTTCTTGAAATAGTAAGTAAGCTTCGGTCTGCTCAGGCTGGCCTCATACCTCTGATAATCCTTCTGCTTCAGCCTCCTGAGTGCACATTTTTTTTGAGACAGGATCTCACTGTGTGGTACAGGCTGCCCTTGAACACACTATGTGGCCCAGTCTGGCCTCAAACTCATGGCAATTCTCCTGCCTCAACATCCTGAGTTCTGGGATTATAGGTGTGTTTATTTTACTGGTATAAAATAAAATTTTAAATTAAAAAAATAAAAAGAACTTGCTGTGTAGCTCAGTGGTAGAGCACCCTGGTTCAATCCCCAGTAACCCCTACCACACACACAAGCAGAGAAATGAACAATATAACTCATGAAACATTATTTCCAAAAATTGAATGCAAATCTGAAGAAAGAGAAAAATCATGCAAATTAATAATGTAATAGAAAGCAGAGAGATAGAGATAGATAGATGAGAGACAGAAAGAGAGAGAGAGAGGGAGAGAGAGAAAGAGAGAGAGAGAGAGAGAGAGAGAGAGAGAGGAAATATGTCCAAAATCAGGAAAGAATTTTTAATTATAAGGTGTCTTAGTTGCTGGGACAAAATACCTGACACCCACAAGTTAAAGGAGGAAAGGTTTATTTTAGCTCACAGTTGATAGAGGTTTCAGTCTAGAGTTGGCTGGCTCCAAAGCAGGACAGCATAGCAGAGGAGGATGGCAGAGGAGAAAGAGTCCACAGCAAGGTAGTCAGTAAGCAGCAGTCCTTAAGGGCATGGGGAGATATAGATCTCCAGGGCACATCCCCAATGTTCCACATTCTCCTACCAGGCTTCATCTCCCAGCATCACACTCAGATATAAACTAATAAGTGGACTAATCCAGTATCACACACCCATGATCCAGTATCACACACCCATGATCCAGCCACCTCCCAAGAGCTCCACCTATGAGTGCATGAGGCTTTGGGGGGGACATTTAGATATAAACCATAACATAAGGAAACATAAACAACTTTTTTTTGCACAGCTGGGGGTTGAACTCAGGGCTTTGTGCATGCTAGGCAAGTGCTCTACCACTGAGCTACATCCCCAGCAGGAAACATAAACAACTTTATATCAAAAAATTAGATGACAAGTGAAATAAGAAAGTTACTACAATTGGCTGAAGAAAAAAATGGAGGGCCTGGGGATTTAGCTCAGTGGCACAGAGCCTGCTTGGCAAGCACAAGGTCGTGAGTTTGATTCCTGGTACTGGAAAAAAAAAAAAAAAAAAAAAAAGAAAAAAAAAGGAAAATCTAAATAGACCTATAACAAGTTAATAAATAGAATTGACAGTTAAAAAATCTCTAAAGAGAAGCCTAGTTCTAGATGACTTCCTTGGAGAATTCTCCCAACATTTAAAGAAAATATTATAAGCAGATAATAACTACATCATCATCTCCATAGAAGTCAGAGACAGTGTGAAAAAGATGATTTCAGGAAGAGGACAGGATACCAGCTAGTATCCTTGAGATCTAACATGCGGCACATCAGTGAAGATAGTGGAATAATGACTTTTGAGAATTCACTCCTGTGAGAATGAGGTTTTGTTTGTTTTATCTAGTATTTTTATGTTTTCTATTTTATTTGTTTCTACTCTAATCTCTTTTTCTTGTTAATGGGTATAGGATTTCAGTTTGTATGAAGGTGATGAATTCTGGAGGTAGATTGCACAAAATGTAAGTGTATTTAGTACCACTGAATTGAACACTAAAAGTGGTTAAGATGGTAAATATTACATCTATTTTACATCAGTTCTTTTTTGAGACAGAGTTTCACTATTATAGTTCAGGGTGGCCCTGAACTCACTATGTAGCCCAGGCTGGCCTCAAACTCTCAGTAATCTTCCTGCCTCAGTCTCCCAGGTGCTGGGACTACAGACAAATGCCACCATGCCAAGCTACAACAATTTTTTTTAAACTGCTGATTTTTTTAAAAAAAGGAAAGGCTGATATGACAAGATGAAGACATAGGAAGAGATAACTTCAAAAAGTCTGAAGCTCACAGTGCCCTGGGGAGAGTAGTAGATGAAAAATCCCAGTGTAAACTCAAGTATATCAGTATAAAATGATGGCCCTATCCATATGAGGGATGAAGTCCTCCATTTCCTAGGACCCAGCGATATTAGATACTTATTACCTTAACAACATTGGATGATGGTACATTTTATCCTTCCATTTTGACAGTGTTCTAAGTACCTTTAAGTGCATCAACTGACTTACTGTTAACTATAATGCTATGAAATAAATTTTAATAGTATTCTGATTTTACAAGTGGGAAAACTGTGTCAAAAAGAAGTTCAGCCAGTCATGGTAATGTGCACCTGTAGTCCCAGCTACTTAAGAAGCTGAGCCAGAAAAGTCACTTGAATCCAAGAATTTGAAAGAAGCCTAGGCAAATGAGTTTGGTAATAACTTACCCAAGGTTATCTGACTGGCTGATAAATGGGAGGCATTTATTTGCTCACAAAAATTATGGGTCAGACTTTAAAATACATGTTGGACCCAAGAAAGAATAAAACCTGTCTGCACCCTCTAAGAACCACTAAAAGTACATGAACAACATCAGTTTGGTGTTTAAAGGTTAATATGTTCCAGCTACCAAGGACTGTTTCACCATTCCAGTGATATGGCTGTTGGTATTCATAGGAAACTTTAAAAATTTCTTTACTGGAAATGACTTTCTAAACAAAAATGACCGATGTTAACAAAAGCCAAAAGCTTAAAATGGTCACTAAAGACAAGCGGGGGAAAAAAGCACCCATTGGATTTGGAAGGTAGTTCACTGGGGTAGGGTGAGATTCTTCACGGGATCTAGGAGGAGGTGCAGAAGAAATGATACAAAGGTTTGGGAAATAGAATGGGTGCTGTCCACGGTGCTGAACCTATGTTCCCATTATGGAGCGGTGCTACCAATTGTATTAAAGTCTCT
>NW_004955408.1:29815635-29822534 GCF_000276665.1 Chinchilla lanigera
GGATCATATGTTTGGATGTTACATTCCTGTTAAATTTGTATAATAAATTCCTAAAAAGTTACTCTCAAGTTCTATATTTATCTATATTTCAGACTTTAACAAACACCTCGGGGATCAGCTCTGGCCTGCAGACAACACTGTACATCGTACTCTTCTATGGAAGTGGTCCAACTGTCAGGCTGCCAAAAGAATTCTCTAAATGGTGAAAAATAAAAAATTCTTACGGACCTCCATGGAATGTGTATAAGGAGGTAGTGTCCAAGTGGCCCCACGATAATATTTCAGACCACATTAACTCAGACACTGGGGAGAAGTGATGTAGTTTCCAAGTAGCAAAAGTATTGCACTATACTGATGATAGGACAATATGTTTCTGAGTGGTGACAGGGCTGGAAATATAAGTGCACTCCTTCCATTTAGCAGTAAGCTCATTTCACACTGACTACCAAGACCACTGAAATTGGATGCCACTTGTGAGATTTACAGGAGATACTAGGGAGCTACCTTATTTCCCCTTCTATTGTTCCCCTTAAACTCCAGTGGGTATTCGCTAAATGCTGTGCCCTTTCTGGGAGACGCACTCAACCTCTATTCTTGCCTTTTCATCGACCTGTCTAATTCCTACTCACCTTTCAAGATTCAAGCCCAGCGGCACTAACTTAGGTTTTTCTTCCCCTGGGCTCCTCAAGGCCTTGTATATCTCTCCATCACAGTGTTAATCACGTCAAGTTGTAATTGCTCACTTACAAGCAAGTTCCTCAGGGACTTAGAGCTGGGAGAGACAAACACCTGAAATTATGCCACAAATTCATTTCTGTGCTCCATAAATCCAGAAATTGCATGAGTTGCACTGGAGAAAGGGAAGAGAGGTGAAAGAAAGGAGAGTATGGAGAGAAAAGGCAGGGAAGGGAGGAAAAAGACAGAGAAAATGGAGGAAAATAGAGATAGGGAGAAGAAGAAGAAGAAGAAAAAGAAGAGGAGGAGGAGGATGAAGAAGATAGAAGAGGAGGAGGCTGCACCAGGAAAATCTAGTGTAAACAAACAAACAAACAACAACTGCTATTAGGCAGACGGTGTTGAGAGGTCAAAGAAAGAGGCAGAAAAATCCAGGATTACACAATGTAATCATCATTGGGAATTTAGTGAGAGAAACATGACCAAGAGCAGCTGTCAAGACTGGTGGGCCCCCGTGACTTGGCCAGAGGGAGGGTGCTTACATATAAGTGCTGAGGACAAAGAGGTTTCCATCCAAACTGGAATATTCCTGCTTTGTGTCAAGCTATCATTAAAGCTATAAGGCATAGTACAGGTGTGGACAGTTACAGGGTCTAGTTATAAAGCTCCACATACAGGTCTCATGGTTTTGCTTATTTATATTGTGCCAGGAAACAATTCATAGAAAATAGGCTATGGTTACTCAACCATGGTGTTTATGACTCAGAATGGCAGCATTGAGGTCAAGCTGGATTTATACAAAGGAAGAAAGCAAGAATGAAAGAGAGAGAAAGAAGGGCAAGTGATAATGTGTCATAATTGTGGAGACAATTATGACATAATGTGTCATAATTCTGGAGTTCTTGAACCTCCCCAGTTCACCATGGCCCCTCCTCTGGACCACTGACCTCTACACTCATCTTCTTTCCTGGCCTGTGGAAAAATACTTTCGATTCCTCATAACTCTAACTATAAAGGAGTCTTCTATGACAGTTCCTTGCCCTTGCTCTTCTCCCCAGAACACCTAGTCACTGAAGTGGGGTGGTGGTGCCAAATGCAAAAACATCAATAGATTCATTGGACCAAGATCCAGCCACTTGATCTGCTTCACTTAGCCCTAGGCCATAATGCTCACACTGATGCCCCTGACAATTCTCTCCTCTTCTAGTTAATTTCCTCAGAGGTCCTGTCACTGGACAGATTCTGAGGAGGCCCCAAGAAAGAGAAAATGTGGATGGGGTTCATAGGCCTGGTGCAGAAAAGCATTTCAGGATGTGGCAGTGAGAGGTGTAGGCTGATTGATTTTGGATGGAAATGGGGATGAGACTTCAGCTTTAGGAGCTGACAGGGGCACAGCTCTGATAAAGAGGATGAGAGTAGCTGCTCAGAAAGAGGAAGCAGTTTTTATGAAATTGTTTGGGTGGGCTAGGGTCTGACTGATCATTATCTTAGTTCTGATTTTGTAAGTGGTCTTATTGCTGGAGGGGCAGTTTGATTTCCATGAGATCATTATTGTTCTTGGGAAGTCTCAGTTTTGTAGAAGCTTTCCTGGAATCCAAGGTAATTGTAGGTTTAGGGCAATAGTTGGAGACTTCTGGGCACTTACTGGTCATTGAATGGCCCTGTAAATATGTTATATTGGTGTCCTTGGTCTTGCAGTGGATAAAATAGATTATATAAGTTTAGGGCCAATCAACCTTTTATTGCCAGTTTTTTTGGTACCAGAAATCAAACTTAGGACCTTGCACTTGCCAGGCAGGGGCTGTGCTGATGAGCTATATCCCCAGCCCTATTGCTAGTTTTTAGATAGACAGTCTCTAAATAATTAACATGCCTATAAGTAGAATTCAGCAGGGATCTGACCCAAAGTTTTAAGGTAATAAGGGAGACACATACAAAGTGAAGAGCAAGCTTTGTGTTTTGCTTTTAGTTGCCCACTGGGCACCTGTAGACAAAAGCAGGTTTAAGTCCACGACTGCCTCAGAAGAAAGCACAAATCATGCTTTTAATGAGTAACCAGTTAAGGACCCAGGAGTGCACCTGCTCTGTGCCCCTGCAGTGGTCTCTGCCTCAGCCTCACTGCCTCCTTCACCAATCTGTCCTTCCTTGGGGCTTCCAGGCAGTCAGTCTACTTTATGGGCCTATGCCTGGCTGGACCCCAAAATTTAGGAGGCTTGGTGCCCTTTCCATATTCTGGGGGTTCCCATAGGCAGGGCAAAAATCAAAGGGAGCAGCTGGCCCATGCCTTGGTTCCTACGTGTCAATCAGGAAGCCATTGATGACAGCACTGAGGAAACTGCCTAGGAAAATGTGGGCAAATGCCACATCTCAGTCCAGTTCTCAGTTCTCCAACCAAAATGCCACTTTCCCACAGTAAAATGCTTGTGTCTTTTGGAAGTCTCCACTGTCTTCCAAAAACCTCTTCAGGAAGAGTAATGAAATGCACAGATTTGGCTGAGGTACCAGGACACCTCTCTGGGTTCAGTCCTCCTAAAAGCAAATCATCTTTCCTCACACCAGAGCCTGGACATAGGATGCAGATGTCTGAGACTATCCTCTGTTTATCATAGTCTTTGTCAAGTTCTCTAACTGGTAAGCCCTCCTGTCCTCAGAGGGAGATTTCTATCTAGTTTTTCATGCATGTGAAAGGCCTCATTCTTCAGATTCAAAGTTCATTGTCTGTGATAAGATAAAACCCAGGAGAAAGGGAGAGGAGGGAATGGGATACTGAGGTGGAGCGACAAGAGAGGAGGGGGATGACAAATGCAGAAAGTGACACAGGTGCCCTCTACTACTTCTCTCTTCCTTCCCATTTTTTTTGAGACAGTGTCTCATCAGGTAGTTTAGGTTGGCCTTGAACTCACTATGTAAGACAGGCTGGCCTCAAACTCATTTTTTTTTAAATTTTATTTTATTTATTTATTTATTTATTTTGGTTTTTCTCCTGTACCAGGAACCGAATTCACGACCTTGTGCTTGCCAGGCAGGCGTTTTGCCGCTGAGCTAAATCCCCAGCCCCTGGCCTCAAACTCATCGTAATCCTTCTGTCTCAGCCTCCCAAGTACAGCACCAGGCCTGGCTGTTCCTTCCCACTGTTTTCCTTCCCTCCAACCTTGTGCCACATGTTGTCTTTCTCCTCTCTTATTTTCAGATGTACGTTTTATTGTTCAGACATGATGAGGCTAACAGACCAAGAGGTGACTGACATTAAATAGATAGTCTGTCACTTCAATTCCCAAGTGGGTACCCAGGGAAGCACCAGTGGCTGTTAGGGGGCAGAAAGAGGGAAGGGAATTCTGGGCAGAAGACTGTACTGTGGTTTGTTTTTTTTTTTTTTTTTTTTTTCAGGAACAAATTTGCAAGCCAAATTAAATAGGCTTAAGACTTGCTAGTTTGAAAGATTACAATTAACCTCCCCTGTGTATGAAAATATTTATAATTATGCAGGTGAATTGTTATACCAGTAGTGTAACAATATACTGTACACAAACAGTTGTGTATGAAAAACTTACACAAACTTTTTTAAAGAAAGAAAAAAATTTAAAAAGAAAAATAGAGTCAGATGTGAAAACAGCACAAACAATCCCTTCAAGGAGGCTGAAGCAAGAGGATCACAAGTTTGAGCCCAGCCTGGGCAACTTAGCCACTTAGTGAGATCCTGTTTCAAAATTAAATTTAAAAATGCGTGGCAGCATGGCTCAATGCAAAGGCCCTGAAGCTCAGTCTGGGTCAATCCTCAGTACGGGAGTAGTGAGAGAGCGAAGCAAAATAGTTGGGCCTCTGAAAGAATTAAAAGCATCATACCATAGTGATGTATGCACACTGATGTTTATAACGGCACAGTTTGTAATAGCTAAATCTTGGAAACAGCCCAAATGCCCACCAACCAATGAATGGATAAAGAAGATGTGGTTTTCTTATACAGTGGAGTACTACTCAGGCATAAAGAAGGATAAACTTGAGACATTTCTATGTAGATGTATTCACCTTGAGATCATACTCTTAAGTGAAATAAACGAGACAGACATGTGTAAATACCACATTATTTCTGTGATGTGAGAAATTGAAAGTGCAAATAAGGATCAAAATGTATAACAGGTATTGTGAAACACAAAGAAAATTTTAAATGGAAAGGGGAGCTGGGCATGGTGGCAAATGCCTGTAATCCCAGCACTTGGGAGGCTGAGGCAGGAGGATCGTTGTGAGTTTGAGACCAGCCTGAGCTCAAGGCCAGCCTAAACTGCATGGCCAGACCCTGTCTCAAAAAGACAAAAATAAATAAAAAAAATAGGAAAAGGAACTAGGGAGGGGGGAGGAGGAAAAGAAAGGAAGGGAAAAAAATGAGAAAAGAAGAAAAAATGGAAATAAAGCTCTTATAAATAAGGAGGGGTGTTGAAGGGAGGATAGAAGAATGGAAAAAAAAGAATCAAGACACATCATGTACACGTACAGATTCCCTATGATGAATATGAGCACTACGTATACCTAAAATGTACCAATAAACTTAATTAATTTATAAAAAATAGTTGGGCCTCCGCCGGGGATCAGGATACTGCCGCATCCAGTCCTAGAAAGCCCCTGCCAGGTTCAGTCTTTGAAAAAAAATGTGAACTGCTGAGCTGGGTCTTATTCCTCATCCTCCCCCATCCCTGCCTTGGAAACGAGGATTTCGGATTGTAGTCTTGCTCTGCCGTTCGTTGAAGGATCTTTCAGGGCTGTTCCAGAAGAGGGCTAATTGTCCTTGGCTGACCACCCACCTAGCAGAGTGCTCTGCCATTCAGAGGCTGAAGTCAATCATCTCAGCTGCAGGCTACTGCTGTGTGAAAGCTCATGAGTTGAATGTGCAGAAGAGGGGGTATAGGGCTGCTCCCTAGGTGCAGGGAGCGACAGAGCCGGTGTTTGCCTCCCTATAGTAGAGTCTCCTCCTGGGGAGTTTGTGCTTTAAGGGCAGCAGGATAGAATCAAATAAAACTGAAAATCAAACTATTTCTGAAGAGTCACTAAATATTGTAGACATCGTAGCCCAAGAGAAAAACTGAAAATAGCTTCTAGCTACTTGAGTAACAAGAGAAAAATACCGTACTCCATAACTTTTTTAAATTTCAAAACTCAAAAGGTAATGATAATGGAATAGAAACCTACTAATGAGAAGAATGGAATGGGTTTTTTTGGCGCAGAGAGGATTGCATTGAACTTAATTGGTTAGTGTTTTCTCTCAACAAAATCTATTGCAAATGCTTTTTATGCCTATCATCTGTCTTTTCACATAATACTGTCAAATACTGATATGAATCCACAAGTTTAATTCATCATATTCGTTAGTTGGAAGGCATTTACAGGCATATAGATTAGAATTCTATTAGCTGCTTTTCTCTTGACATTTGTCATTTAGCATGAGCAAGTTAATCACTTCCAAATGAAGGTTAGGCAGAAGCTTCTCAATGGTAAAATTAAATAGATTTAGAAATATGGAAATTTCCTTTGCACTACATTAGGATTAAAAAAAAAAGCTGCTGGAACCATAGCTTGAATTTGCAAAATATGCCCCCTGGAAGTTTGTGTGGAACTAAGGGTCTTACTTCATTAATCTTTGGCACCAGGAGAGGTGTATAAAGCAGCTTGAATATTACTTGTGATTCTGACAGTATAACCTGTTTCAGAAATGACTTTACAGAAATGTAAGTTTCTGTGCGATAAAGAGTTAGTTAGCTCAGCAGGTTTGGGTGTTCAAAGCCTTTATATTTCAAAGAAACTGAGCCTTGACTGACTCCTGAGAGATAACATCTCAGCTCACAGAATATGCTACCTCGTGAGAGTATAGTTATCCCTCACTATCTGTGGAGCATTGGTTCCAGGACCCCCATGGACCAAAATCTGCAGATGCAGGGCTGGGGATTTAGCTCAGTGGCACAGTGCCTGCCTGGCAAGCACAGGGTCTTGAGTTTGATTCCTGGTACCGGAAAAAAAAACACCAAAATCTGCAGATGCTCTAGTCCCTTATATAAAATGGTGTGATATTTTTATATAACCCACAAAATACTACTTTACAGTTTAAATCATCTTTAGATTACTTATAATCCTTTTAAAATTTTATTTTACAGAGAGAAAAACAATAAAAACAAGTGTATAGAATTTCAAAACAAGATAGGAAATTAACAATGGTTAATATATTGCATATTATCTTC
>NW_004955408.1:29825279-29872285 GCF_000276665.1 Chinchilla lanigera
AAAAAACCAATGACAATAAAAGAGAGAAAGAGAACAGGGGTGGCCCTGTCTGCCTGCTTCTCTTCCACATCTTTGTTCTCAAGCACAGTGCTGGTTCACCTAACTTACCACTTATTGGCTCCTATTGTTATTGTCGCTTCAGACTTTGCATGCCACTAGTCTTGCCTGTCCATCCTGCATGCTCTAGTTGTGATCCTTCTGTGTCACTGGCATTCCCTCTTGTCTCTGGGCCTTCCCTCAAAGTTCATCTCAGCTGTCACAGCAGCAAGGAAGGCCATGGGTTCAAGTCCCAGTACCACAAAATAAATAAATAACCCAGTCTCAAGAATTCTATTGCATATCAACAGAAAACATCAAGACAACCCTATACATAGTTAGGAATCTGGCTTTGCATTATTATACCAAGTCCCTGCAGGGACATTTGTTGAAATACAGAGGACAGAAATTCAAGGTAGGACCTGTACTTCTAAACAATGTCTGTGTCTAAAGCTTTGGATGTTTAGGAATGGTCTATAGTTTTTTAAACAAGAGGCATTGATAATTTGATTTTTTAAAAATTAATTTTCATTGAAAATGTGAAAGGTGTACATTGCAAAAATTTTTTTTTACAAAAAAATTCTTTACAAAACAGAAAATAGTATATAATTAAAGACAAAACCATCTCTTGATCCTCTAATTTGGTTTTGAGTTTGCTCTCTGGAGTGTGGCTATCAATTCTAGCCCGGCCTAATGGGGCTCCAGGGATATTTCTTTATTTAGGCAGATGTCTCACACCTGTGCATCCACCCCATGACTAGCTGTGTCTCCTGTTTGCACTGGCAGGCACCCTCATGGTTCTTGTTTGACCTGTGTCTTACATTTTCCTACCAACACAGCCACCATCCAGGAGAACCCTGACCAGGAGAGTTAAGTTTGAATGTGATGGTCAGGTGAGACACAGGCAGCCAACAATACACATGACATAACAGAAGCAGTGTATTCCTCACAGAGCCAGAAGAGAAGAGGGGTTCACAGAAGGATGGGCTGGAAGTCCAAAGACAGGGTGTTCAACCGTGAGTAAGGAGCAGGAGAGGGAGGCTCTGTGCGTTCATACCTTTAGTGAGGTCTGTGAATGTTATCTGTTAGATAACAGAGTTGTGGAGAATACACAGGAAGAGGGAAACTTATTTATATGACTGGTGTTGGTCATTAGGTTTTTTTGTTTTGTTTTGTTTTGTTTTGTTTTGTTTTGTTTTGTTGAGACAGGGTCTCATTATGCAGTTCAGGCTGGCCTTGATCTCACTTTGTAGCCCAGACTGGTCTCGAGCTCACAAGGATCCTCCTGCCTCGGCCTCCCAAGTGCTGGGATTACAGGCATGAGCCACCACGCCCGGCCAAAAACTCCCAATTTTTTTTTTTTTTTTTTTTTTTGCTTTTTTCTGGTACCGGGAATCAAACTCACGACTTTGCGCTTGCCAGGCAGGCGCTGTGCCGCTGAGCTAAATCCCCAGCCCGGCCATTAGGTTTTTATCATAGTGTATGCTGGAGTTTGGGTCAGAGGATGGGGAAGAAGCAGGCTGTGTCACAAATAATGACATGTGGAGGGGATACTTTAACTAGGCCAAAGGTGACAGTGTATTACTGAGTTTCAAGTAACTTATGCTAGACCTAAAAATAAATGCTGAGACAGTGACTATATTAAATAAATTTACGTCATCTGATGTTGGTTATAAGTTGTACTCAGTTTGTGAAAATTCATCAAAATATAAATGTTTAATTTACACACTTTTGGTATGTGTTATGCTTCAATAAAAAGTTTTAAAAATAAATTTGTTTTCCTGCCACGCATCTTCAGATCCCTATTCTTTTTGTACATAAGCAGTTACCTGTTTGTTATGTATGAATTGAAGAAATAACCTCTTGTGTACAAATACATGGGTACAAGCCAGGTACGGTGGCACATGCCTGTAATCCTTGCACTCTGGAGGCTGAGGCAGGAGGATCACTGCAAGTTCAAAGCCAGCTTTGGCTACATAGTGTGTTCAAGGCCAGCCTGAACTACATAGTGAGGCCCTGTCTCAAAAAACAAAAACAAAGACATGGGTATACATATATCTACCCCTTTATTTATACAAATGAAACTATATGGCCATGTGTAGTGCATTGACAACTGGTGGTCAACTTATAACACCCAGCTGAACTGAGTAAGCATGGTACTGGGTGTGGGAGGCCCACCTGAGGATTGTTGCCAGCAGCATAAGAGGCAGACCTGGAGAAGAAGTGAGGCTGTTGCAAACTGGGAAAGGCTGTTGGGAGCTAGTAGAAGCTGTAAGGGGCTGTTGGTTCTGCTGGAGAAGCTCGTCATGCTGGCTTTCCTGATGACCTTGGTTGTTTTCATCCTCCTAGGAGCTCGGGATCTTGTTGGCACT
The DNA here is from genome assembly GCF_000276665.1 of Chinchilla lanigera. Classification (NCBI taxonomy): domain Eukaryota; kingdom Metazoa; phylum Chordata; class Mammalia; order Rodentia; family Chinchillidae; genus Chinchilla; species Chinchilla lanigera. The sequence continues at coordinate 29,827,688 of NW_004955408.1, forward strand.
GAGAACAGCTTTGGTTCACTTTGGGGGAGCTCTGGTCCTCACTTCGAGCATCACTTCCTGGCTCCAGAGGGGAGGATGGTGCACTGCCAGTCTATCTCCTGGAGAAGCTTGTCTCATTGGCTTTCCTGTTGGGAACTCGGCCATCAGAGGAGCTTGGGACCTCACTGTTGCTGAAGACAGCTGTGGTACCTTTCCAGGGAGCTCTGGTTCTTACTTTGAGCATTGCTTCCTGGCTCCAGCGTAGATCCCTCAGTCTGCTAGCACAGATCCTTCATCCCGCTAGCACAGGCTTTCCAGATTCCACCACTGACCTTTGGACCTTCCCGGTGCAGATCCATGAAACAGGCCTGCATGAGATATTGTCATGGGCTCTGGGCCTCCAGTTGGATTTGTGGGAGGCATTGTTATGGGCTCTAGATATTCAGCTGGACTCATGCAGGATATTACCCCGGGATCCAGGCCCTCAGCTGGATTCCTGGTCTATAGCGTGTGGACAGATTTCCTGTACTCTTTTGTATATCATTCTTTGGGTGACTATTATAAATAACCTTGTAAAATATGTATCCTATATTATATTGTTTCCCCTTGCAAAATATCCCCCAAACCCAGACACCATGCAAGGTGGTCCACATTTGTAATGCTAGCACGCTGGGATGCTGTAGTAGAAGGATTGCAAGTTGGAGCACAGCCTGGGCAACTTAGTGAGACCTTGTCTCAAAACGGAAAATAAAAAATGGCTGGGGATATAGTTTAGTGCAAAGGCCCTAGGGTTCAATCCCCAGTACCAAAGAAAGCAAAAACAAGACCACACACACACACACACACACACACACAGTAACAGCATGTAGCTATAAAGGAGTAGTAGAAAAAAACAGTAATTCACAGAAGAAAAATAAAAGGAAAAGTTCAATGACCAATGAAATATAAATTAAAAGGATAATGAAATACAAATTTTCATTTGCTGGTTTTACAAAAATTAAAAAGGCTAAGAATATTTGACCATGGCACCAGGAAACGAATATTCTGAACCATTGCTAGTGGGATTGTAAATTGGTACAAAGATTTTGGAGAGAAAATTTTGTGATCTCTTATCAACAAAACAATGTCTTACAGAATTTTTCTGGCAAATGTACAAGAATTTTTATTGCATTATTGTTGTTATTTGGGTTTGTTTGTTTGTTTTGAGACAGGGTTTCACTATGTAATTCCAGCTGGCTTTGAACTCATTACAGAACCCAGGCTGGCCTCAAAGAGTGGCAATCCACCTGCCTCAGCCTATCAAGTGCTGGGATTACAGGTGTGCACTACCACGCCCAGCTACAGCATTATTATTATTATTATTATTATTATTATTATTATTGGTTTTTCTCCGGTACCGGGAACCGAACTCACGACCTTGAGCTTGCCAGGCAGGTGCTTTGCCACTGAGCTAAATCCCCAGCCCCACATTTATAAGAACAATTAGAAGGAAAGAAATCTTTATCATCTTTCATCAGAGAAATAGTTAAAACTAAAGTACAGCCACACTACAGAATATTGTTACTGTTCAGAAAAAACAAGGTAAAAACTTCCCATTGGAGGGAAACAGGAACTCATTTCCAGGAAATTTTCTGCTGAGTGAAAACAACAGAACCAAAAGTAAAGAGAAAACTTCTGTCTTCTATGAAGAGGCGAGGCAGTCAAAACCATAAGCCACCAACTCCGAAGAGATTTCAAAACACATTGAAATTTGGATAAAGTCCGGAAAGGACACGACAGGCAGACCTAGACATTTGCTGACCTCATCAAGCAAGTGCAAAAGCTCTTCTGATCTGGGCCAATTCGCCCACACTCCTTACCAAAACCTTTTTACCCGCCAGCCACCCTGGCACCGTATCCTGGTTGGGAAGGATTCCGCACTAGAGCGCGCGTGCGGGCGGGCGTGTGTCTGTGTTGGTGGCAGTAGTGGTGGAGATGATGATGATGATGCTCGGTGGGAGGATAAAGACCAGATTAAAGAGTGAATGGAATTTGGAGACAAATAAGTGATAAAAGACAGACTTTAAATTTTTTTCGAGTATAAATTAGTGCATTGTTGTACTATTTTGTTTTAAACATGTAAAACAGCAGAAGTAAACCGAAGTGGCAGATGGTGTGCTGAGGCATGTCAGGGGCCCTAGATTCAAAGACTGCCTCTGCTCTACCTCAAACAATCTGCCTCGCTTTCATTATCTGTAAAAAGCTGATAACCACCTCCACTTGCCCGGCCACTTAAGAGAATCAAAGGAAAGAAACTTCCCACTTTGGGAGCCCTAGTTCCGCGCCAGGTAGTATCCGCGTCCCAATGCGGTACCGCCGCGCCGCGGCTGCAAGGGCATCTCGGGACTTGTAGTCCACCCTGCCAGACTCGCGGTCCCAAGAAGCACCGCGGTTGGTCGGCAGGGCTACGTGGCTCGACCCGCTGCGCCTGCGCGGGCAGGTGGGGCAAGATGGCTGCGGAGCAGGGCGTGTGGTCTGTTACCCGACCCGGAATAGGGATGGGTAAAACGATGCGGGCCCTTGTGCTGCTGTTGTGGTTTGCAGCCCGCGGGAGCGCGCTCTACTTCCACATTGGGGAAACAGAGAAAAAGTGTTTTATTGAAGAGATTCCGGACGAGACCATGGTCATAGGTGCGTGGGTGAAGGGAAGTGTTGGGGCAGGATTGTAGTCTCGGGGCGGTGGGTGCGGGACACTCAGCTTTCTGAAGTTAGGAAGTTCCGGTCTTGCTGTGTGCCCTGCTGGGTGCAGATCCAGCCCCATCTCAGGCTGTGCTGACCTGATTTCTCCTCTCTTGTTTCCAGGAAATTACAGGACGCAGCTGTATGACAAGCAGCGCGAGGAGTATCAGCCTGCCACCCCCGGGCTTGGCATGTTCGTGGAGGTGAAGGATCCAGAGGACAAGGTGAGCCAGCCCCTTACCTAGCAGACCTACCTTCCACCCAGCAGGCTTTGTGACTTCCCGTCTTAGTTTCCGCATCTGCTGAAGTGAGAACAACAGTTGATGTGGGCAGGTTCTGGGTTTTCACTGCAGGCCAAACTTGGGCTGCTGAAATGCCAGCTGCTCCTCTCATCTTCCTGCTGACTTCTTGGCCCAGTCAGTTACCTTCCCTGAGCCATTCTCCTGGCTTATGAAATGGAAATTCACTTGTATTAGGAGGTGGTGGGTGGATTAATTGTGGTAGTAGAAATCAAAGAATGCTGGTAGCTTTAAAGGTGTGATGTCTAGACGAGGATTTCACAGAACACTTTTCAAAAAGAATGAACAGCTTCTAATTTTGACAAACAGGGATATTAGAATGAAGCCCCAAACTCTTAGCTATCATTTTAAGTTACCTTTCATTTTTAAAAAAGAAATCGTACAGAAAGAGTTGAAATGAGCTATAAAGGAAAGCCCTTCCCAGGAGAAGTCACTGCCAGCCTGATGTCAGACTTCACTCCTGCCCCAGATAGCTCCCAGCAAGAATTTGGCAGCTGCTGCTGAGCAGCTTTAGATTTTTGAGTAGTGAGTTTTTTGTTAACTTTTTAGTGCTTAGAGCCTTCAGTGCCATTTCCTTCCAGCCTAATCGCTGCTGTAACACAGACTGAAGCCCCTCTCCTTTCTCTAGGTCATCTTGGCCCGGCAGTATGGCTCTGAGGGTAGGTTCACTTTCACTTCTCATACCCCTGGTGAGCACCAGATCTGTCTTCACTCCAATTCCACCAAGTTCTCCCTCTTTGCTGGAGGCATGCTGGTAAGTACACACATGTGAAACTTGAAGCTTTCAGCCTCTATGGCTTGGTGGGGATGTTTGGTACTATGAATGTGAGATAAGTATGTTGGATTTTGTGTCTCCCAAGAACACTGGGTTTTCAGTGAACTTCCAGGGCACAGTGGCTGAGCTCTTTGCATAGTCATCCCTCAGTCCCAGGATACCCACCTCATTAGTGGATGCTTAAGTCCTTATATGAGATGGTATACCATTTTCATTCAGCTTCTACATCCAGTTGTATCCTGCTGTCTTGGTTACTTTTCTCTCATTGCTGGGACAAAATACCTGATGCCCAAAATTAAGGAAGGAAAGGTTTATTTCGCTTACAGTTTGTGGAGGTTTTAGTCCATACTTGGCAGATTACAAGGCAGAGTGGCACATGGCAGAGAGCTACAGCTCAGGGAGGCAGAACACAGCCGAATGAACAAGCATCCACAAGGGCAGAATGGCCTCAAGCACCCTCTTCCTCTCCCTTACATATATGCAAACTATCCACCCCAGGGTGCGTGTAGCTCTTACACCCATAATCAATCAGACTCTAAAAGCCTGCCCCATGACTGCATGAGGCTTTGGGGGGGACACACACAAACCGTAACACCTGCTGTACACTTTTAAGTCATTTCTAGATTACTTATAATCTCTAATGAAATATAAACGCTGTGTAAATTGTTGGTACTTACTGTTTTGGGGATAATGACCAAAAGAGTCTGTACATGCTCAGTACAGACAGTGTTTTGGCTTTTTCTTTTAAGAATATTTTTGATCTGGAGTTGACTGAGTCTGTAGATGTAGAACCCACAAATACAGAGAACAAGCTGTATATGTTTTGGTCAGAGTAGCAGCTCGGGTTTATAGTTCTGGCTTGTGAACTCAAGAGTCCCATAGGGCTAGACACTGAGGACCTCAGTCTATTGGCTAAAAGGAACAAATGAAGGAAAGTGGGGGGTCAGCTGTCAGTCCCTGGCAGGAAGGTGGAACAGGCTTTCTGATTCCTGGTATCTTCCTTGTCTGTTCCCAGAGAGTTCACCTTGACATCCAGGTGGGTGAACATGCTAATGACTATGCAGAAATTGCTGCCAAAGACAAGCTGAGTGAGTTGCAGCTACGAGTGCGACAGCTAGTGGAACAAGTGGACCAGATCCAGAAAGAGCAAAACTACCAGAGGGTGAGTGCTTGGACCAGAAGTGGTAGACTTTTCTGTAAGCAGGCCCCTGGCTCAGTCAGGTCTTGTATGGCAGATTCATTATGAGATACCCAAGGGCCTTACCTATTGCACACTGCAGATGTGAAGGTAGGGATGGGTATTATTAAGTCCATGCTGTAACTGAGGACATAGACTCATTTTATTGAATCACAATTACACAGAGAATGACAGCATAGGAATTGATACGAACACCTTGGCTGTTATTTAAATGGCTCCAGATGCTCCCAGGACCCAAAGTCTCAAACTCATTTGTGGCCAGGAATGAGACAAAAGTGTCCCAAATGAACGTGTGACTATATGAAATAGTAGGGGAGTAATCCATCTCAGCAGGGACAGCTGTTGTTCAGTATTATCAAGGGCCTCCTTGCAGAAATGCCAGCCCTGGGTTTTCAGATCTTGCATTTTTCAAGAGCTAGAGGTGTGGGTTTTTATGTGAAATTTTCCTGAGTTTTAAATGTTGGCAAAACACTGTGTGGCCAACCAAAAACATGTAAAGGCCAGAATCAGTCCCCAGGCCATCAGTTTGCAGTCTCTGCCCACGATCTTCAAAGAGCATTTTGAGAGTCCCGGACAGAGTAAGTCTAATACTGCACACTCGGAATAGCTCTGTCGTATGGAATGATACCACCACTACCGTACCACTCCTTCGGGCACCTACCTACCTGACAGATGAGAAAACTGACATAGAAATGATTAGGTTGCTTGAAGTGATCTGGCTGTTGAGGGTGCATACAGTTCCCACGTAGTGATTTTTGCAAGCAGCTGGCAAGAACACTGGGAAAGTTCTGTTGGGCATCCTCACAGGCTGAGAACCCAGCAGTTATAGCAGCCCCAGCCAGCCCAGACTTACCTTTTGTTCTCCCCCACAGTGGCGAGAGGAGCGTTTCCGGCAGACCAGTGAGAGTACTAACCAGCGGGTGTTATGGTGGTCTATTCTGCAGACCCTCATCCTCGTGGCCATCGGCGTCTGGCAGATGCGACATCTCAAGAGCTTTTTTGAAGCCAAGAAGCTGGTGTAGCCTTCCTAGGCCACACATGCCATCTTGCTTCCCAGGCTGAGGGACAAAGAACATCCTGGAACTGATTCTTCTCTGGCAGGAGGACTGATTCTCAGTTCACCAGTAGATGTTCTTGTGGGAAGGGGGACTGTAAGCATCCCCAGGCACAAGCTGAGAGCAGCAGCTTGGCTGGCTGATCCTGAGCCGGTGATGGGACAAAGTGCTTGTCCCTTCCCCCTGGCCTCTGGACCTTTTGCAGTAATCATCCAGGGGTTAGTGAAGCTCCTGAGAGCCCCATTAGCACCTGAAGATAACAGTGTTACTGATCAGGGATTTGTGAGGCTGCTATCCAGGATGGATGGGGGTGGGGGTAGTGGGTGGGCAAGCCAATCTTCGGTCTTTTTTTGCTAACTTGGGATTTTGAGCAGGTTGGGGTGTGCTTGTGACTCCTTGATACCCCAGCAAACTGGCTGTTCTCTCCTTTGGCCTAAACCCCATGTCTCATTTAGGGTGTGTATGTCCATGAAGGGCAGTGTGGATGGGGTTTGCAGTGTGGGCAAGTGGCCCAGAGGTTGGGCTTGGCTTTTTCACATCGTTGTCCTTTCTGGGGCTTGAGGAGCTGCTATCAGGGTGGCAGAGGCCTTGGTGCTGGTTGGGGATGGGACCTACAGAGTTTTGGTTACTGATTTCATTTTCAGTGAGTCTAGGTTTGTTATATTGGTTTCCCAATTAAAAAGACTATTGACTTCTTGTCCAGTGTAAAGTTAATCTCAGTAGGCATGACACTTAAGAGAATGTCAGTTCTCCTATGAGGCAAAGTGTTTTATATTCCAAAGAGAACCCCACTTGTGAACTTCATTCTTCCTGTCCTCTCCTTGCGTCTGTGTGGCAAAGGTAGTGGGTTTTTCTAAGACCATCCAGCAAATAAACTATGGGGCTGGGCTCAAATCCATCATTTCCTCAGTGCCAACTCCCTTGTGATGTCTCAAGCATGCTAGGTGTATGCTCCCTTCCCTTTCCAGAATAGGTGAGCAAAACTGTGGGTGGTGTGAGAAAATGCCTGGTAATCAGGCATGGTGGTGTATGCCTGTAATCCCACCGCTGGGAGCCCAGACGACTTAGTGATTGGTGAGATTCTGTCGTAAAATTTTTTTAAAAAGACAGGATGTAGCTCATTGTGGAAGCCCTGGGTTGAATACTGAATCTCACACACACACACACACATGAGTGCTTGATAAGGGAAAGTGTTGAGTGAGGGTTGGGAATGCTATTGATGGGGCGAGTTCCTGGGCTGTGATTAGGGCTAGAATTATGGGGACCACAAAGGAGAAAAGGTGTTTCTGGTTTTTTTGCCCAATATGGAGGAAAGTACCAGGATCTCAGGCATGCTAGGCGTATGCTCTACCACTGAGCTATATCCTCAGCTCCAAGAAGGATTTTGGGCAGAAGTGGTTAGAAAAAAGCAGAGGGAAACAATTGGTAGGGAGATGGATGAATATTCTGGGTCATTTGGAGAGGATGGTTTGAAGAAGCTGGAAAGAAAGGTTTGGTTCAAGTTAGAAGAGCCTTAGCTGGACATGGTGGTGCACACCTGTAATCCCAGCACTTGGGAGGCTGAGGCAGGAGGATCACTGAGTTGAAGGCCAGCCTGTACATAGTACAAAAGACCAAAATCAATGAATAAATAAGTAAAAGAAGAGCCTCGAGTGCCCAGTAGGAGTGTTGGACATTACCCACCTGTCAACTGCAAGTTCTGAGAACCACCTGAAGATAAATTTCAGGAAGATGAATCCAGCAGTATACAAGAAAGGCTGGGACTAAGGACACAAATTTGGGACTTTCACCCAGTGGGATGTAGTAATATTGCCACCTAGGCCTCCAATTAAAAAGTAACTTAATAGCTTCAGAATTATAGAAAAATTGTGAACATAGTTTTTTTTCCCTTCCCGTTAGGATAGTACATTCATGGAAATTATGGTTATGCTGTCATATTATTTGTGGTGCTGGCATGCTAGGCAAGCTATACTCCAGCCCATAATACCTTCTTTATTTTTTTAATCTAATGTCCTTTTTATGTTCCAGGATTCCGTATCACATTTAGTTATGTGTCTGTTTAGGCTCCTGTTGGCTGTGATAGTTTCTTAGTCTTTGTGTTTTGATGATTCCTTGATAATGTCAACTGATAGAGGTGAAGTATTTTGTAGCTTTTCCCTCATCAGAGATTTATCCAGTGTGTTGCATGAACAGATGGAATTGTGAGTTTTTGAAAGCTCACAAAGGTGACATGCCATTCTTATCCTGTCATATTAAGGTTGCTTATTAGCAACCTAATTTAGAAATGGATGCCCCATTTAAAAATGAGTTTATTTGGATTTTCATGTGAAATTTAGTTTCTTGAGATGGTGAGATCTGACCGTGGGACTTAATTGTGATGTGGCAACTAACTGAGTGGCTCTAGGCGGGCCCACCAGGTAACATGGTCCCTCAGTCCTGCTTCCTTCAATAGCCTTATGTGACCTCTGCAGGTCAGCTGTGCATTCATCTTCAGCCAAGCCAGCCAGACTTGTCAAGGTTTTGGTGTAGGGTGCAGTGTCCTGGGACAGTCACAAAATGGAGAACGGCTATGTTAAACTTTGGAGTCTTGAGGGAAAAGGGTTGCTGAGAATGATTAGCTTCCTAGCCATAGTCATCTGTACAGCAGAGTGATTAAGATAATAGATTAGCCAGGGTGGGAGATGGATGAAGATAGATTGTGCAACCAAACTACTTGATTTGCCTCTCTTCCTCAGTCCCCCCCCCCTTTTTTTTTTGTTCTCCCCCCGCCCCCCCAGTACCGGGAATCTAACTCACAACCTCATGCTTGCCAGGCAGGCGCTGTGCCGCTGAGCTAAATCTCCAATCCCTTCCCTCAACTTTTAAAGGGATAATAAATACCTACTCCTAAGGACCAAATAAGATAGTAGTTAAGGAGTTAGAATGATGATTGGCATATAGTTAAGATCTTACTAGGTGTTAGCTGTTTAATAGGAAACTTAGTTGTAGGGAACCTCTTTTATCTCTTGTACCCTGGGGAGAAACTGCTGTGGGTATGAGAAAAATAAAGGCAAGAGATAAGAGCTGAGTCAGGTGGAGTTACCTCTTACCTGATGGGAAGAGGACTGACTTTAACAGTAGGGGCGTCTATACTCTTGCAAAGTTAGGAGAGATAATGTTGCCTAGTGACTAATGACTGTAATTGTCCAGGCGGATGCTTTTTAAAATACTGAGTTAGCTTGACTGCTTGAGGCACTCTGGTTCTGTCCTGCACTCACACATAGGACCAATATTCACCCAACACTTAGTTTGCCTGGAAGAGCAGAGGTGGTCAAATCTTAAGAACTTTGGGGCTCTAAACTGGGTGTGTACATGCCTGTAATCCCAGCACTCTGTGAACCTGAGGCAGGAAGATCCAAATTCCAGCCCAGCCTGGCCAGTTTATGGTAGTGACTTAGCAAGAACTTGTCTCAAAATGGAAAATAAGGGCTGGGGAGGTAGCTCAGTGAAAAGGCCCTGGGTTCAACCCTCCTTACCTCAAACAAAACAACAAAAATGCTGCACTCTTTTTCCAGGTTGGGAGTCGGGGGACAGCTAAATTCTCAGAATGACAGGGCAGATAGCTCAATTTCCTATCTCTGAATTCTGTTCTCACCTGAGCTCTTATCAAAGTACCCCTTCTTGGATGATAACTATCATTTATATAGCGTCAGCCGTGTGTCCAGCACTCTAAGTGGGTCTGCAGTTTTCCCTTTAATCCTTAATACCCTACAGAATAGGAAACATTTACATACCTATGTGAGGAAACAAGTTACAGAGATTATGGCTTGCTCCCAAATAGCTGAATTGGCAGAGCGAGGTTTCAAATCGAATCTGTCTTCGGAACCTGGCTCCTAACTATGATCCGGAGATTGAGCAGAACCCAGCACTGAGTTCTAAACTGGACTTTGCCCCTCCAAGCTTATGTGGTGGGAAGAGTGCACCCCCTGGCTGACAAGGATGCCGCTCCGCGCTTCTCTGGAAGAGAGGAAGTATCCACAGCGCTGGTTTTGTTAGTCTAAAGTCTGAGTCCAGGCCAGTCCGGTGACTTGTTGGGTGGCTTTTGGTCTCTGGGGATTCCTTTTCTCAGGATGTCAAGTGGGTCCCGGGAGCAGGTGGAAATCAGCGTGGCGGTGGAAGCGCCCACTTGTTCCTCTGCAAACAGAACCTTGCGGGCGGCGGCTCCTGGGAGCGGACGGCTCGGCCGGAGCGACGGACCCGGCGGACCGGGGGGCGGGGCGGACGGGTCTGGGCGGGGCGGGAGGCGGAGGCGCCGCGTAGGCCCGGGAGGCCCGGCGGGCCGGGCTGGGAGCTCGAGCCCCATGCGCCACCGCCTCCCCCCACGATGTTCCCCTCCCGGAGGTAAGCGGCACAGCTGCCCTGGGAGGACGGCAGGTGAGCGGCGGCGGCCGGCGCGGGCCCTGTCCTCCCGCGGCCGCTCTTGTCCGGGCCGCCCTGCGGCCGTGGCGTCTGCGTCTCTGCGGATCTCAGTCTGTGCTCTCCCTGTGGGTCCCTGGCTCTGCGTGGCTCGCTGTCTGTCTCTGTCTCTGTCTTTCTCTATCTCTCTGTCTCTCTTCTATGTCTCTCTCTGTCTCTCTGTCTGTCTTTCTCTCATTGTGTTTCTGTTTCTCTGAGAATTCTTCTGTGTCTTTTTTGGGTGTGTGTTTGGTTTTCTCCATTGGCTCGTCCGTCGTCCTGCGGGTCTCTGACTGCGTTGGCCTCTTGGAGTGGATGTCTATCTTTCTGTCTTTCCGTGCTTTCTGAAGGCCTTTATTCCTTTTCTCTTGTGTCTGTCTCCCCCATCAGATCCCCCAGCCTCAAACCCTGCCCTCTCCTTCGTGAGTCTCAGTAACTTGCTGCCAGTCCAGAAGAACACACCAGACAGAAGCTTAGTGTGCTCTGCCTGGTTGACCACTGCTTGGCTTGTGCTACACACTTTTCACATACCCCTTAGTTCATTTCCTGTGCAGCTGTGTTTGCATGGGGCCTGCCCCATGTGTTAGGTGTGAGCTTGGCCCAACTTTAGCTAACGACGTTTCCTGTTACAGCAAAATGGGCGAAGCGATTTGGCTGCCTAGACTTAGAGGAACACCCATGCTTAGGCTTGATCTGTATTCCCAAAACTCTTCTTCCCTAGTACACATGATAGTTGATCTTTATCCAGTGAATGACATCTCATTCCCTTTATATATCCTAAATTTATTAGGTGCTGTAAGATTCTGGAATTTATTAGGCACAGCTCTTGCCACTTTAGGGGTTCTTCAGACTTGGTGTTGAGGTGAGAAATCAGAAATATAATAGAAGTCAGTCTAGTCAGCCATGGGCAAGAGCTCTGTTTAATAACCAGGTGACCAAAACCAGATACTTACTCTTTCTGACTTTAGCCTCACATTTTTGAAATGAGGATCTTAATATCTGCAAGGCTGTATGGGAATTAAAGGAGATTAGATCTGTAAAACCCTTGGCACTGTGCCTGGAACAGAGGAGGTGATAGTCATCTTCCAGTTTCTTTTGAAGTGCTATACAGAGGAATCAAATATTCAAACATTTTACCACGGATGTTTGAGAGAAGAAAGAAATGGGAATGGAGGAGCATTTCTATTTCCTGATCCTAATACATAACTGTTCCCATAAAATTTTACTGATATCCATTCTATGCTTTTGACATAGGACTACAAAGATCCATGCTACAAATGCAGGCTAGTGTAGTAATTAAGCACTGGTTCTGGAGCCACCCTGCCTGGATTTGAATCCACCCCTTAGTAGCCTTGTGCAATGATGGCAGAAGGAGACAAAGCGTCATCTGGATTGCCCCTCAGAGCTGGAGTGGTCTGGCCTTGGCAACAGTGGGACGCAGTTCTGGAGCTGGCCACCAAGTGGCACCAGGAGCGGCTGTTCTCATAGCCCACTATCTAGAAAAATGGGGCTCTGGGCTCATTTCAATTGCTTTGGGGTTTGGGCTTTTAAGAGCACAAGATGAGAATGCCTGTGGGGACATGAGCCTCATTGCAAAAGACAGTCTAGATTAAAAAGAAAAGCATGAGGAAGTGCATGGAAGGCCCAATCCATATCGTACTCCTGGATAATGGTCAGTGCGTCTTCCCCTAAAGGGGGAAGCTTGCCCCATGTCCATTTTCACAGTCTTCACCATGCACCCAGAAAGAGCCCAGAGGGAGAGAGAGACTCTGTAGAGGTTCCAGTCTCCCCAGGTCACATGCGGGACTAGGCTCTGCTCTTCCCCAGCGGAAACAACCACCGCAGGACCATGGGGGGTAAGTCAGAAACCCTGTGAGGGTGTCCCGCTGGACCACCTCTCAGCTGTGTGTGGGATCTGGACCTGGCTTCAGGGCTGCTGGCTTCCAGGTTGGCATTTGTGTCTCTAGAGAAAGGTAGGGAGTGGTCTGGCTCTAGTGTGTGACTTCAAGCATGCCTTGGACTGCTTAACCCTCCCTTAACTCACTTAGCAAGCCTTTTGCTGTCTGTCTTGTGCTGGGACCACAGATAGGAACTGACATGGTCTAACAGGCAGGGTCATGGGACATCACCGGTGCGTTAAAGAGGGCATTACCAGATACCATGGAACACAAAGGAACCTCATAAAGAGATAGTAATGGGCAGTGCTGGCCATGACGTTGAAGTTTGTGCAGCAGAGGACTTCCAGGTAGATACAGTAAAGCAGAGCATATCAGGCAGAAGGAGCAGCTTGTGTGAGGGAGGGGTGGAGCAGGAAGGAATGATGTGAGTGCAAAGGCCCTGAGTTATTCAGAGTAAGACTGAGTGGTAGGGAGCAGCTGGAGATTTGGTTGAGCCACAGAGGGCTGTAAGGGTCAGGCTAAGGAGGTTGGCTTTTATCTTGTAAACAGTCTAAGATTAAAGGGGTCTGAGCAGGGAAGAACTCAGTGAATAAAGAAAATCACAAAGGAAGTTTGGAGGTAGTCTGTCAGACTTGGTAACTAATTCCTGACTCTTAGAGGTTATAAACTCAATTCCTTTGTAGATTATTGGGGAGGGGTGTGATTATACAGGACATGTTTCTCTTAGATTTCACAGTTGCTGTCCTTGCATCCTCTGGAAGTTCAAGAGGTAGGACAAAGGAATCAGGTGATTCCACCTGTTTCTTGTACTTGCTAACCTAAAGGCAGTCTCTCAGAGTCACTGCATTGTTTAAGATATTCACGTGTTTGTCCAGTTTCTGAAATGAGCCTGGGTGCTGCACCATCCCTTGTCTTTCTTTCCCTCATCTGTCTCTCCTGTCTCATGGGCTACCTCTGGGACTGAAGGTTTGAAATTCATCCTATGAACTGCCATTGTGCATTTTTGTCTTGCGTTGCTTTGAGGGCAGGTCTGATCTTCCCAGAGTAATTACTGGTCTTTTGACCTGGGACTCATGTCAACACACACCCCTATCTTGGGGGGTTTCTGGTCAGCCTGAGAAGCAGGGCAAAGTCAAGATTTCTGCCGGAGTGAATCTGCGGGGGATTGGGTTTGGAAGTCGGTGGGTTGCATCTCTCCAAGGTGGGGCTCCTGCCATTGGCTCAGGACATCAAGGCACTGCTCTGGGGAGGGGCAAGTATAAAAGACAGGGAGCCTTGTCCCTGCCCTCACATAGCTCATGGTCAGATGAGGATTCACTTACAGAAAGTAAGAGAACATCAAAGATCTCCAGCAGCCTGCAAGATGGGAATGCTCAAAGAGTGTCGCAAAAGTCGGGTAGTACGAACTGGGCTTAGAGAAGTAAGCAGGATTCTTATTATGGCAGTAGCATGAGCAAAAACATTAAAATTGCTTTTGTACTAATTTCCAGGTGCTTGGGGTACACCAGTCATGTATGCCTTATGCATGGGGAGGCCAGGAAAGGGGTCTGTTGGGGCTTCAGTTTGGCCCTGCCCTCTGACCCCAGCCCTATTCTTATACCAGGTCCAGGTGGATCCTCGGTGGCCTCCCCCGGAAATGCTCCGTCTTCCACCTCTTCGTTGCCTGTCTCTTACTGGGCTTCTTCTCCCTACTCTGGCTGCAGCTCAGCTGCTCTGGTGATGTGGCCAGGGCAGCTAGGGGACAAGGGCAGGAGACCCTGGGTCCACTCCAGGCCTGCCCCCCAGAGCTGCCCCCTGAACACTGGGAAGAAGATGCATCTTGGGGCCCCCATCGCTTGGCAGTGTTGGTGCCATTTCGTGAACGCTTTGAGGAGCTCCTGGTCTTTGTGCCCCACATGCACCGCTTTCTGAGCAGGAAGAAGATCCAGCACCACATCTACGTGCTCAACCAGGTGGATCATTTCCGGTAGGGACCACCCATCCTTTCACTGCTAACTAGGTAACCCCACCCCACAACCTTGCTCAGGCCACTCAGAACCTGTTCCCAATGCTGAATACACTCAGGCCTGTGAGAAGCTGCCAAGGGCAGGGGCCGAGGGTATAGGTGGTAGGGCCCTCTCACTAGGCATGGTGGGAATCTTTGGGGAGGGCACAGATCAATTTCCATTTTAGAAAGATTACTCTGGCTGCTGGATGTGGAGTAAACCAGGATAAGGGAAACAGGGACACTGGCTAGGTGGTCACTGAAGTCATCAGAGATGATGCTGGCTCACTCAGGGTGGTAGAAGGGGCTAAGAATTATGTAGTGGAAGTGTGGGCAGGACTTGCTAGTGATTGTTTAGGGGGATTAGGGAAAGGGAGGGTCCTGCAGTTTCCCGCAGTAGTGTTATCCTGAAGTCCTTGCCCTTTTCGCAAACTGCTTCTCTCAGTTACCACCATTCAAGCATCTCATACTCCAAAGCCTACTTCCTTTCTGTCCATCTTATTCCTGCCGGAAGGTGGACTTCCAAGGATTCCTGCACCCCACCCAGTCCACAAGTCCATGGGTCCTCCCCTCTTTTCAATACCAGCTCTCCTCTCTACTTTCTCTTTCCCTACCTGGTCCATCATTAAAAAGCACCCTGTCAGATCCATCCTTAACCTCCTACCCCTAAATAGCGATATGTGCAGCCACACCCTTCATCTCTGATGATGAGCCCTGACCCAGGAGGAAGGCTCCCAGTCCTGCTGGAAGTGTCTGTTCCTCCAGCCCATCCCTGGCAGTCTTACGCATCACCTCTTGGCATTCCTGCCTTGTCCTTACTCTCAGGTGATGACTTTGCTTCTCATATAAGAAAACGAAACCAGTTGGAAGAGAACTTCTGTCTTCCCCACCACCTCTACTCACCTCCCAGCTTCCTTCCTGTGACTAGGAATGACTGTCCCACTCTCTCAGGGGCCGACTGTCCCACTGTGGAACTGGGCTCCTCCTGTCCCTCCCACTCAAGGGAACACCTGTCCTCTTTTACTCCTGCATCATTGGTGTTTCCTTTGCCCTGAAGAATTCACATCTGTATACAGACTTACTCAGATAGCACCCCTCTAAAAAGAAAAGGGAAATAAATACTCCATTCTACATCCCCTCAGATTGTCACCCCACTTCTCCCTTTTGCAGCAGAACGCCTTCCCTTGAAATCATTCCACTCAGACATTGACCTACATTATGACCTTGAAATGGCCCACACTGAGATCACCAATGAGCTCCACTTCCTTAATCCCCGACCTTCATCCTGCCAATCTGAGAGCAACATCTGCTAAGCAGATTACTTATGCTGGGACATAAGTAATCCCAAGAGCCCACTTGGCTCCTGGGACAGCACCTGTGCTTCTCCTCCATCCTTGCTGGCCATCCCTGCTCATGTCATTTGCTGATTTGTCCTCATCTCTCTCATATCAGTGTTCCTTGGGGCTTAATGCTTGAGCATCTCCTCTTTTTGAGCTGCAGTCTTTGCCTGCAAAGCTCATCCAGTCTCACAGCATTAAATTCCTGCTGACTCTGGATTCTATATTTCCAGCCCAGATTCTAGACCTTTTTCTGAACTCTAGACTTGCACATCCAGTTGCCTCAGCAAGTCCTCTATTTGATAGTTTCAGAGGCACTTGAGCTTTACATGAACACAGTGGAATTTTCTTTTCTTTTCTTTTTTTTCTTTTCTTTTCATTGTTTGAGACAGAGTTTCACTATGTAGCTATGTAATTCGGGCTGGCCTTGAACTCTCTGTGGAACCAAGGCTGGCCTTGAACTAACTCATGGTGATCCTCCTGTCTCATCCTCCTGAATGTGACTGCAGCTGAATTACTAATTGCCTACCCAGACCTGCTTCCTCTGCCAACTTCCCCATTTCAGGAAATGGGAATGCCATGCTTCTAGCTGCTCAAGCCAGAAATGCTCTGGAGTCATCCTCATTTGGCCTTTTTCTGCCATACAGCACCCAGTTCATCAGCAGAGTATATCTAGAATCTGCCTGCTTCTCGCTGTCTCTCCTGCTGCCTCTTCCAATCAGGCCCCCATTACCTCTTTCCTCCCAGTTGGTTTCCTTCCTTTCGCTCCCGCCCCTACAACCCTTCTCATCATGTTAACTAGTGAACCTCCTAAAATACAAGCACCTTGCACCTCTGCTGCAAGTCCCCTAGCAGCTCCTCACCCATCCAGCATCCGTGCCCTGGTCCTTCAGTGCAGTTGGCCTCATCAGCCCTGTTAGCTGTTGGCCTCTCCCCGTTCACTCCTTCACTCTTCCTGGCTCTATTGCTGTCTCCTTTTGCCTCAGGCCTTGGCTGTTGCCTTCTGTGCTTGGAGCTGTGTTCCCCCAGCTTCCATATGGCTCATTCCCTCAGGCCTTTGGATTTCTACTCAAATGCTGCCCTGTCACCCTGGCCCTCCCTGACAGCCCTGTCTAAGGGAACAGCTGCTAATCCCCACAGCAAGTTTCACCCTCTTCATCAGTTTGGCTTTTCCGCACAGTCCTCATAACTGTCAGCCTTGTTACGTCTTCTCATTTGCTTCTTTGTTTACTCCTATTGCGCTGTCAGCTCCTTGAGAGGAGGGTTTTGTTTTCTCCCTGATGTGTCTCCCACTGCAGTTGTAAACAGTTTCTAGCACTTAATAAGTGCTCAGTAAACTTGTGCAATGAGTAGAGGGCATAGCCCTATGCAGCAAAGTCAGTGCTGGGCTGAGGGGAGCGGAGGCTCCAGGGGCAGGGACTGTCATGCAGAGTTGGGACACAGAGCCACATATTGAGCAAGCTCTCTGCCCCCTGCCCAACCCTAACCACCCTGCACAGGTTCAACCGGGCGGCACTCATCAATGCGGGCTTTCTGGAGAGCAGCAACAGCACAGACTACATTGCCATGCATGACGTGGACCTGCTCCCTCTCAATGAGGAGCTGGACTATGGCTTCCCTGAGGCTGGGCCCTTCCATGTGGCCTCCCCAGAGCTCCATCCGCTCTACCATTACAAGACCTACGTGGGCGGCATCCTCCTTCTCTCCAAGCAGCACTACCAGCTGGTGAGGCCCAGCCCAACCTGTTTTGCTCAGAGCTAGGGACCCCCAACCCACATCCTATCTTGCTCTGAGTGGACACACTTGGCAAGATAGAGCAGCCATCCTGGGGTCCAGCAGATGAAGTCCTGCCCGGACCCAGCAGGGGACCCAGTGGCCGCCAGAGACATGAGAGAAGAAGAGAAATGAGCAAGTCAGGCAGGGCTCTGCTATAGCATCACACACCTGCATGCCAGCTGGCAGCGGAAAACAAGATGTGCTGGTCCAAAATTGAAACATGGGGTAGGGAGAGTCTGGCTTCAGGTGCACCTTGCCTACCTCCTCCAGAGTCACTAGAACGCCATTTCTCTCCATCTCTCAGCTCTGCCTTTCTTGTGTTAGGAACCTCTTAGTTTCAGTTGTGTAATCCTGCAGGGTTATTGTAGCTCCTTCTAGGCTTTGGTCTGGCGGGCGATGGAGTCCCTTCCTCCCCAGCAGCCCAGACAGGAGTCCCTGAACTGAGCTGAAGTGGCTCTTGCTTGGTCTGTCCCTGGTTCAGTGAGAACTGAGTGGCTTAGGCTCTGACCTTCTGTTCTCTTCAAGTCATGGCTAAAACCTGCTTTATGTAAAGTTAAGATTAAAAATAGGTGTCATAGAGTACAACTGTCACTTCCTGTGTCTCACAGGAAGACACAATGGCAGAGCCACTTTAGGAGAAATGAGTGTATGAGAGGAAGACAAACCAGTATCAGTTGACACTTCCACCCACTAGCCATCCTCCAGAGAGACCCTTTCTGACCAGACATTGTTGTGACACTAATCATCTCATACAAGTTCAAGGCCCCATTAGAATAGGGAGAAGGACTGGGATGTGCTGATTGCTGCTTCCAACCCTCAATACCACAGAGGTGGCGGGCCCTGCGAATGCCTGGTATCCACTCAGAACATGAGAGAGGAAGAGGAGGAAAGGGGAGCCTGGAGGGCTTGGGCTGGACTCTCCTAAGCATTAGGATTAGAATGCACCCTGGGAGGAGGGGCAGGTGACAGATGCTACCTGTCTCTATGTCAGTGCAACGGGATGTCTAACCGCTTCTGGGGCTGGGGCCGAGAGGATGACGAGTTCTACCGGCGCATCAAAGGAGCTGGGCTCCAGGTAAGGTTCCCCCTGCCCTGGGTCCTGCCACCTCCTCAGTCACTGTAGCTGCCCTGAGGTTGCCTTCTCTTGCTGTGAGAAGTTCCTGGGGTTTGGAGACGCCCCCTACCCCTGCCTTGAACCTGACTTGCAGTGGTTATCCTGCTAGTGCTTTTCCTTCTTCTGCAGGGTGGAAATACAAGCCCCTACCTATGGTCTCCTGGCAGGGAGTGGGATCCCAGAGAAGCTAGTGGTGAGAGCCAAGGCTCCAGGAGGGGTGGCCTTACCTCTACTTTCCTTGATCTCCTTAGCTTTTCCGCCCCTCGGGAATCACTACTGGCTATAAGACATTTCGCCACCTACATGACCCAGCCTGGCGGAAGAGGGATCAGAAGCGTATTGCAGCTCAAAAACAGGTACTGGCTGGTCTCCTTAGGTGGTAGGTGGGGAACTGACAGGCCTGAGCATTTCACCAAGTTCTGAGAACCACATAGTCCTGTCCTCCTCTGCTTGCTCAGGTCAGTGGCATTCTGCTTGGGCACCATGCTCCACTGTGTTTGCTGCCACAGGCCACCTGGGCACTGTGGGTCAGCCCATACCTCAGAGTCCATGCAGGCTGGGGCGGGGGAAGCTTAACTAGCAGTGCCAGAATCCTAGCAGACTTGTGAAGCTGAGATGCCTGTCCTCACATAGCGTCTTCATGGAAGCATATTTTTTCCAAAGGAAAAATCTTTGCTCTCCTGCTTTATTCATGGGTGCAACCTTGGGCAAGAGACTTCACTTCTCTGAGCTCTGGGTCTCTCTTGATGAGCTTCACAGGAACCTCAGTGATGAGGTCCTGTGAGATCAGGGGACAGCCAGCAGCATGAAATCTTTATTAGATGCCCTTTCTTCCTTTCCTTCCCAGGAGCAATTCAAGGTGGACCGGGAGGGAGGCCTGAACACTGTGAAGTACCGTGTGGATTCCCGCACAGCCCTGTCTGTGGGCGGGGCCCCCTGCACTGTTCTCAACATCATGTTGGACTGTGACAAGGCTGCAACCCCCTGGTGTACCTTTGGCTGAGTCGCGTAGACAGTAAGGAAGCCTATACCTACAGGCCACACTGCTGCTCAGGCTCAGGATGAAACCTAGGTCTGGGGCCCAGCTCTGATAGGATGTGGAGTGGCCCGAAGAAACACCAAGCTCTGTATTTGCACCAGCCTGACCCCCAAAGGAAGGCTTGAACTGGAGCAGGACACATATCATGCCTGGGACTCTGCTGGCAATATACAGTGATCACAGAAAGTCTGAAAAGTGCTTTAACTAGAACTCTCACTGCCTTTCTGCTTGCTGTACTCTGCCCTCCTTTGTGTGCTGAGGCCTACAGGCAGTGGAAAGGACTGAACTGGACAACTTCTAATTAGCCTCACTTTTGGCCCTTTCCGCTGGACTGCCTCATGCAGAGATACAGTGGGTGATGTAGGTGGCCATTGCAGTTGGGAGGCTTAGAACTTCAGAAGCCAGAGCACAAGCCCCACAGAAAGGAACAGCAGATACCAGCTCCACCTGATTGTCACATGCTGGAATATGGACCTCATGTTACCAGATCTTCTGATTTTTCAAAAGAAACTAGAATGCTGGATTCTTAAGTGAAATCGGATTTTTAAAAGATAGCAGCTAAATGAAACTTTCAAAAAGTATGACAGGCCAAACAAAATGTGTTGTGGACCCTGGTTTGTCACCTTTTGCTGTCGGGAGGAGGAATGGGAAAAAGCTGACACCTCTTTTAGTTGTCCAGGAATTAGGGTAGGAGAGGGGATGGCAGGTCCAGATGGGAGGAGAAGCCAAAGGCACAAGGTTCAGTACCGCCTTCCTGCCAACCCTCTAGGTTTCCAGGCAGCTCCCTGGGTCCCCACCTGGACATCTAACCAGAGTTGATGTTGCCCAGTAATTGAGCCTCACCAGTTGAAATGAGGGGCAAACAGGCCTCAACTATTCAGCAGTGAGATGGAGAGGAGGCGCTTTCTGCATCTCAGTCTCCTTAGTGGGGATGGATGTGATACCAAAGCACCCAGCTGTGCATTCCCTTGCATGTGACCACCGTCATGCTCCCTTTGGTTGGGTTTTGACTGGGAGGGCTGCTTCATCCTACCTCACTGAGATGAGGACAGGAAGAAGAGCAACTGAGGATCCACAGGGCTGGATCTAGGGTAGACGCAGTAAGTCAGTAGTGTCTCAAGCCAAGGCTTGGGGGAAGGAGGGGAAACCATGTTTTAAGGTGGCAGGAAGGAGATGGGGAGAAGTAGGCAAATCCCTGGAGTGTTCTTGTAGCATGAGGGGAGATTTCCAGCAATCTCCAAGATGACTTCCAAGGAAGGGTGAAGGATGGGAGCGGAGCAAGACCTTGAGACTGGGGTGTGATCTTGGAGGAAGCCTTTGGAGGGAAGCCCGGGGCCAATGAGTGGGAGTTGGGGGGCTCTGTGCTCCTCCTAGGCCAAAGATTTTGGGCAGAGGAGACTTGGGGCCACTTAAACTTGGTTTAACAGCAGGACACCTTGAAGTGCTGAAGAAGGAAGGGATTGAAGTCGGAGAGCTGAAAAGGGTAGTATCAACACCTCTGGTCTAAGAAAACTCCTCTTGTGAGAATGATGTGGGGCTCTTCCATGCGGTTATATGGTTTGTGTACTGTACAACCTGTGTGTAAGCTAAGAGATTTAGACAGAGGTAGTTGGTGTTAAGCTTGAGGTCTGACATCTAAACTGGGGTTGTTGTAATCCAGAATTGATGTTGCCCGATAATTGAGCCTTACCTGGTTGAAGTGAGAGGCAGACAGGCCTCAACTGTTCAGCAGAGGAGATGGAGAGGAGGTGCTTTCTGCATATCAGTCTCCTTGAAGGCCTGGCCACTTCCCTTTGGACCTGGATGTAGCCGGGGCAATAACAGCTGCCTCTTAGAGTTTGTCGGGATGGGTGTGATACCAAAGCACCCACCTGTGTGTTCACTTGGCACGTGGGAAGACCTCAAAAACTGGCAGCTCCTCATCTGTACCAGGGGAGTGGAATGAGCAGAAAGGCCAAGAAGATGCCTTCACCTTGCGGGATCAGTCAGTAGCCAGGCTGGGGCACATCCCACCTCTGTGTCCCTGCCATCGCTGCTGCCATCACCTCCATCATCAAGGTGCAGGTGGGTCCCCAGACAGCCCAATTCTATGCAGCCTCCCTGAGTCCCCGTACCTGCAGGAGTATGTGAGAGGGCTGAGCTGCCCAGGGGAAGCAGATGGCTTTGTCTTCCTCAGGGGCTTGTTTGCCTGCTTTGTGAAGGCAAACAAATATCCCTGCCTTGCTGGCCTACTGAGGTTGGATAAGATGCACTAGGACAGTGTTGGCAAACCTGTGGCACATGTGCAGCAGGGTGCTGTTTGTTATCATTGAAAGCTCTGAAAGGTTTGCCATCACTGCACTAGGACATCTGAGTACCCGGCGTGGTGCTTGACCAATGTGGGTGTTGTACTAATAGTAACAACCACTTCTTGAGCATTTACCACACACAAACTTCCCTGTATTGCATTATTTCCCAGAGGCCTCAACCTAAGAGTTAGGTCCCATTTATTATGTTTTACTGAAGATGAAGGTGAAGCACAGAGAGGTTAAGTAGCCTGTCTGGGTCACAGAGCTGGGAAGTAGTAGAGTTTGGCATGGGTGCCCCTGGGGTCTGCCTCCAGAGCCAGGTTCCTGCCCCTACCCTGAACAGCAGGTACCCGTAGGTCTCTTTAGCAGATCACCTTCCTCAGTTGGAATAGCTGGGTGTGGAGGATTGCTGGAGTTGTTAACGTCCCACGTCTAGGAAGAAAGCAGTCACAGGGAGATGCAAAGTGTCTGTCCCATGAGTTCTCAAGGAAGATGGGATTTGGAGCTGGACAGGCTTCTTGGGGCTGAGGGACCCTGTAGGACATCAGTGGGACCCAGAGTGTGGCACCGTGACTAAGTTATCAGGATGAGAAGTGTTTCCAGAGGGATCCACACAGGCCTGGGCATGTTGGGTGCAGGTGTTCCTGGCGTCTTGTTACTGTGCAGGAACAGGAGATTGGGGGTGAGTCATGAGGATCTATCTGTAGATGCCACAGCAAGCAAGCTGTAGTTTTTTTCTAGGGGTGCAGGGTTTTCAAACGGAAAAGTGGGGGCAGGGCTAGATCCATTGTTATGAAAGATTCTAGTGGGCAGGACCCAGGGTGAGCTGTAGCTGAGGTCTGAGGAGAGACAGAGCCTAGTCAGAGTGAGGAGTGATGAAGTAAGAATGAGGCAGTGAAGTGGGGTGCGATCTGCTGCACCCCTAGCATCTGTAAGATCTGCTGGCTCCCTGGCCAGCATCACCGATGCACCACTGGGCCTTTCCTTCACAGAGTTGTTCCCCTGCAGACCTTTCCCCAAAGGACAAATAGAAAAGGATGGCTTTTTCACCATCTAGCCCTGTGCTCTGAGAGCATTAAAAAACAACAACAACAAATTTTTGTGCCAGCATCAACATGTACAGAGCCTCATTCCCATGCTTACAGTAAGAAAGAAGCTCAACAAACTGAAAGAACTGAAAGGAAACTGCTTATCTTGGACCCATGGATGGGCACAGGAAGTTGCAGGGCTGCCACCCCAAAATCTAGCGAGAGAGACACAGTGACTGACCATCAGCTTATCTGGAGCACAAGCTACTGGAGCCACAAACTAGTAGGGAAATTTAAATGGTAATTTTGACAAGTTGTTGGAGGCTGAACGTGGTAAAGATTCAACAGAAATCTCTTATCTCTAGCAAGGGGAAGTGGAAAGAAAACATTTAAAAATATGCTCTAAGCTAGATGGAGTAGTTCATCCCTGTAACCCCAGCTACTTGGGAGGCTGAGGCACGAGGATAGCTTGAATCTAGGAGTTTTGGGTCAGACTGAGCAACACAGACACTGAGACTCCTTCTCAAAACTAAAAAAATCTTATCAGAGCCCATCTCCTTCAAGGTGAGAACAATTACTCCTCAACAGCATCTTCCTCAGAGGGATGAGATGGAACTAAGAGATAGATACCTATGAATTTCATAACCCAGGACTCAGATGCACTAAAAAGCTCAGATTTAATTGTAAAATTACAAAACGCTTCTCTTTCCTTAAACCTTACCACCATACCAACAGGGCTCCAGTATAACAGTAGCAGATTATAACTGAAAGAGCTTCAAGACAGATTGATTGAAGAAATTCTTAGGGAGATTCAAAGACAACAGAGTAGGACTGGGGATATAGCTCAGCGGCAAAAGTGCCTGTCTGGCAAGCACAAGGTCCTGAGTTCAATTCCCAGTACCAAAAAATAAAAAACAGAGTAGACAAAACCAATTACACTAGAGGAATTTAAAGCTAGCATGTAAAGTTACAGGAAACCAAACTCAGTCCAACTCCTAAACTTATTAACACCAATTCTCACACTAAAGCTCTACCTATCTCAGTTCCTTTACCTTCACGTATTACAGGGCATGCTGAAAGAACTAAGTTCAGATATGATACAGAGTGGAATGATCAGCCAGAAAATTTAAGATAACTGTCTAATATGCTAAGGGCTCTGAGGGAAAAAAAAAAAAGACAACGTGTAAGAACAGATGAGTCACGTAAGCAGGTGAAAACTCCTAGTGAAAGGAGATGCTAGAAATAAGACAGAGATAAAGAATGTAACAGAGATGAAGAATGCTCTTGATGAGGTCATAAATAGACTGGACACAGCTGAGGGGAAAAAAATCAGTGATTCTAAAGATAGGATAGAAACTTACCAAACTGAACTGCAAAAAGACAAGAGATTAAAAAAAATGTACAGGGGCCGGGGATATAGCTCAGCGGCACAAGTGCCTGCCTGGCAAGCACAAGATCCTGAGTTTGACCTGGTACCAAAAAAAAAAAAAAAAAATTAAAAAATTAAAAAAATAGCACAATAAGCCAAGTGTCATGGTTCATGTCTACAAATCTGGGAAGCTGAGACAGGAGGAGCCCAATGAGTGTGTGTGTGTGTGTATGCTCCTGAGCAATTAGTGAGACCCTCTCTCTCTCTCAAAAAAGGAACCATCAAAAGGTTCCTATGCATTATAGGAACATCACAAGGTGAAGAAAGGGAGAACAGAGCAGGAGAAATATTTCAAGTAATGAAAGTAATGATGGCTGATAAGTTTCCAAAATTAATGGGAGACACCAAAGTACAAGCCTAGGAAGCTTAGAGAACACTAATTAGTATTAATATTAAAAAACCTACAAAAAACCAAGAAAACTCCCAAACTTAACACAAAAAAATCCAATACTTAGACAGCTATTCAATTATAGAAAACAAAAAACAACCAGGCGTGGTGGTGCATGCCTATAATCCCAGCACTTGGGTGGCTGAGGCAGGAGAATTGTTGCAAGTTCAAGGGCAGCCTGGCCTACACAGTGAATTTGAGGCCAGCCTGAACTGTGTAGTGAGACCTTGTCTCTAAAAAAATCAAGATAAATAAATAAATAACAAAAAATGTTGAAAGAAGCCCCAGAAAAAGGGCAGACTATCTATAGAGGAAACAGATAGGAATCACAGCCTACTTCTTGTTGGACATCATGTAAGCAAGAAGAAGGGGAGAGAAAAACAATTTTTTTTTTACTGTGTTGGGGATGAAGCCAGGAGGACCTCAGGCATGTGAGGCGAGCACTCCCCACTGAGCTGCACCCCCAGCCTTGGGGATGAAATACCTTGTCATCAGCTTAGACTTTTATGTCCAGCCAAAGTATTTCTCAAAAGTATAAGTAGTAAATTACTAAATCTCTAAATTTTATGCTTAAGATTATTTAAATGGTAAATTTAGTTATGCAAATGTTATCTGAAAAAAGAAAGAGGAATAAAAACTCTGTCAAACAAAAATGAAATTTATTGCCAGCAGACACACACTGCAAGATATGTGAAAGTTCTTTAGTGAGAAAGGTGACGTAGATCAGAAACTCAGACCTGCATTAAAAAAGGAATAAATGAAGGTAATAGAAAATCTTTTCTAGGTGCTGGGGATTTAGCTCAGCAGCACAGTGCCTGCCTGGCAAGTGCAAGGTTATGAGTTTGATTCCCCGTACCAGAAAAAAACCAAAAAAAAGAAAATCTTTTCTATTTCTTATTCTTAATTGATCTACTAGGTAACTGTCTAAAGTAATAAGAGCAACAGTGTATAGGGGACTATAGTATAAGATGAACAAAAGAAATGTTCTAAGAATGAGGAGAGCCAGTGGCAGCTGGAGGATTGTGGCGAGTTCAAGGCCAGCCTGGACTATGTAATTTTAAGGTAACTCTTACCCATGTATTCACACAAGTGTAATTTGAAAGTGAATTTTCATTGTAAGAGTCATTGAAGTGAATTGTCTACAATCATTCTAAGTCTGTATGGCAAACTTTAGGGCAATGAGTTAAAATATGTTAGAAGAAGTATAATTGATGTGCTAAGAGCTGGGCGTGGTGGCTCATGCCTGTAACACCAGCACTGGGGGGGTGGGCTGAGGCAGAAGGATTGCTGTGAGTTCAAGGCCAGCCTGGGCTACATAGCAAGACTCTGTCTCAAACAAAACAAAACAAACTGATACACTAAGAGAGAAAAGAAAATGGATCCACAAGCTGAAGGCTTGGTTCAAATGGTGTCATACATCCAAAGGCTGGCAAGTTCAAGATGCAGGAAGAACTAATGTTTCAGTTTAAGTCTGAAGGCTGAAAAATAGGCTTTGGGTTCTACTCTGACCTTTAATTGGCTGGATGAGGACCATTAAAGGGCAATCTGCCTTACAGTCTCCTGGTTTAAATGCTAGTTTCATCTAAAACACCTTCACAGAAACACCCAGGATAGTGTTTGACCAAACGTCTGGGCACTCTAGTCCAGTCAAGTTGACACATAAAACTAATCATCACATCAGGCAAAATACTGTTTGGGAATCCTGAGCTATAGGTTCTTTTAGTGAGTTGAAGAATCTGGTATCAGGAGAATCCCTCTCTTTATCACTTTCTTGGCTCTTACTCTTTTTATTAATGATCTCTTCCCCATGAGTAGGCCAGAAAAGAAACTGCAGAAGTTCTTTGTATTTACTGACTATGGCGGCTATGAAGCTGCACCTTGCTAAATTCCTACCATGGTAGGGGTGCTAAAGTCCTTCACTGACAGAGGGTCCCCAAGACCACAGCTCCCATCATTGGCTCATGGTCAGGTCAGAGGAGACTGTGGCCTGGCAGGCTAGGATGCTGCCACCTAAATCTCCCTTTGTGTCTGTGTCTGTGTCTCTGTCTCTCTCTCGCTCAGAGACATTCACAGCAACCTGACAATTCTCTAACTCTTCTGGCTTCCTCCATATTTTAGGCACTTCCCCTAACAAAAATCTTTGCATGGTTAACCATGTGTTTAGTCATGTCTTGGTGTCTGCTTCTCTGAGCACCTGGAGTCACACACTCATTTTTTTTTTTGTCTTTTACAGAGACATTAATTGTACAGAAAGAACACATGCAGCCTGGGCTACAATTTGAATTTCACTGCTTACCAGCTGTATCATTTTGTTTGAGACAACTTATCTGAACTTCACTCTGGCCAGAGCTGTTGGAGGACTGAATAGCATATTAAAAAGTAAGAGCTATGGTTTGGATGTTGTTCGTTCCCCAAAGATTTGTTTGTTGGAATCTTGGTCCTCAGCATGGCTGTTTTAAGAGGTAATGGGACCTTTACAAGATGGGGCCCTGTGGGAAATAATTAAGTTATTGAATGTGATGGTCTAGTTCTTTCATGAGAAAGGGTTATGAAAGAGCAGGCTTCCCCTCCCCCACCTGGTTTCCCGTCTTGCCCTGTGATCTCTCCCTTTCCCAGGCGCTCCTGTCATGATGCCATTGCAACCAGGTGATACAACCAGGCAGGCTGTGTCAGAGCCAGTTCTATGCTATTTGGACAGTCTCCAAAACTATGAGCTAAATAAACCTATTTTCTTTATAAGTTTCCTATCTTCAGATATTCTGTTATAGTAACAGAAAATGGACTAATACAATAAACAACGTGAAATCTAAAGAAAAATCTGTAATTTAAATAATAGTATTAAAATATTCTCAATTTTGTGGTTTTGACAGTTTTATTGTAAATATAAAGCATTCCCAAATAAAAATATCTTAAATATGAGTTACATATGAACAACATGGTACTTGCTCCATAAGTGGCAGAATCCCACCCTTCCCTTTGCACTGACAGAATTGAGAGATGCTTCTGCTATTCCACACATGAGCCGTGCCCCCTTCCCCACAAAGACAGTGTACCCATGGACTTCCCAGGCTGTGACACTGGATTAGAAGGAAGTAGTATTTTATTTATGGGAAGGGTAACTTTTTTTGTCTGATAGCTCAGTACTCGCTATTTCCTTCGCCCAGAAAGGAAGTGTCTGAGTCTGATTTTTGGTCTATCACAGAATAGCTATGACTGTGTAACTTGAAAGAAAAGAAGCTTATTTTTGCTTGCAGTTCTGCAGGCTGGACAGTACAAGATTGAGTAGCTCCATCAGGTGAGGGCCTTCATTGCTGTTAGGGACTGCAGAGGTAGAGGCGACACAGGGCATCACATGGTAAAAGGGAAAGCATGAAGGAGGCAAAGCCAAACTGGTTTTTTCTAACAGATGCACTGTGGAGATAACCCATAATCCAGTAGTCCATTAATCCATGAATTGGTTAATCCACTTTTTTTTTTTTTTGAGACAGGGTCTCACTATGCAGTTCAGGCTGGCCTTGAGCTCACTTTGTAGCCCATGCTGGTCTCAAACTCGCAATGATCCTCCTGCCTCAGCCTCCCCAGTGCTGGGATTGCAAGCAGGCGCCACCACACTCGGCTTCAAACACCTTTTAATATTTCACAAGACATACATTTTAACATGAGTTTTGGTGGGGACATTTCAAACCACAGCAGGAAGGAAGAAGGGTTTGCCCTTAACAACCATCCCTCAGTGCGCCTTCATCAGAGGCCTCCCCAGCTATCTATTCTAGAGTCCCCCAGCTGACACACACACGCACATCGGCTTCCAGTATTTTATTGCCCCATACAGCTATGGCCATGAGCTGAAATCTTTGTTTTCTCTCCCCATACCCTTCTTCTAGCAGAATATCAGCCAGTGAGCTCAGTCTTTTTTGCTGCTTATCCCCAGGGCCTGTGCCCAGCTGGCACTCCTCCTTTGTTATGGAACTGAGTTGAGATCACCCTGGCAGCAGGTTCCACCCCTCAGCTTTGCCACTGTTGCTCAGGCCTCCTCTGCCCCAAAAGATGTCACTCTACTTTCCAGTCCTGCTCTGGGGATCTGCGGCGGGCCCCTGCGCACACCTGGGCTTCATCTTCTTGCTCACTTGCCCTTTCTACCTTGTTTCCTTGTCTACTGACAGCTGCGCGCTGTCTGCCAGCCTTTATTCTGCTTCATTTAGGCTCATTTGCACTAGTTCCCTTTTTGGGAGCCACCCCTGGAGAGCAGCACCTGTTCTCATGGCTCAGGTTCCCGTCCCCAATTAGCACAGTGTGGCACGGAGAAGGGGCTCCCACACGGCAATCTCCTCCCGCTGGGAACTCCGGAGCAGGGCAGCTCACAGGCTCAGCGGCAGGTCTTTCTTTGCAAGCCCCTTCACCAGGGGAGCAGGAAGCCTAGAGCAGCTTACATGCTCGGCTGTTCTAGGGCATGTATCAGGGGAACATGCTGTCAAAGTGCATACTTTTAAGGGGTACTAAAGCCCAAATGCTTGCTGTTGTTTGGCTATGGCTCAAATGTGGTTTGGCCACATGAATGTGGCTCATATTTTGGAAATTACGTCCCCAGCGAGGCAGTGTGGAGATGGTGGGACCTGTAAGAAGGGAAGCTGAGTGGGAGGCTGTAAGAGGGGACCCTCCCCACTTCCTGGCTCCCTGTTCTCACCGTGAGCTCTCCCTCCACCCCACCGTCCTGCCATCTGCCTCCAGGTGATGTCCCGGGGAGTTCCTGCCAGAGTTGCCATTGTGCTGTTTGGACTTTCAGCCTCCAAAAGTATGAGCTAAGTAAACCTCTTCTTTTTTTAAAAAAAATAAATATTCAGTCTTTTTAAAAATAAATATTCAGTGGGCATTTCATTTTGGCAATGAAAACTAACTAATACAGTGCTTTGGGGGCTGAGATGCCTTGTCTTCCCTCCCAGGTATGTGTGAGCCACCGTGTCCTCACGACAGGGGCTTAGATTGCAGTCCTGGGGGCCACAATCAGGAGGTGGGTTGGGGGGTCTGATCTACTCCTGGAAATTGGAACGAGGAGGAGTCTTAGGAGGTATTCTTGCTTCCAAGGAATATTTTCTTTTCATCCTTAGAGTGGGCAAAACCAGAAGGCAGCATCAAGAGAATTTTTGCCCAACCTGTGCAGTGCCCTAGATTTTCACCCCAGAATGGGAAAACACTTTCCCAGCACAGCAGCACATCCACTTCTCACTTTCTCCAGCTGCAGAGGACTCATCAACACATAAGTCATTTTGCTTTTCATAGAAATGACACCAAGGCTGAAGAGAGGAGGCAGACACAAAGGGCCCATGAGACCTACCCGGAAGGGGAGAGTGCTACGCTGGGTCAGCCAAGGTCAGGCAGCTGAATCTCTGGATTCAGCCAGGCAGGTGCGAATTCTGCCTCCACCTTTAACTCACTATGTAATGACAGGCAATTCACTAAATGTGTCTCAGCTTCGGTTTCCCCACTGACCTACCTTGCATAGCTGCTCAGAGGGAAGAGCGTGTTAAGTATTTGATATAGTGTATGGTACACCTACTGAGTACCTGATAAACAGTAGCTTTTATCATTACTGAAAGGCTGTAACAAGGAATGAGGCCCTAGCTGGCTTTAGAGAGAGTCCTATTAGTTCATTATGTCAGCAACAATTCTAGCCTAAACATCTGCTCTTGCTTGCTGAGGATTTTTTTTAATTTTTAATTTTAATTTTAATTTTTTTGGTACCAGGGATAGAACTCAGGACCTCATGCTGGCCAGGCAGGCGCCATGCAGCTGAGCTGTATCCCTGGCACTTGCTGAGGATTTTGAGGGCCCTGCATATCTGCCTTGCAGAAAGATACAGGCCACAACCACACTGAAGAACTTGGTCTAAGACCTTGGTTTCACTTTTTTTGTTGTTTTTTTTTTCTGGTACCGGGAATCAAACTGATGACCTTGTGCTTGCCAGGCAGGCGCTGTGCCGCTGAGCTAAATCCCCAGCCACACCGGTTTCACTTTTAAAACTAATTGCTATTAACCAGGTTATACAAATAAACTCGATGCAAACCTATGACAACAAGGAAAGAAATATATGTTTTCCAAGCTCTCTGAGTGTGGCATGGACAGGACGCTACAATGTGGCCCTGGAAGGCCCCAGAGACCTGAGGCTCCCTCTAAATGTTTTAGGATCTCTCTTTCCTGTATAGTCGCTACGTGGGGTTCTTTGGTGAGATGGCTTTCTGTTAACAGATGAAGGTGGTTGGCAAGGTTGGAAAAGAAAAATGTAAGGTTTTTAATTAAATAATGAATTAAGAACATGAGCTATGTCGGGGAAGAACAAATTCAAGTACAATCCAGAATCTATGGGGATGCCTGTCAGTAGTACTCAATCCTGGCCACGTATCTGAATCTACCAGAGAGTTCTAAAAACATACTGCCTCTACTCACCCCCCACTTGTTAAATTAGTCTTAATTAATTAATAAGTTGTTAAGCCCAAGTTTCTTTAATTTAAAAATTGAGAATCATCCTTCCAGGAGGGACAATGTGCCGCACTTATTTCCTGGCTCCTCTGCCTCATTGCTCTGGGGAGGATGAAAGTGCAGAGTCTAAATCACATAAAGATTTAGGTGAAACATGAGACTAAAGTCCCAGAGAGATCATCCTAGGAGAGCTGGAGGCCTGGAAGGACACAATCTAGATTCCGGAATCACTGTGTTTCCAGGATCACCTGTGGAGCATTGGCCAGGTCTAATACCTGGTCCTGCCACTTGCAGCTCTGATTTAGTTGGTCTGGGGTAACCCACGGGCCCTGGGAATGAAAAGATCCCTAGGTAATTTCAGTGGGTAGCTGTAGTGGAGAACGCCAGCTCTAGATAGTCCTTGGACTATGTTCTTAGGCCAGGAGCCCAGTTTACCAAGGCCTGCAGGAGGACGGACAGGGAAACTGCATTTCAGAAGGCGTGTGGTTAGGCTGAGAGGGGCCAAGTTCAGTTGAAGCTGTTGGCATCATGACTCCACAGGCAAAGGCTGTGGCTTCACAGGCAAAGGCTTCAATAGCAAGGTGAGGCTGGGGACAATTGTGGAGGGCCTGGTGTCTCTTAGTTGCTTTCGTGTCCTGCGACAGGTCTGTGTGTCCAGGAGAAAGGAAGGAAGGAGTACTGGATTTTATTTGATTCTTTTTTAAATATATGCCCACTCCCCTTTTAAAACACTGGTACACCAAAAAAAAGTATTCCTATACTTTATTTTTTTTCCAGTCCTGAGGACAGAACCCTGACCTGTGCATGCCAGACAAGCACTGTACCACTAAGTTGCCTCTCCAGGCCCAAATCTAGGCCATTTTTAGAGGCCAAGAACAGCTTTATTGAAGCATAATTTATATACTACAAAAGTTCACCTGTTTTGCATGTACAACTCAATCTGTGTTTAATAAATGTAGAATTGTAGTATCATCACTACAATCCAACTTTAAAATTTTTCCTTGACTGCCAAAGGATTTCAGCCCAGGGAACACTAATATATTGTTATGTATTTGTGTTTTCTGGAAATTTCTGAAAAACGCACTTAGCCTGGTGTTGTGGTCCATCCGTGCATACCTGTCTTCTTTTATTGCTGAATTCATTGTATCAGTATATCGCATTTTATCCTTTGAATAGTTGCTTTGTATTTTTGACCAGTTGATATTTATGTTTTCTGCAGTTTTTTTGTGCCTACTGTATTTTGAATATGTGACGAACATTTGTGTATGTATTTTTGTGGACATACATTTTTATTTTTATTTTACTCTATTTTTTTGACATACATTTTTATCTCTCTTGTGTAGATGTGAAGTTGCCAATAAATTTGTTGCCTTTTTTTAAAAATGGCAAGCTATTTAGTAAAAATCTTAGGATACAAGTCGTTTCAATGCTGGGTTACCTCTTGGTGTTCCCATTTTATTCTGGTTATCTCTACCTTCTCCAGGACCTTATAGTTTCCTGTTTTTGTTTTTGTTTTCTTTTTGCTTTTTGCAGTGCTCAGGCTTGAACCTAAGACTTTCACACTGAGCTATGCCCCCAACCCTGTTTTAATTTCTTGTTTTTTGGAAACAGGGTCTCAGTAAGTTGCTAAGTTGCCCAAGTTAGACTCAAACTTGTGATCCTCCTGCCTCAGCCTCCAGAATGCTGGGAGTACAAGTATGTGTCAGCATGCCCAGCTTGTTTCTGTTTTTACAGTACTGGGGCCTCACATTTACTGGTTAAATACTCTCTTACTACATCCTTAGCTCCTTCTGAAGATTTTTATTTTGAAGCTGTGCATAGTGGTGCACATCTGTAATACCAGCACTATGAAGTAGAGGTAGGAGGATCACAGGAGAATCATAGCCTGAGCTATATAACAAGTCCTGTCTCAAAAAAAAAAAATTTTTTTTAAGTTTTGAGACAGAAACTTGCTAACTTGTCAGGCTGGTCTTGAACTTACAGTCCTCCTGCCTCAGCTTCCAGAACAGCTGGGATGGCAGGCATATGCCATTGCACGTGGCTTTACAGTTTTAAAAATGACACATCTAGCACTTTTAGGTGTTTTTAACAAGAATGTTTACCTTAATACCTAGTTTGCCTTTCCTAGTGATAAACAGATTATGGGAGGCTGTGTTTTGGGCGGGGCATCTGTACCAGGCCCCACAGACCAAACAACAGTTTAATCTCCAACTGAGCTTGCTGAAGGCCCAGTAGTTAATTAACTAATTACACTGTACCAACTGACTAGTTGCCTAAGCTGTAGCCAATTAAGTTGTTTTCAATGCTTCACTTTTGTTTTTTCTATAAATGCTGTCAGATCAACTTGCTGAATGGAGCTTTCAGGACCCACACAGTTCTGGGAGTTTCCCAATTTGAGGACTGTTTTCTACTCATCTTGTTAAACACTGCTATATTTCATTGGTCTTTTAACACTCAAAATTTCCCCCCGTTGCCTGCATTCTGCTAGCACTTTTGTAACTGGCAGGGCAAAGTGGAATTTGAAAATTTATGATTTTTCCCTTTAGAGACAAGCTGCTTCTCCAAACTTCTTCAGGTTTAGGCATAAAGCACCCTGCCCCCCATGCGTGGACAGAATATGCAGGAGTCCGCACCCAGTATTCTTTCTGTGGGGAAGGAAGGAAGGGAGCAGAGAAGGGCCAGCAGAAAGAAAAAGCAAGGCTGGAATTGTCTACTGTCTCACTGTATTCCCTCGCCTCTCTGTTCCTCACTACAAAAAACTGCACAATTGGACACAGTGAGACGTTGATTTGTGGTACCATTAGGTTCCTCCCTCTCCCGGAGCTAGCTTTAAATAGATTCTTTTTCCTTTTCATCGAATATGGCCTCCCATGGTTTGTTGACCTTTGGGTATGACCCTGAGTGCCCTGTAGTACTTTCCTTGTGCTCTCATGCTGCTGGGGGCTGCCTCAGACCAGAACTGTCTCCCCCAGACCTCTTAGCCTAGATAATTCCTTCAGATGTCCCCTAGTGTCACTTCCTCAGGGAAGCTTATCCAGGTCTTCTCAAGGGGATGAAATTCCCATCGCCCCAGTTGGACCTAACTGCTCCCTGAGCTTGTCACTGTTACAATTTTACAACTGTTTGTGGTTACTGTACATTTATAACTCCTCCCTGTGATCCTCAAGATGACCGAGATAGTGTTTGTATTGGCTAACCATGACTCTCCAGTGTCTGGCATTAATAAATATTTATATATAGAATGCCTCGGATACATCTACTTAAAATAATAACTTGCTACCCCAGCTGTGGAAAAGGACTGATTTATAGAACTATAATCTGCTCTAAGCAGGAGTCTTTCATTGTCAACTGATATGCCTATTTCCTAGAATACCATGACCCTGGCTAGTAGAGAGACAGTGAAACCAGAGATTATCACAGTGACTTGCTCTAGGGATTGAAACCCAACACCTGGATCTAGGGAATTCAGGGCTCAAGACAGGCCTTGAGCTCAGATTTCTTTTTCCCACTTCCAAAATATCTTTTTTGTTTGTTTGTTTTTGTTTTTTTCTCCGGTACCGGGAACCGAACTCACGACCTTGCGCTTGCCAGGCAGGTGCTTTTGCCGCTGAGCTAAATCCCCAGCCCCCCAAAATATCTTTTGATAGGTGACAAGCAGCTAGGAGATCTAGGTTCTAGTATTGGTCCAGCCACTGTCCAGTCCTATGACCTCCGGCAAATGTTTAACTCCTCTGGATTTCTAGTTCCTTATCTATGAAAAGGGGCTGAAATCCCAGCACTTGGGAGGCTGAGGCAGGAGGATTATTGCGAGTTCGAGACCAGCCTGGGCTAGGAAGTGAGCTCAAGACCATCCTGAACTGCATAGTGAGACCCTGTCTCAAAAAGACGAAAAAAAGGGGGTGCTGCTGAACGAGATTAGTGCTAAAGCTGCGTCTCTGCCCATACTACAAGGGCTTCCTCTTGGGTAACAGCAATTTTTATGGCTCATTTCATCTCCCCTTCTTTGTCTCTAGGGTCAACAACTGATCTAAATTATTTACCCATACAAATGACCATTGGAGCTAGGGAGCACTGTATTTACTGACTCTTAGAACCTGCAACAATTATAAAGCTACAGTTCTCGGTGAGAGCCCTCATGGCCTGACTGGTTCTGGATACTCACTTTTCAGCTCAAAACGTCACTTCCTCACAAGCCCTTTTTGAACAGCCCAAACTGTTCCTCAACTGCGCATTCCACCCACTTCATCATGTTTCGTTCTCTTCTTATATCTACAGCCTTCTGCACACACCTCATTTGTATTTCTCTTTCCCTCTGCCCTCTTTCCCACTATTGTAAAAGCCTGTGAGAGCTGGTTCCGTGGTCTAGCACATGGACTGTTCTGGGGAAGGCGGATTCTGTTACCACTGGATGGTTCCGTTATTTATTTATTTATTTTTTTTACCCACAGTGTAGCTGAGGTTGCATGGACACATTTTAAAAATTAATATTTACCTAAATTAATTGCATCCTCTTCAGCTACTTATAAATGATCAGACTCACCTGTCATATAATTATGGAACTGCCTAAGACTTTCAGTAAAATCAGGCGAACTCTAGCCAGAAAGTCCTGTGTGCTTCTCTGCTAATGATAGGAACTTTGTACATACAGTACATCTATCTTTTAACTGTGGTGCATTCTCCTCTACACCACAGGTTTTCTGATCTTGAGTGGATTGCTTAATCTCCATCCTCAGTTTCCTCATTTCAAAAATATAAATAAGGACCTTGGGGTATAGTGCTTGCCCAGCAAACACAAAATCCTGGGTTTGATTCCCAGCAGGTAAAAAAAGTGCAAATACCTGCTTTGCAGCTTGGTTTAAGGAATTACAAACTGCATAAAGTACCCATCTCAAAGTCTGGCATGTCATAATGCTTGAGACAATAACTCAATAATCATGCTCAGGCTATTTATACAGGAATGCTGTCTAACTGTAACATATAAGCTAGATATATTAACTAATTGACATTATTTAATCTATATTTCCTTCTTTCACATACTAGACATATTAAAAAAAAAAAAACCCGAGGCGCTAGTTGAATGACTTGTTTAAATCATCTACCCAGAGAGTAAATAGAATTTGAATTTGGACTTTGGTTTATTTGATTGGAAAACAAATTTTCCCACCACAGTTGGGAATGAAAACCTTTTCCTCTGGCATTTCTTTTGTACTTGGAAATTAAGAATGGATAGAGGCAGGGGCTGGCCTTATAGCTCAGTGGTAGGGAAACCTAGGTTTGATCCACAGTGCTGCAAACAAAACAAGAGTGGGTAAGAGGAAATTTGAATCAGACCAAGCTGAATTACCAGGGAGAAAGGACAGAGAAGTGCAGCCCATATGTTTTTACCAGTGTGCCAGAGCCCCTTTTCATGCCAGAGACTTCCAAAGGCCATTGTAATTCCAACTGGCCTTCTCAGCATAGACTTAGAATGGCAAATGACAGTTACTTATGCTCAGTAATTAGTGAAGGCACTTACATAGCTAGGGTATCAACATGTAAAGAAGGGGCTGGGGATTTAGCTCAGCGGCAAAGCGCCTGCCTGGCAAGCGCAAGGTCGTGAGTTCGGTTCCTGGTACCGGAGAAAAAACCAAAACCAAAAAAAAAAATGTAAAGAAGATTACTTACCAAAAGAAGGAATTTCCACAAGGTCCTCTGACTTCCAGCAACTCTGTTAGGGATCTACTAGCGATCCACTGGCACTGACCTAGCCCAGAGGACTCCTGCAAACCAAGCTCTGTGAAAGCTCATTTGTAATTTGCTGGTGGTGGTGCCATCCCTTAATAGGTACAGACCAGTTATTTGCAACTTTGGGATTTTATTCCTTCCGGGTACACTTGGCAATGTCCGAAGACATTTTTTGTGTCATAATGAAGAGGATGCTACTGCCATCTAGTGGTATGTTCTAGGAATGCCACTAAACATCCTATACCGCACAGCCCAGATACCCCAAGAATGAATTAAGAAGCCAGAAATACCAGAAGTGCTGAGGTGAGAAATCTAGTGACATCTCAGGCTTTACTGTTCAGTAGCTGTGAGACTTTGGGCAAGTAACTTTCCCTTTCTGAGCTCAAATTTATTTATCTGTAAAGTGAAATAACATGCGTAGCTGTGAAGTACCTAGCACAGATACTAGGTGCTCAAATTTAAGCGATTGGCCCTTCACATCTTTGAGCTCTGCATCATGGATCCAACCAATTGTGGATCAAAAGTATTGGGAGGACAGAAGAGGTAGCTCGGTGGTAGAGCACTTGTCTAATATGAACAAAGCCTTGGGTTCAATCTCCGGCATCAAAAATATTTGGGGAAAATTTCTTTTCTGAATATTTATAGACTTTTTTCTTATCATTATTCCCTAAACAAAAAGTCTATAACTATTTTTTAATTTACATTGTCTTAGGGCTTGTGAGTAATGTAGAGACAATTTAAAGTACACAAGGAGGGGCTGAAGATTTAGCTCAGCGGCAAAGCGCCTGCCTGGCAAGCGCAAGGTCGTGAGTTCGGTTCCCGATACCGGAGGAAACCCCCCCCCCGCAAAAAAAAGTACACAAGGGAGGCTGGACATGATGGTACAAGCGTGTAATCCCAATGCTCAGGAGGTTGAGGCCGGAGGATTGGTGTGAGTTCAAAGCCAGCCTAAACTACATACATAGTGAGATCCTATCTCAAAAAAAGTACACAAGAGGATGTTTGTAGGTTACATGCAACTAGTGTGCAATTTATGAGGGACTTGAGTATTTCCACATTTAGGCATCTATAGGGAGTCCTAGATTCAATTGCTCACGGAGACATGGAGGGAAGCTAAATTATTGACAGACCTGGAGATGGAGGGGGACTTGCTCCTAAAGAGTGAGAGAAAATTTCCTTTTTACTTTTCTTGCTTCCATTCATAACTTCCACTAGTCAAGGTTCTATCACAGCTGTTAACAATTAGGGTGTTGACACTTTTTCTCAGAATAGCACAGAACCATCACATTCCCATATTGCTCCTTAATGATTTACACAATTTGAGTGAGCTAAGCACAAAGAGAAGACATTGCGAAGTTTGGTCTAGATAAGTTCTGAGATTAGAACATAAGGTATTTCTTGTTTTTGCATCTGAACTTAGTCCTTTATTTTAAAAGGGGTTTTCTCACATTGCATATTCTCATGAATGAGTACTTACAGTAACTACCATGTTTCAATTACTTAGTGTTAGCTCCTTTCACTATGACAAAGACCTAATAAAATCAATTTAAAGGAGGAGACATTCATTTTGGCTTATGGTTTCAGGTTTCAGTCCATGGCTGCTTGCCCCCATCACTTTGGGGCTGTGGTAAAGCAGTACTTAGTGGTAGGAGGATGAGGGAACTGCACATGTCAGGGTAGCTGGAAAACAGAGAGAGAGAGAAAGAGAAGAAGGAAGGGGCCAGGGTCTCAGTATTCTCTTCAAGGACATATCTCTAATGGCCCAATTTCCCTCCCCTAAGCCCTACCCTTCCTAAGATTCAACTCCTATCCATAGCACCACAATGGGCTGGTAGCCAAGCCTTTAGCCTGTGAGACTTTAGAAGACATTTACAATCCAAACCATAATATTATGCTGGCTTCCAGAGGCTCATGCCCATCCTTCAGTGCCAAATGTTTTTGGTCCATCTCCAAGAGTCTCCACGTCTTCAGAGTTTTAGCATTGTTCAAAAGTCCAAGTCCTAAGGCTCCTCTGAAACTCAAGGCAAACTCACCCATAAGTTCAAAAAAAACAAGACACAGGGGCTGGGGATTTAGCTCAGCAGCACAGCGCCCGCCTGGCAAGTGCAAGGTCATGAGTTCGATTCCCAGTACCAAAAGAAAAACAAAAACAAACAAACAAGAAAAAACAAAAACAAAAACAAAAAACCCAAGACACATACTTCCAAGATATAATGGCAAAGGGGAAACATTTCCATTCCCAGAAAGGGAACAGGAAAATAATGAGTAATTGGACAAATTAAGGCCAAAATGCAGCAGGCAAATATGAAATCCTATAGATCCATGATGGTGTGATGTGGCTGCAAAGAGCTTGGGCAGCCCTGCCCCTACATCCTTGCTGGTTGAAACCTATAGGACCACTCTTGGGCTGGCTCTGTTCACTGCCTGCAGTTTCACTCAGCACATATTCTATTTTTCTGGCATCTCTAACTTCCTGGGGTCTCCAGTGCAGCTTTAACTTCACTCTCACAGGTTCACACATCACACCGCCAGGAACTGCTTGTAGGAATTCCGATTCTGCCATACGCAGCCTGGCCTCCCAGGCTTTCCTTTGAAATCTTGGGGAAGCCTTCATGACCCTATAACTTTTACATTTTGTGTGCCTGAAAAACCAGCATCATGTGGATGGACACTAAGATCTGTCACTAGCTGCAGTCATACCTGGGCCTGCCTTAACCGTGATGCAGCAGTCTGAGTGCCTCGATGGCTGAACAGGGAAACGAATGGAGGGAAGCCATTCCCTAGGCAACAAGAAGCATGTGCTAAATTCTCTTCTCAAAGGAAAGTCTGGAAGTCTCTGGAATAAATTTACATTTCTACATCTTTGAGCCTGAGCCTGCAAAGCCAATCCTGAGATGCCCTTAAGGCCTCTTTCCTATTGTTTGGTTGCAAAGTACTTGGTTTCTTTTATTAAAAGTTCTAATCTCTTTAGCAACTGGACCCTCCTTTAAACCCTTTCCTTTTCTGGCCAAACTGTAAGCTTTCTTCATTTTTTCACCCATCTTCCCATTCTCACTCTAAGTCTGGCTACAAGCAGCCAGCAATACCCATGGCACTGTCTGAATGCTGTGCTGTCGTGAAATTTCCTCTGCTAGGTTACTTTGTCGCCTTTAAACTCAGCCTCCCATAAAATCTGAGGCTATGAAGAAAATGTAGACAAAAATCTTTGCCAGAATGGAATGTGAATGGCCTATAGTCCGTTTCCTGATAGTCTTCATTTCCATCTGAAACCTCATCAGTACAGCAATGCTGTCTGTACTGTTTTTAAACTGAATTGCGATGCCTGTGTGCAGGGAACCACCACTTCCTATTGTATAACCCAGCTGCTTCAGCTTCTAAAAGGATGTGAGGTTTTCAATTCTTAATCTCTTTTCTGTATAAGCATTTAATAGACTTTGAGTCATTTCTGGATTCAGAGTCTCACCTTTTAGTTTTAACAGTCCCTTGCAACAGTGAATATTGGTTGGTCTTGTAAGCATGACAGTCTGGGGAACATGGACACATGGTTTCCGCCTGTGTATTATGGGCAGGATAGTAAAATAGCTTCTTTCTGTTGTGTAATTCCTCATGGCCAGCATCTGACCCAAATGTCTCCAAAGAAAAAACTCCCAGGCCCTTAAACTTCTTCCCGGAAGAATAGAGAAAGCCACCCTCTGGCTGGGGGCCTTCCTGTGGCTGCTCTCTGCCTTGTGGACAAATGGTTTCCAAGAACACCCCAAAAGCAAAGTGGTCACTTCTGTGGTCTAGTTGTCACTTGGTTCTTTGAATGGAGTAGAGTTCAGTGAGTGCTAAGATACTAAAGAAAACTGATTAAGACCTTAACAGGGCTGGATGTGGCGGCACATGCCTGTAATCCCAGCATTCTGGGAGGCTGAGGGAGGAGGACTGCACGTTTAAACTTAACCTGGGAAATTTAGCAAGACCTCATTTTACAAAAAAAGAAGAAAAAAAGAGCTAGAAAGTAGCTCAATATGAAGGCCCTGAGCTCAATCCCCAATTTAAAAAAAAGAAAAAAGAGCTCAGCAGCACCTGATTTTTCTCTTTACGGGAAAAGAAAGTAAAAAGTAGAGGTCTTTAGTAAGGAAAAGAAAGCATTATTTGTTTTTTTGTTTTTTTTGTGTGTGTGTGTGTGGTTTTTCTCCGGTACTGGGAACCGAACTCACAACCTTGCGCTTGCCAGGCAGGCGCTTTTGCTGCTGAGCTAAATCCCCAGCCCCAAGAAAGCATTATTTGGGACAGAGGCAGGTGCTTATGATTGATAGATGTTTGAAGTGCCAAGTTCTGTTCTCTAAGATTGAGGAATGGATTTTAGGAACAACAGAAGTTGAGAACAGGAAGAATTTATTGAGAGAAAGAAAGCTTCCGTCTGAGAGGGGAAAGTGGGTTGCCGTCAGCCTTGCTTCTTAAGGAAGTTTATTAAGCAAAGCCATGAGGTGAGGCTGGTGTAAGGTGGGACAGGACTATAATCAATCAATGAGATTACAAGCATAGTCGCTCAGGTTATATTGAGCCAATGGCAAATCAGGATGAGTGTAAGGTGGGACAAAGCTATGGTCAACCAGTAAGTATACAACAAGTACAGTTGCTTGGGTAATATTGATTAAATTGGGATCAAATGGGGAAACAAGTCACGTAGCAAACACATGTGGGCAGACAGGACTTTCCTGGAGGGCATGGGTTAAGGTTTTGGTCCTCCACCCCAAGGTGATGGATGCCTATTTAGAATATCAATCACTGCTCTTCACCCCTAAGGGAAACATAGGTGAGTAGTTCCTCTTTTTTCTGAAGCCTGGCCTTCAGTGAATAGGACTCCAGCCACAGTTGTCTTCTGCATCAACCTGTGAGGGCCCAGGCCTGTCTGACTGCCTACGACATCTCTACCTAACCCAGCCATCTGTAATACCTATATGGTACTAACACAAGAACAGGAAGTTCTGAATCAACAGGGCAACAACAAGAAGACCACATTTTTACCCTTTCTAAATAAAAAAGAAAGAAAGAGAACAGTTCTCCAGGTGCCCCAGTGACTCTACACCTTTTAACCAACTTAGAAAGCAAGGATGGCCAGTAACAGATTCTCTCGTGTCTTAGTCCAGATGTGCTTGTGTCCTATCTATTGCGGTTCTGGTCCTGACTTGCTTCTGACTCTTGCCAGTTTTCTTTCAATGATGCCACTTGTGTCTCTGCAGAATTATTGTATGTTTTGGATTCCCTGGAATTCCTTCAAGGATTTGGCTTCCTGCTGTGAGACTTCTTGTCTTAGTCCATTTTCTGTTGGTATAATAAAATATCTGATGCTGGGAATATTTTCAAGAAAAGATGTTTACTTTGCTTATAGTTTTGGAGATAAAACATCCAAAATGGGGTTGCTTCATCTGTTCAGGCTCTGGTGAGAGCTCCCTTGAATGAATCACAATATGGTAGAGAAGTAGAAAATAGAAATGGCCATGTGTAGAAAAGGTCACATGCATTCTTGGATATTGGGTATACCAGTCAACCTTTTGTCACTATTATGAAATACCTGATATAGGTTACTTATGAAGAAAAGAGGTTCACTTAGCTCATAGTTTTGGGAGTTCAAAGTCCAAATGGCGTGGCATAGGTTCTGTGCCAAGGGTCCTGTGGCAGATGGAAGCACATGTGGAGGATCTCATGGTGAGCCAGAAAGCAGAGATCTAGATGGGGCCAGACTTGCCCCTTTTACAAAAACCATTTTCACCAGAACTCAGGAGTTCAGGAGTCACACAAGAACTACCTTGTTAGGACACACCCAAATGACTTAAAGATTCTCACCAGGTACCACCTCTCATAAAAATTCTACTACTTCCAAATACCACTACCCTGGGGACCAAACTTCTAATACATGAATGTTTGGAAGGACACAGTTAAACCTATAACCAAATCATACATAGCATTGGGTAACATGTAAAGAAAAAAGATTTACTTAGCTCATAGTTCTGAAGGTCCAAGAACGTGGAGTTCAGCTCTGGTGAGGGCCTCTGAAACACACAGATAATTTCACAGTAGGGGTACATGTGATAGGGAGAAACCGTCTGGTGAGACAAGATGTATGAAGATGTCAGGGAACAGATTTAATCTTTATAAGAACCTACTTAGACTGGAATAAACCAAGGTCCTGCAAGAACTACATTAATCTTCCAAGGCAGCACCTGCAATGACCTAATACTCTCTAAGCCCTACCTTTTAAAAGTTCCACTACTCTCATCATCACCGTATTGGGACTAATTTTCAAACATATGAATCTCTGGTTCAGGGGACACACCAGCCATACCCCACCCACAGTCCATGACTGACTGACTCCAAGGCAGAAACGCTATGGTAGAAGGGCAAGGCAGAGCAAGGCTTTTCATTTCATGGCAGCCACAAAGCACAGCAGGGGAACAGTGCCAGAAAGGAAGTGTTAGTTGGCACCAGGTTGAGCATGAGACAGAGATAGTTAAAAACAAGCCTTTATTGCCGGCACAGGAAGGGTGCTAGGACTGCAGAGACCCTCAAGGGAGGGGCAGGATGTGTTGGCTTATACAGAGGCAGATTAGGTAATAGCGAGGGGGTGGTACATAAGGCGCTGTGGTGGAATTGGATTGGATGGGGTTGGTGTGTGAGCAAAAAAGGAAGTGGGAAGTTTATTTTGGGGTCTGAAGAAGAACCAGGAAGTGTGTCCTGGCAGGGCATGACGTGGCAGTTTTGATGGGGGCCATTTTGGGTCAGGTGCCGTTTTGGTGTTCCGGGTATCTATCAGGATGGACCTAGGGACCAAACCGAGAACCCCAGGTTACATATCCATGGCCCACCCAGACATAGCCATAAGGGGGCCTACCAATCACCTCGGTGGCTCCAAGTCAATTGAGTTGACACAAATAGTTTCACTAGTACACAAGGTGAAGGTGATTCCAGAACACATATATTTGTATGGGAACATAATGGGGAGCTGATTTAGTCCATTATGTAAGGAAGCCCTTTTCTCTGACTAGCTTGTGCTTTATTATCACTTGAAATTTTTTTGTACAGAACAGACCCAGTAAGGGGGCTGGGGATTTAGCTCAGCGGCAAAAGCGCCTGCCTGGCATGCGCAAGGTCGTGAGTTCGGTTCCCGGTACCGGAGAAAAACCAAAACAAACAAACAAACAAGAACAGACCCAGTAAGGAATCACTCATAAGCTGACTACTGAACCTTAAGTAAATAAATAGCTCAGTTTATCTAAAACAGTTCGAAACTTCTGGGTATGGTGGTGCATAACTGTAATCCTAGCACTCAGGAGGCTGAGTGAGGCAGGAGGATCGTAAGTTTTAGGCCAGCCTCGACTACATAGCAACACCCTGTCTCTCCCTGGCAAAACTGTTTAAGAAATACAAAAAGTCATGATTCGGAGCCTGAAGTATGTCTGGACTGGGGGAGTGGGTTATCAGACAGCCATACTTTCACAAAGAGTGCCTGGATCTCTCAGTAGAAAAGGGTTGTTTCCTTCTGAACACCCACTTCCCTTTCCTCAACAACTTCCAAGTTTCTTTTTTTTTTTTTTTTTTTTTTTTTTTTTTTTTTTTGTGCTAGAGATCAAGTCCAGGGCATTCTATCACTGAGTTATATCCTTGACCCTTTTTATTTT
>NW_004955408.1:29872920-29874474 GCF_000276665.1 Chinchilla lanigera
AATTTATAAAGAAAAGAAACCTATCACTTACAGTTCTGGAGGCTGTGAAGTCCAAAGTTTAGAGACTGTATATGGCAAGGGTCTTTTTGCCTGTGGGAACTTTATCATCTTGA
Organism: Chinchilla lanigera; assembly: GCF_000276665.1. Classification (NCBI taxonomy): domain Eukaryota; kingdom Metazoa; phylum Chordata; class Mammalia; order Rodentia; family Chinchillidae; genus Chinchilla; species Chinchilla lanigera. Next base: position 29,873,034 of record NW_004955408.1, read on the forward strand.
GGCAGTGCAAGGTGTCACATGGCAAGGTGGCTTATGTACATTGGTCAAACTGGCTTTTATAACAGACCCATTCTCATGATAACTAACCTGCCCCATCAATACCAGTTTTCTGTCTCTAATGAAATTCCTGAGATAAATAACTTACAAAAGGGTTATTTTGACTCATGATTCTGAAAGTGCTAGTCTAAAACTGGGTGGATCCATTGCTTTGGGCCTCTGGTGGGTGGGCGTGCAACATGGTCATGGTCAGAGTGTTCAGGAGAGTATGACCTAAGGATCTCCCACAGGCCTCATCCAAAGGTTGTACCACCTCAAAATAATGCTACTCTGGAGCCCACACCTTTATTCTATGGACCTTTGGAGAATAATTACCTAAACCATAGCAATAAACCATTAATCCATAGATGGATTAGTCCACTGTGAAAGTCCTCATGACCTAATACCTCCTAAACACCCTACCTCCAAACACTATTAACGTATGAATTTGAGGATTAAATTTCCATGATATTTGGAGGACACATGAAAACCGTAGCAGGCTGAGACCTAATTTGGACAAATGACCAGTGAGGTGTTTGCTACTGATTCTTGGGAAATAAGCTTCTGTTTCCTGTGGGCTAGTAGAAGAAATATTCTAGCCAGGTATGGTGGTGCATGCCTCTAATCCAAGCACTTAGGGAGTATGAAGCAGGAGGATCACAAATTCATGTCCCACCTGGAAAGAATCTGTCTCAAAATAAAGACTGAGGACATAGGTAGCTCAGTACTCCCTGGGCTCAATCCCCACAAAAGACAAAGAAATAAAAAAATAAACAAAAATGTATATCATTTAAATATCCATCATTTCTGTGTGTCAGTTATACATCAGTGAGCCTGAGGGGGGATGTAGCAATATGTCCAGTATGGTAGAATGGGATCACATGTGAATATATGGGTATTTTTTTACATTTTCATTGGCAAATATTTGTGCATTTTGATTTTAGTTTGATGCATTTTGATTTTAGTTTGATGCATGGTGAAAGATATAGGTCTAGTTTTAATCTTCAGCATATGGAAAGACAGTTTTTCCATTTATTAAAGAGGCTACCTTCCCTCTAGTGAAGGGATTTGGTTCCTTTGTCAAAGGTAAGGTAGCTGAGTGTTTGGAGTTGTTTCTGCATCTTCTAATCTGTACCATTGATCGTCGGGTCTGTTTTTTCTTTTTGACAGCACCATACTGTTTTTCTTTTCTTTCTTTTTGTACCAGAAATCAAACTCATGACCTCACACTGTTTTTTCTTTTTCTGTTTGTTTGTCCCTTTTTGAGACAGAGTTTTGCTATTCAGTTCAGACTGGCCTTGAACTCATTTTGTAGTACAGGCTGACCTCAAACTCACAGTGATCCTCCTGCCTCAGCCTTCCAAGTGCTGGGATTACACTATGCCCAGCTCATGCTGTTTTTTTT
>NW_004955408.1:29874574-29884100 GCF_000276665.1 Chinchilla lanigera
TGTGCTTGTATTTGGTGCATATATATTTGTGATTGTTATCTCTCTCTCTTGGATTGTTCCCTTTACAAGAATATAGTGACCTTCTTTGTCTCTCTTAATCAGTCTTGGCCTGAAATACACTTTGTCTGCAAATAGAATAGCTACCCCTGCTTTTTTCCAGGTTCCTGTCTCATGGTGTATTATTTTTCTATCCTTTGACTTTTAGTCTCTGAATTTCTTTTTTGAATTAAATGTGTTTCTTATATATAGGATATTGTTGGATCATGCTTCTTGATCCATTCTGCCATTTTGTTTCTTTTAATTGGTGAATTGAGGCCATTAACAGTGGTGGTTATAACTGGCATGGGTGGACTTATGCTTGTCATGTTATTTTCCTTTTATTGGTTTCCTTTTATCCCTTCTGTTTAATTGTTTATCTTGCTTGGTGGATTCATTCTATTGGAGCTTATGAAGTTGTAGTCCTTGTTATCTCTTTCTAGAATGTCCTTCAGAAAATTTTGGAGTGCTGCTTTGGTGGTCATGAATTTCTTCAGGTGTTCTTTGTCATGGACGTGTCTTATTTCTCCATCAGTTTTGAAAGATAGTTGTGTGGGGTACACAATTCTGGTTTTGAGGTTGTTTTCTTTTAGGGCTTTAAATACTTCACTCTGAGCTCTCCTTGACTTGAGGGTTTGTGCTGAGAAGTCAGCTGTGATTCTGCTGAGCTTTCTTTTATAGGTGATTTGTGTTTCTTTTCTCTAAGAGTTTTTAATATTCTATTCTTGTGTTGAATTTCTGAAATCTTGTCTATGATATGCCTGGCTGTGGATATTTTTGATCATGGCTAATTGGAGTTCTATATGCCTTACTTGTGTACATATATTGTGTACATATATGTGTACATATATGTGACTGTATGTCACATTTTCTTTCCCTGCCAGGAAAGTTTTCTGCTATGACTTCTGTGAACAGTTTTTTTTTTTTAAATATCATTTGTGCTATCTCCTGCTTTTTCATTGACTCCCATCAATCTTGTTATTCTTTGCATCATCTAGCAGCTGCTGGATTGATTTCTCATGGTCTCTTGCTATTTTAAAGAAATCTTTCTTTTTATGATCACTAATGCTAGTCTGTCTTATATGTTTGAGATTCTGTCCTCATACTGGTTTATTCTGCTGCAGATATTTTCAACGGAATGTTTAGTCTCCTGAATATCTGCTTGAGTCTGTTTTATGGATTGCACTACTTTCTTCTATTGGACATTCATGGCTTACATAATTTTCCTAAACTCTTCTATTTTTTTGTCTGTATCTGCTCTAGAGTCACTAAGCATGTTTTTCATTGTGGTCACCATCTCTTTAGTTATATAAGAAATTGTGATTTGATTTTTTTCTAAAGCCTCATCCATTTGCTTTGTTGTTACCACTTCGGAGAGGCCAGGTGGGTGGCTTTCAGGTTATCCAACCTCATTGTCCCTTAGGTTTGCCTTTGGTGAACTGGGTGTCTGGGGCTGCATCTGCTTAAGCGTCTTCTGATTTTTTATTTCCTTAGTTTAATTCCTGGGTTGATGCTTGTAAATTTGCCTATGGTAAGTAGCTTTATTGCTAGCGTTTAGAACACTTAGGAAATGAATACTTCTTAGAGATGTCTTCCAGGTGTAGCTGGCTTTGGCTTTTGAGTCTATTGCAAGATCTTACCTCTTCAGTTTATTGCAGATGAGAAGCTGCAGACTACTTGGCCCAGCCCCAAATCTTTGGCACTGGTGCATAGTATTTTCTATGCCCCTTAGGCAATCTCAGTTTTGGTATATAAAAAAGAACCGCTGGTTAGAATAATTATGTCACTTTGGCTATTGTGGTACAATCAGCACAATAATAGCATCAAACAAAGCCTAGAAAATGACAAACTGAGACAACCATTAATTTGCCACCCTGAACCATATGAACTAGATTTGTGGTTATATGACAAAATCTGAAACAAACCAGAAAATTGTATACAATAAATAAGTCCTCAATATGCCAGTTTTTTAAAAATGCCAATTCTACCCACAGGGGAGAAAATTTAAAAGGAGTTGGGGAAAAATAGAGAAATAGAAGAAGAGGAAGAAATTAGAAGCAAGGTGGAGGACAAAGGAGGATTACACAAACTTTGGGAAACTGGTATAGAAGATAGGAGGGAAAGAGAGAAGGAAGAAATAAAAGGAAGAAAGGACCAGAACAGCAACAACAAGAAAACTAGAAACCACACTAGCATATATAAAAACCAAGATCAAACAATGAAGAAAATAAAAGAGAGAGAGAGAGAGAGAGAGAGAGAGAGAGAGAGAGAGAGAGAGAAAAGATAGAAAGAGATCCACTTTAAGATTTGTCTCTGTGTCACTGGCAAACAACATGTGGGGACAGAGTCCAGATATGGTTTAGCCTAGCAAGCCAGCCTTAGATTTACTCTGAGGTAGCGGATAATTCCAGCCAGTCTGCCCCTTTAGTTCCACTGAAGTTCAGGCTAGTTTCGGCTGTAAAGCTGAAACCTGATTTGTTTGGCCTGCAATACTCTGTGTGCCTCCTGCCAGCTTGAACTTGGCTCCCTGCTGGCTTGAATTGAGTCACTGACCTACTGCTAACTTGACCTTTGTTCCACCTCACCCTGATATTGGGAGCTGCTAGATGGAACTAACATGTAGCTGCTCTGAGTTTTGAACTCCAAGATGGCTCCCAGCCACCTGCCTTTTCTTGGGTGCCATCTGAACCTGAATAACTCACCAGCCACTCAGTCTGCTGCATCCACTGCTCCACTCCACCGATGCATTTCTCTGTGATGCCCTCTGGGTTCACCAGTAGTTATCATGTGTCTGTAGGTTTGAACCACTGTTCCCACACAGTAGTTCAGGGCTCAGGAAGAAAGCACCACTTGCCATCTACTTCATTGAAATCTCTCTCTTCTTTCTCCCTGGGGGCTTCAGTTCTTGTTTCAGATCATTGCTAGGTTCCAGGGACCCACTTCCCTTCTTCTCTTTCTCATGTCACTATATTCCAGCCTCTGGACACCAAATTTCAGAAAGGCTCTTTCTCCGTTGTTCACCACTCCACCAGCTACTTGATCTGCCCACTCATGAAAATGAGGTGTTGTCTCCAAAAGCTCAAAAATTGTAAATCAAACCATTGTAAATGGAAACTGAATGTACTCAGTAGTAGAAATGACCCACTCAGTGTGTAATACAGGACTTGCTGCCTTGTGGCATGGGTCCAGGATAGGATAAACATGGGTTTTACTCCCATCTCAGCCATCATGAGTTAATTGACAAGTGAACAAACACTCAGGGAAATGTACACAAAGATGATGAAATAATGTTGACCTTAAGTTCTTCTCTATCATGGAGTTGTTTCCTCCACAACCATTTCAGAATATGTGGCTTTTGTACTTAAAGACTTCTGGCATTTTTCTTTCATTGCAATCCTCACACTTCTAAGTACTAATGAATTTGTGCACAAGTTGCACAGCAAACACTTTGTTTTCTAGCCTTGAACCTTCATGAAAACAGAGACTATGGTTGTTTTAATAAATCTGACATATGTTTATATAATGAGATATCACAATATATGTATACATTATATAATTATCAAATCAAGGTAATTAACATATATATCTCCTCAAGTGTATAGCATTTCTTTATAGTGAAACATTCAAGTCCTCTCTTGTAGCTACTTGAAATATAGAAAACATTTTTGTTAACTACCATACTGTGCAATAGAACATCATCATTTATTCTTCCACACTTTAACTATGAACCTGTTAACCAACTTTCCCCAGCCTCCCTGTCCCTCCCTTCCAGCTTCTACTACCACTTTTTTACCCTACTTCTCTGAGGTCTTTTTTAGTTCCACATATGGTTGAGATCATGTGGTGTTTGCCATTCACTGTCTGTGTTATTTCACTTAGCATAAAGTTTTCATGGTTCAAGTGAGTTGTTGCAAATAATATCTCACTTTTTTTTTTTTTTTTGGCTTTTTGAGACAGGGTCTCACTATACAGCTCAGGCTGGGCTTGAGCTCACTTTGTAGCCCAGGCTGGTCTCAAACTTGCAATGATCCTCCTACCTCAGCCTCCCGAGTGCTGGGATTACAGGTGTGTGGCACTATGCCTGGCTAATATCTCACTTTTTAAAAAGTTGAATACTATTCCATTGCATGTGTGTATTTTTAACATTTTCTTTATTCATCTGTTGGCACTTAAGTTTCCTTCATATCTTTGCTATTGTGAATAATGCTGCATTAAACATGAGAGTGCAGATATCTCTTGAAACAAACAAAAAAGCAAAGAAGGAAGGAGGGAAGAAGAAAAGAGAAGAAAGATATTGAAGTAAATCCCCAAATATTGTATTGGAGTCAATCTCCTTCTTTAGATCCAATAATGTTTGTTATATAATGGTTGCTCCCACATTGAGTTTATATATTTATAGTTCCTCTTGTTGGATTGATCCCTTTGCATATTGGCATTTTTTTTGTCTCTCTTTGGTTTTTGGCTTCAAGTCTGTTTTATATGATACAAGTATAGCTACATCTGCTTGCTTTTTATTTCCATTTGCACAGAATACTTGTGAATATCCTGCCTCAGCCTCCCTCACTGCTGGGATTACAGCCTTGTGCCACTGCATGGTACAAGATATTCCATTTGATGCATAGGTTAAAACAATCTAGATAGTGGTTTATTCATCCAGAAAGTATTTTCTAGCCCTTACTTTGTGCCAGGCATTTTCTTAAGACATTAGATACAGTGGCGAACAAGACAGTGTAGTGTAATGGGGGAGACAGAGACCACTGCAGCCCACTTACTCATATTTTAAGAGTAAATGCTGAGAGGTCAGTTGGAAACCGTTTCTTAGTTCATGGCTTCTTTTTCTCCATCTCCTCCTCTTCTTTGCCTTTTGCTGTGCTGGGGGTTAAAGCTAGGGCCTGTCTTACGCGAGACAAGGCTCTATCACTGAGCTATACTCCGACTCCATGATTTCTTTTGCATCAGTGACTTCAGGCATGCCATTCTTCCTGGAACACTTACTCCTCCCTGTACTTCGCTGACTCCAGCTCTAAGACTCAGTTTAGTAACACTTCCTCTTGAAATAGTCCCAGGTTCCCTTTACCCACCATATGGGAGTGGGTTGTGTGCATCCATTATGTTTTATACTTATAGTAGCCTGATTTTTTCCCAAAGACTTTGTGATTATCTATTTTGATGTCTATTTGGTTTCTAAACTAGCTGCTCCTATGCAAGGAAGGTGTTTTATATTTCTGCATATAACCCAAATGTTCCTAAGCTTTCCAGATTTTAGGAATCCCCTTTTTGTTTAAAGCTCCAATAGCAACAATCCAGACCCCATGAGACCATGCCCCCCCACCCTCTCCCTGAGGACTTTTGCAATACTGCACTACTTCTCCATCTTACCTTGCCTGAATATGGACATGAGATCCTTTGTAAATTCCCTCCAACACAGGTAAAAATAATATTAAATACAGCTTCACTGCAGATAAGAGAAGGGTGAGTCTGTCCTGATAAGGGAAACCTAAAAATAAGATCCATTATTTCATTCAATGTATATTTTTAAAAGCTCTGTGGCAGGCACTATTCCACATATTGGGAATATAGCTGTAAACAAGACAAAAATCCCTATTTTTAGGAGCTTACATTCTGTTGAGTGAAAAGAAGAGAAGGAGTATATGTTTTTGGAGAGTGAGAAGAGCTATAACTTTGCTGGAATGGGAATAGGAAACGGGATACTTTCAGAGAGGCGAAAAGGAAGAACATTGACCAGATTTTCTCTTCAGCCAGGGCTTTAGGGCTGCTCTTTGCCAAACAGTAGTAGCTTTGAGCCAGGCTAATTAAAAATTTATAAGCATATAGTTAAACCCCTGTGGGTGGGGGACAGGAGCAAATGCTGGAGAAGAGTGGGTGGTGGTGGAATTATCACCCCAGCTGCTTCCCAGATTGGTGTAAAGGAAGGTGTGGGTGCAACTTGTAAATGAGTATGGAGCTTGGAGCCTTTTACAGACAGCTTGCTTTGGTGCCTCTGAGTCATCTATTTGATCGCCTTTCCTGCTATAGTACACAGAACACCTTCCAAAACTATCTGATCAGCTCCTCTCTATCTCCCTGGAGAAACCAGTGCAAGTTTTTTGAGAGGTATCCGAAGAAGATACTGTTTTGATATCCCTAAGTTAACCGATACTTCTTGTTCCCCTGGAATCCAAGACAGGGACAGAGGAAAACGAGTTGGTTTGGTTCTGTTCTTTATGCATAGTCCCACTGATGGCAAATTGCAATGTTTTGTTCATAAAAATATTTTACTCATCTGATGCCTTTACAAATGATTCAGGTAACATTTTGCAAGGTGACATGCTTCTCACACTCAAATCAGTGACCCACCTGTGATTGTTTTTCTTCTAATTGAGAGAGAACTTTGCATTTAAATTCTCCTTTGTTTCTGGTGGTTCTAGTTTCACTACCATCTAGGACTGCAAAAGAAGTTAGACCATTGAAATTCAATGACATAAAGAGAGGTTGAACCATTCAGAATCATTGATGTTGATGTTTAACTTCTGGGCCTCAAGTTTTCTCCTTTCTAAGTTAGAGATAAGAGTGCCTAATTGTTTTTTTTTTTTTTGTTTTTTTCCGAGGACCGGGTCTTACTATGTAGTTCACACTGGCCTTGAATTCATGGTGATCTTCCTGCCTCAGCCTCCCAAGTGATGGGATTATAGGCATGAACCACCATGCCCAAATAACTATAATTTTAAGAGTTGAGATACCTACATGCAGAAAGTCTATCTAGCTCTCTTCGTGGCAGTGATCCCAGAGACTCACATTCCATTTCACAAAAAGATTGAGCATAATTATTTCTATATATGAAATAAAGTGAAATGGAATTAGTTTTTGCAGTGTCTCAAAAATAATAAGAAAGAGGTTCCCCCAAGAAATTCAACATATAATCGCCATATCACCAAAGAATTCCACTCCCAGGCATATACCCAAAAGAATTGCAAAAGGCATTCAAACAGACATTTATACATCATTGTTCACAGCAGTGTTATAGTAGCAAAAATGTGAGAATAACACACGTGTACACTGGTAGGTAGCTGGATAAAAATGTATCACATATACATATATATTAGACTTTTATTTAGTCATAAAAAGGAGTAAAGTTCTGATATATGCTGCAACACGGATGAGCCTTGGAACATGCTAAATTAAACAAGCGAGGCAAAAGGAAAGTACTGTGATTCCACTTATGTGGAATATCTAGGATAGGCTAATTCACAGAGACAGAAATTAGATTCCAGTTTATCAGGGGCGAGGAAGAGGTAGAAATGGGGAGTTTTTGCTTAATGTGTAGAGAGATAAATATCTACTGATGCTGGGGTTCCCAGAGGACAGGGTTTGCTGTTTTCACTGGGGTCCAGAAATGGATCATAGTTGGAGCTGAGGAATAGCCTCAGTTTGGTAAACTAGGCACCAAAACTAATTTATTGTGAACAGGTTATTCAAGAGTTCCCAGGGAAGTCCAATGATTACTGGACGGTGGGTTGAGCCAGACCACACTTCAGTGACAAATGTTCAGGCTCAGACAGGGTACCATCACTCCACCCCAAGGACACAGATGCCAGCGGCACTAGCACAGTCTGATTCCTTGCCACTGCTTTTCAGGGCAAGGGTTTTATTATATCTTATTTTATTTATTTATTTATTTTAGTCTTTTTGAGACAGGGTCTTGCTATGTAGTTCAGCTGGCCTTGAGCTCACTTTGTAGCCCAGGCTGGTCTTGAAGTGCAATGATCCTCCTGCCTCAGCCTCCTGGAGTGCTGGGATTACAGACATGTGCCGCCATGCCCGGGTAAACAAAGATTTAAAAAAGTTGTGTTTCAGCTTTGGTCATAAAGTTGGTTCCTGTGAACACATCTGGCCTCTTTGAGGTGATGACCACAAATCTCAGGCAGATGCCTCCTAAAATTTCTTTCTTTCTTTCTTTCTTTTTTGGTACCGGGAATCAAACTCATGACCTTGCACTTGCCAGCCAGGCTCCTTGCAGCTGAGCTAAATCCCTGGCCCCCTCCTAAAATTTCTGTAATAACTAACATCATCCTCACGGCATGATTCTCCCACAGCTTTCTCTTTACTCTTGGAGCCCTTCCATCAAGTGTGAGGAGTCATTCTCTTTACCTCCTTTTTCTGATCGTATTCTGCATTTATTTATATTTCATTCCTACAAGCAACATAAGCTCTTGGTGGGAAGAGCTTTTAATCCCTTTGTTAATCAGATTGTGTCCTTACTATAGACCTAGCAAGTCACAATCTGTATTTTCATATCTCTGTCTGATTTTCATGCATATTTAAAATATTTTTAACATTACATATTGTATACTTATATTAAAACATCATATGGTATCGCATAAATACATTAGGTTTTCATCACTATAATAAAATCACTAAGATAATCAACTTATTTAGTGGTGGCACATGCCTGTAATCCCAGCATTTGGGAGGCTGAGGTAGGAGGATCATTGCAAGTTCAAGACCAGCCTGGGCTACAAAATGAGCTCAAGGCCAGCCTGAACTGCGTAGCAAGACCCTGTCTCAAAAAGACCAAAAAAAACAAAAGTAACAGTAGATGAAGCTCAGTGGTACAGTGCTTGCTTAGCATGTTGAAGGCCCTGTGTTCAGTCACCTATAACACACACACACACACACACACACGCACACGCACACGCACACGCACAGAGGGTCTAGTCCATGATTAAGGAGGCCTCATTGCTTTCAGGCCTCTGATGGGATTCTGGATGGCAATGGTAGGCAGCATGTGACTGAGCAACACTGCTCACCTCGTGTCCAGGAAGAAAGAGAGAAAGAGGAAGGACTACCAGGCATGGTGGTGCATGCCTATAATCCCAGCTCAGAAGGCTGAGGCAGGAGGATCACCGAGTTCGAGGGCAGCCTGTGCTACATACTTAGTTAAAGGCCAGCCTGAACTACATAACAAGAACCTGTCTCAAAAACAAAACAAAACAAAAGAGGAAGGGACCAGCATGCCACAATCTCCCTAAGGAAGGACCCCATGACCAAAGAATGTTCCACTAGGCCCCATCTCTTAATGTTTTCACTGCTTCCCAATACCACCACCTTGAGGGCCAAGACTTTGGCATATGGATCTTTGGAGGCTATTCAAGACCCAAACTACCCGGAAGGAGGGGCCCAGGCTCACGGGGAGCCATGGGCGGGGAGTGCTGGTATTCTGGTCCGCTCGCTTCCTGCCTCCTAGGCCCCCGGAAGGAGGGCCCCCGGCGCAGGGGGAGCCACGGGCAGGGAGCGCTGGTCTTCTGGCTGGCTTGCTTCCTGCCTCATAGGCCCCTGGAGGGAGGGGCCCCAGTGCAGGGGGAGTCACTCGGTGGCAAGCGCTGTTGGGCACCAGCCCTCAGGTCAGCCGCTCCCACTCAATTGAGAACTATCATGACACAGAGAAACAATGACACAATTGGCCCACCATGCACTGGCTGCAGATGCCCAC
>NW_004955408.1:29885120-29889265 GCF_000276665.1 Chinchilla lanigera
GCTGGGCACCGTGGTACATGCCTGTAATCCCACCACTTGGGAGGCTGAGGCAGGAAGATCGCTAGGAGTTAGAGGCCAACTGGGGTATATAATGAGTTCAAGGCCATACTGGACTACATAGTGAGATCCTGTTAAGAAATAAAAACAAATTTTTTTTAAAGACTTTAAAAAGGAAATTTGATGGGTTAGGGGAAAGTTCAGGAAGCATACAGCAATCATTGGTCCATATAAATTCTGAAATTCAGTAAGGCACACATTGTCAGGGTCCCCCATTTCAGTATAAAGGAATAGTCCTTGGTTAAGATCCAGATCTGTTCTTTAGGAGTGGGTTCTTAGACTGTATCCAGTGACTTGTATCCAGTGACTTTTGGATTATGTCTCTAAATATTTCTTCCTTTTCTATAGCAAATGCCCTGTGTTTGCCATTGAGTAGCTTTATTCTTCACAGCCATAGAAAGTTTGTGTGTCTGATTTATTTCACTTAACCTAGAAGGGAAATAGCTGGGTCAAGTGGGATTTGCATTTTTAGTTTTTTGAGAAATCTCCCCATGGATTTCCATGGTGGTTGTACTAGTTTATATCCCTACCAACAATGTAGAAGTGTTCCTTTTCCCTACATTCTCCCCAGTATTTGTTATTACTTGATTTCTTGATTACAGCCAACCTTTCGGGAGCATGGTATCTCACTGTTAATTTATATTTCTCTAATGGCCAGTGATGTTAAACATTTTTTCAGGTACTTATTGGCCATCTGTACTTCTGAGAAATTTCTATTCATTTCAGTTGCCCATTTTTGATTGAGTCATTTTGAGTGTTTTAAATATAGTTTAGATATTAATCCTCTGTCCAAGGTGTAACTGACAATATTTTTCCCATTCTGTAGGTTGTCTATTTACTTTGCTGTTTCCTTTGCAGCTCGGATTTTAATTTGATACAATCACATTTGTTGACTCGATGTTATTTCATGGGCACTTGGGGTTCTATTCAGGAAGTCCTAACTATGCTTCTGTCAAGAGTTTTACCTGCTGTTGCCCTGACAGCTGAAAAATCCAAGGTTGAGACAAATAAAGAATAAGATGCAACAAAAATCACAAAAGAAACCAGAACTTCTTGAAAATGAAATACCAGATGCTGTGCTGCTTTTATCACTGAAGCTTTGTAATATTGGTTGAAGTTCAGGGTTGTGGTGCTTCCTGCTTTGCTTCTGTGGCCCAGGATTGCTTTTGCTATTCTGAGTCTCCTCTGGTTCCATATGAATTTTAGGATTGTTTTCTCCAGTTCTGTGAGGAATACTATCAGTATTTTGATTGGAATTGCAGTAAGTCTATATATGTTTTGGGAGTATGGCCATTTGGATATTATTGGTTCTGTCTATCCAGGAACAGAAATAATGAGAGAAGACGGAAAAAATGAAAACAAAGCTTTTGTAAACAAGGAGGAGAAGAAAGATTGAAGGGAGGGTAGAGAAATGGGGGGAAAAATCAACTTATATCATGTACAGGTACAAATTCCCCATAATGAATGTGATCATTATGTATACCTAAAATGTAACAATATACTTAATTAATTAAGAATAAATTTCTGTGCATTTAGGATTTGTTTTTTAAAAATATTTTCTTTTGATTTTTCTTGTAGAATTAGCCTAATTCAGTACAATGGCACATGAAAAACCAGATCTGCAAGCTTAGAAGGAGGTCAAAAGTGAGTCATCAGATGCCTCCCACACAGATGATGATGATGATGATGATGACTTTGACATTGGCCACGTGATCCAAAGTTCCTTTGACAGTGAAATGGTACAAGAATTGACTGATACAGACCCAGGGGATGAAGACCTTCTTGATTCAAATGAGAAAGAAAACAGCAATGTTGAGTACATATTTGATTAGTCAAAATGCAACAAAATGGTCATGTATACCTGAATGATCTAGTGTTAGAACTGAAAAATATAACTATTGCACAGAATGCCAGCACTGCCATTCAATGTTGGAAATTATTTGGATCAGACATCATGTTACAAGATGTTGTGAAATACACAAATGATGAAATACAAGTTAAACATTCTGTACGCACCAATAGTCCTACTCAAAAATTATTTATTATTTCACCTCGCTCTCTGAACTGAAAGCATTCATAAATCTGCTGTACTTAGCAGGGCTTTTTCATGGTAATCCCAAGAATGTAAAAGATTTATGGGGAGCAGTGATGGGTGTGGGCTTGGGTTTGTAGAATATCAATGACACTGAGGAGATTTGGTTTCCTTCAAAATTGCCTGATGTTTGATGGAAAAAACCACCCACCAAGGAGGAAGAAAATGCTAATCTGGCTAATCTGGTTACTATCCACTCATTGTTTGAGAGTTTTGATTCAAACTCCCAAGGAATTTGCATACCTTCGGAATACATGACTGTTGATGAACAGCTTGCAGCATTTCAAAGTCACTGTAGCTTTGGACCGAATTTGCCAAGTAAGTTTTCAAAATATGGTATAGAAATATATACTCTGGCCAGGTGTGGTGGTGCATGTCTGTAATCCCAGCATCCAGGAGGCTGAGTTTGGAAGATCACTGTAAATTTGAATCTAGCCTGGGCTACATCATGAGTTCAAGGCTAGCCTGAACTACATAGTGAGACCCTGTCTCAAAAAAAAAAAATATGCCCTGGTAGATGTGAAGACATATTATACTTTCAACTTAGAAATTGATCTTGGAACTCAGCCACCAGGTATTTATTCATGCAATAATAAACTGAATGATGTTGTAAACAGACTTGTTGCCCCTATCTCCCAAACTAATCAGAATGTGACATTTACCAATTTATTTACCAGGTACCCATTGATATTACATTTGCTAACAGAGCATAAATTGACCGGGCTAGGGACTGCATGCAAGAACAAAAGAGAAATTCCCAATGAAATGTTGCAAGTTCAAAATAGAAAATTGTATAGTACAATATTTGGATTTTAGAGAGATATAATATTAGCTTCATGTATGATAACTGCACCATGATCAAAAGAAAACTCAACAAAAATGAAGCCAGAGATCATAACTTTTTATAAGAAAACCAAAGATGGAGTAGATGTTAATGAGTTATACAGCAACTATAGCATCTAAAATATCGTCTGATGTTAATGAGTTGTACAGCAACTATATCATCTGAAATTGGCCAATACAAGCATTGGCCAATGATTATGTTTTTCTTGATCCTAAACATGGGTGGCATAAATAGTTTCATAGTTTACAAAGAAAATAACAAGTGCAAAATATCACAGAGAAATTTTCATAGAGGATTGGGACTATAACTGTTAAAAGATCACTTACAGCAGAGGAAGAACAAAATGTTTCTGCCCAAGGAACTACATAAAAAATTCTAAAGCAGGCTGGTGAGATGACAGGTGAACAGGCAGGTGCAACATCACAAAGACCTACTATGATAACTGGAAAACCAAAACAATGTCAACTGTGCCCTAAAAAAAAAAGGACCAAAAAGAAAAAAAAAAAAAAAAGACAGGAAAACAAAACAATACAAGCTATCTGTGCAAGCAATACTTGCGCATGTCCCATGGACAAGTCATGTGTGAAAACTGCCTGGGCTGTGACAATTGAAGCAAAGATTATTTCTGTGGTAGGCTTTTGTGTTTTCCTTGTAGTTCATTATAGTTCGCATAGGTATTTATTTCTGATGATATCTTTTAGGTTTTGTAAGCAAGTAAACAGCTGATGTGAAAATGTTGTTGTCTGTTCTAAGCACTCATTATATATTGATATTTTATTGTATTGATATGTTATTTTCCTGCCAAGTGCACATTGTACAATACAGTAAGAAGCTCTTGACAAAAGAGGAAGACTAGAGAGGTGACAAGAATGGCCTGCCACACAGAAAAGGAAAGCTAAGCACATGTGCTTTCAGTATAATTGAGACTTGTATATGGAACATGCAGTTGTCATGTGTGAAGGCTGCCTTGGGTGTGACAATTGAAGCAAAGGTTATTTTTGTTGTGGAATCCTATTGGCATTTTCATTGTAGTACAAATAGGAGTTTATTTCTTTACTTTATAGATTTTGTAAACAAACACTTGATGTTGAAAATGTTGGTTTAGGGGCTGGGGATTTAGCTCAGCAGCACAGCACCTGCCTGGCAAGTGCA
>NW_004955408.1:29889605-29890977 GCF_000276665.1 Chinchilla lanigera
CAAAAAAGATTAAAAAAAAAAAAGGAAAGCAAAACACATGCGCTATCAATGCAAGCAATACATTGTGTATAGAACATGATGTTTTTATGTGTGAAGACTGCCTTGCATGTGATAATTGAAACACAGATTATTTTTGTTGCAGAGTTCTATTGGTAGTTCCATTGTAGTTCATATAGAAATTTATTTCTATTGTTATTTTTTAGACTTTGTAAACAAAAAAAATAGTTGATGTTGAAAATTGTGATACTTGTTTATAAACAATAAATTTTAAAAATTCAATATTTTATTTTTCCTGTTAAATATGCAATGTTTAATAACGTTCATAAAATTAAAATTAATAATTCATCACTAGAAATACTTCTAAAAATTAAATATGGATGTTACACAGCTCCCCGTGATGCTCTTTTAACTAAAAATTGACATGGTGCCCTAAATTCTCTGTCTTTATATAAATTATACCTCTGGTATTGGAAACAATGCAAATATGAACTATACAGTATAGCAAAGTAGGAAAAATGCAGCCTGGGCATACAGAGCTCAGTGAGGGAATGCTCGCTTCAAATATGAAGGCCCTGGTTTCAATCCCCAGCATCACACACACAAATAATGCTGAAAATTTAAAGTAGGAGGGAATTAACTAAAGGAACAAAATATAAAAATTAACACATGAGAAAACTGTATTGCAGGAATAAATTATGGGCAAATGCATGAAGGCAGTCCCTAAGTCCTGAACAATTTTCAAGATCATTAACTATATTTTGAAGTTTCACATTAAGATGAACAGGTTCTTTTAAAGGCATGTCTCTCCTTGGAAAATATATACATGTTCATTTTCAATGTGATGGTCCTACTTTTGATATTTTTCTATGATTCAGCATACAGTGACATGAACATTTCTTATTAAATTTCCCATCTTCTGCACCATGCTTCTATACTGTTTTGGTACACAGAAATCCACTCTGCATGCACACACACAGAGATCACAAGTTTGCAGAAACAACACTGGCTACAGAACAGCAGCACCATTGCACTATCTTCTTATCCTCCTGGAGCACTTAGTTATTTTTCTCATTGCTAAGACAAAACACCCAACACACAAAGGTAATGGGGGAAAGGTTTATTTAGTTTACAGTTTGCAGAGGTTTCAGTTGGCTCCAAAGCAGGGGTGGCACATGGCAGAGGGGCAACAGTCCATAGTGGCAGAAGGCAGCAAAAGCAACAAGAGCATGACAAGACTCTTTCTGTCCCTTATATTATATGCAGCTTACCCACCCTTGGGTGGGTGTAGCCCTCACATCCTTAATCCCAGCACTGGAGCAAAAATCAATCACAAGCTCTAGATTCAGCCACCTCTGAAAGTCTGCCCCCACAG
>NW_004955408.1:29891408-29892870 GCF_000276665.1 Chinchilla lanigera
CCTTTAAGAAAACTGGATTTCACTTCCTTTCTTGAAGTGGAATCTTGAAGGATTCCACCTCCTTTCTTGGAAGCTTACATCATGTAAAAACACCAACTTCCCTGAGACCATCATGGTGCAAAGATATCCAAGCTAGCCATGTCAAGAGACCACACGAGGAAAGAGATGCCCGGGGAAGCAATCTGACAGGGGCACCAGATCATGAGCGAAGAAGCCTCCCTGGATATTTCCAAACCAGGAAATGGCACATACAGCAAAAGAATTGTCCATCTGGCCCAGGTTTCAGAGAACAATTCAGTACAGCAGTCCTCTATTTATAATAGTTCAACTTATGAATATCCCTTTCTATGATAATATGAAAGCAGTACACATTCAGTACTGGTTTCTTTTTTTTTGTTTTGTTTTTTTTCCAGTACCGGAAATTGAACTCAGGACCTCGCGCTTGCTAGGCAGGCGCTGTGCCGCTGAGCTAAATCCCCAGCCCCTCAGTACTGGTTTCTGCAACAGAAACCAGACTTATGATTTTGATTTTGAATCTTTCCCAGGCTATTGAAATGCGATAAGATCTCTTCCAATGCTGGGGAGCAGCACTCAGTCCCGAGATCACAAGGGCAGACAACTCACATTATATGATGCGCTTACCATGTTGTTAGTGTTATTTGACTGTCATGTTTCACACTTTTGCATCCTATGTCTTCAATAAATTACTTGAGAAATTCAACACTTTATTATAACATAGGTTTTGTATTAAATTATTTTGCCCAATTGTAAGCTACTGCAAGGTTCTGAGCATGTTGAAGGCAGGTTAGGGTAAACTATGATGTTTAGTGGGTTAGGTATATTAAATACATTTTTCACTTAGGTATTTTCCGATCACAATGAGTGTGTTGGGATGTAACCCTGTAGTAAATGGAAGAGCTTCTGTATTGAAAAGTCAGGTGAGGACAGGTAAGGTTACCACACTGGAGGATGAGGCTGAGAGCCGAGGAGGCTTGTGGGGGGAAAGAGGGCGGGGCACAACAGCCCAAGCAGCATGAAGGCTTCTGCAGAGAGAGACTACTCGGTGTGGGCATCAGAGCCCAAAGAGGGTACCTGTGCAGGGACAGTGGCCGGATGGAGTGTTAGAGACCAAGGGAGGTACAGAAGGCAGCTGACAAGAAGTATATCCTTTTAAATGTGCATGTTGAAATATTTACCTATTCTACAATTTGTTAAAAAATAACATGAGAGCTGGGCACAGTGGTGTGCACCTGTAGTCCCAGCTATTTGAGAGACTGATGCAGAGGGATTGCTAGAGGCCAGGAGTTTGAGGCCATCACTGGCAACATTTTGAAACCCCATATAAACAAAACAAAATAAAACAAAACATGGGAGGGAAGGGAAATTGATGGGGCAGAACATTTGGATGGCCATGGTTTGAAGGTTAGTGGGTTTGGATAATGGGTACACTGAACCTTGTTAC
>NW_004955408.1:29892970-29899863 GCF_000276665.1 Chinchilla lanigera
TTCAACTAAAACTCATTTTCTTCACCAAATCTTCAAATAAGTCTTTTAAAAGTGTTTATTTTTCTAGTCATTAATAGGTAAAGGCGCAGATAAGTTCTAGAAGTTTCAGACCCAACAAGAGCATGAATTGTATGTATTTGATTAAAAAAGCAAAACCTGGGAACAGTTTTGAAAGGGCCATCCATTAGCCAAAGTGAGTTATCCACTAGTGTTTCAGTGTTAGACTTAGCTGTAAATATAAGATGTCTACAACAGTCAGATCCATAACCCCATTTAGTATGTTTTCTACCACTAAAGGTACCACTATACTTTAAGTGCTTTGGTTCAGAAAGTAACAAACTTGACAAATTCTTCTGTTCTCTGACACAGCATTTTTTTAAAAGTAAGTATGGTGGTGTGGATGAAGGAAGGGGTAGAAATAGTACAGAACTGAATAATTTGAGTGGGGAGATTGCTTGTAGTTTTTACTTCTTTGATCTTAGAGATACTGCACTTTTATTTGGAGAGTGATTTTGGTCTACAAATTTTCTAAGTACATGTTATCCATCTGAAAGTCTGGTTAAGGCTGGAGATAGCTCAGTGAAAGAGTTTGTGCCTAGCATGCTTGAGGCTCTGGGTTCAATCCTCAGTATTACAAAAACAAAATCTGGTCATTGCAACTAAACAATATTGTTTACACAGCACCAATAATTAGCTTTTAAAATTTTATCTTTCACCATTAAGTAGCCTAAGAACACTGAAGTTATCACAGCCTCTTTTCCAGATTCCTTCCACTGTATTGAAAGGAATACAGTAAGAGGTAACAATATTTGGTTTCCCCAATAGCAAATCTGTCTTAGGGTTCTCCAGACAGACAAAACCAGTGAGATATATATGCAGATATACGAGAAAGAGTTTATTGGGGGAATTAGCTCACATAATTATGGTGGCCGAGAAGTCCCACAACAGACTACCTGAAAGCCTGGTATGCCAGCAGCATGGATCAGTCTAATCCCAAAGACCTCAGAGGGAGGGGAGCCAATGGTGTAAATCTCAGTCATGGTCCCCAACTCAAGACCAGAAGCCTGAGGACAAGGGGCCTTTAGTGTTAGGTCCTAGAGTCCAAAGGCCAAGAATTGATGTCCAAAACAGTGGAAGACACCTCTGTCCTACCACTAAGAGACTAATTTACTTTCTGTAATTGTTCTCTTGAGGCCCCAGGCCTCACCTGGACGGTGCTCACCCACACTGAAGGGGATACTCTTCACACACTCCACCCAGGCATTAAATTCCTCTGGGAATGTCCTCACAGGCGTGCCCAAGACAATGCTTAACCACGTTGCTTAGAATATATTCTACTTAGCCAGATGGAACTTTCATGCACACAACTAAAAATACACTCATCCCTGCCCCAGTATTCTACTTTCTACCACTCTTACCTAAGCCTTTTTTAAATGGGAATAGTGGTTTTCAAGATTTTGGCTTTGTGGATTTCAACATTTGAGATTGTAATCTTCTAGAAGTGCGATTTGGGGAGGGAGAGTTTGGATTTTAGGGATTTCTATCTTTTGGAATAGCAACATTCAGAATTATAGATTTTGAGGCTTTTCCCAGTGTTATGACAGGCACCACTTTTTAGTGCTTTCTTGCAATCCTCCCTATCTTCCTCTCATACCACGTGCTTTCTCAAAACGGTACAACTGCGTCACTGCTACTTTATATTTAGATGTTTAACATCAATTGCAAGACTTTTTAGAAATCTCATTTAAAATTTGGCTCAAACACATGAATACTAAAAGTACCAACAAGCTCAACCAGGAAAATACCATTTCCAGTTCCAATAGCAAGCGCTGAAGCATCCAATGGGATCTTGTGCTTCTGCGTCCACCTTATTAGTCGAGTCATACTCTCTTCCCCAAACCAGATTTCTCCTGTATCTCCATATTCTTGGAAAGTTTGCAGTTCTCTCTCATAGACAGCTTTCCGATGCTCTCGGGTCCCCAGCGCTGATGGGACAAAGCCATTCTCTGAGGGACTGCCTTTTTGCACAGTTCTGACCATGCTGCAACCCCAGTGTCGCTCTTTTAGGTTTTCTGTTCTTGTTTTTGAGACAGGATCTTTGAATTCACAGCGATCCTCCTACTTCAGGCTCCTGAGTGCTGGGATTACAGGTCTGTGCTACCACAGCTACCAAACTACAATAAAATCATTTTGTATAATTCAGCTATTTGGCTCTTGATTTCCTTCCCATCAATGCACCAAGGATCAGTTTTACAGGGAGTTGGGAGTTTTGAGAGACATCTTGTTGCCTTGTCTTCTCATGTTTCTATTGGGGGTGTGTGTGTGTGTATGGGTATGTGTGTGTGTACTGAGGTCTCCAGGTGAATTATAGCAGAAAGACTCTGTTGCTAGCATAGAGATAGAACCCTTTAGTTAGGGTCTCCTTCTGAGGGATTCACTCTGGGCATGGCTATCTACAGATCCCAAGACCCAATCACCTCCATTAATCTGGGAGGGGAAAGTGCAGGGTTACTGGCCCAGCACCCAGTTCTCTAGAAAAGAACTGAGTATTGTTAATGACACAAAAGCAAACAAGATACGCATACAGTAAAAACCAGTTAATACCAACAGCTATGCCACCCTCTGCATTGTGCTCCGCAGTTTCTAGCTTTCCTGCAAGTTTCTTCCCAATCTATGGAAATCTACTTCGTTTTTAGTCCCCTCACCGCTCACTTTCACATCAGATACTAAATAAAAGTTCTTGAGCCACTTACACTACTGAGACCTAGCAGTAAAATCCAGTACTGTAGTCACAGAAAACTTTTTCTTTCAACATCACAAAGTTCCTGCTCTGGCTGGATCATCATGGTGCTGACAGGGATACACTTCTGTGTGGAGGACCCCCTGGACGACTCTCCTTGAAAGAAGAGTAATCATCTCCATTTTGGCTAAGCCTGGCCCTATTTCATGTACTAATATGTACAGAGCTGGTTAGGACTTTTCGTTATCCCTTCAATTGACTTTAAGCAAAGCAAACAGGCCTAGCCTAGGTGCTGACGTGTAGTCTTTGAAGCAAAGTGACAGGGCAGCGAAGCCCCGCCTACAGCTCCCAAACAACATGTGTGAGCTAAACAGCTGTCAGCTGAGAATAAGCCTCGAGATAAGAGGCTATGGCTTCTCAGAGCATAAAAAATTACACATCAGAACTGAAGTTGCAACCCCAAAACATTAGATTACTCAGTCTGTATCTCTCTCTCTGTCTGCATATTCTAGAGGTGATTTCAGGCCTCCCACCCAGCCCAGCTGAAGGCACTCATGCCCTTCCTGCCACTCTCACAGTCACTCACCCATGAATTAATAGAACCTGGGTTTGGCTCTGGGGCAAGGCCTTTGTTCCAGTCAGCATCATACTAGCTGGACTTAGGACTGCCTTGGCTTCCCACAACTAAAAATATGCCTTAGTGTATTTATTCTCGCCATGCGTTGCACTGGAAGTAGTAGATTGGAATTAACTTATTAGAATCCCAATAACTTTTCCATGGGATTACAAATGTGGATTTTTCTGGAGCATGGCGAGGTCTAGAACGGCTTTCTACACTTCTGTGTCTGGTATTACAGTAAACATTTTTTTTAATATGTAGCAGGAGTACACTCTAAAATAATAACAAAAGTATAGCATAGCAAATACACATACCAGTAATATAGCCGTTTCTCATTACCAAGTATTATGAACTGTACATAATTACAGTTACTGTACTTTTATACAGCTGGCAGCTCAGTTGGTTTATTTAAACAGCATCATCACAAACACATGACACATTGCACTATGATTGTATGATGGCTGCAACATTACTAGGGAACAGGCATTTTTCAGCTCTGTTACAATTCCATGGATCCATTGTCATATGTATGGTCTATAACTGACTGAAATGCCATTATAAAGCTCATGATTAAATATTCATAATGTTGTACAACCATTGCCACAATCCTTCTCCACAACTTTTTTTTTCCTTGCAGTACTGGGGATCAAACACGAGACCTCACACGTGTTAGCCAAATAGTTTGCCACTGTGCTATACCCCTAGTCCATGTAAAACAGTGTTTATACTCATTAGCATGTGCACGATGGTGCTGTGATTCATATGTCTCACTGCCAGACAGCTTGAACCACCGGTGGTACATGCACGGCTGTCCCATCCGGCAGCCTTTAAAAATTTTTATTAGTAAAATGGTTGATTAAAATGATTAGATCCATTTGTTCCACCAGTGGTACAAGCTGCCTGATGGGACAGTGATGGGACAGTGCCCAGTGGGAACGTGTTACACGATAACTTCCCATTCCCCCACACACACAGCCTCTGGCAATCACTATCTTTCTGTCCTATTTGACTACTACAACTATCTCATGTAAGTGGAACCGTATGGTATTTGTCTTTTGTGACAGGGCTATTCTACTGACTATGTCTTCAAGTTTAATCCATGCTATAGCATATCACAGGATTTCCTTCCCTTTGGGAGCTGAAACATATTCCATTGTATGCATATACCATATGTTGCTTACCCATTCATTCATGGATAGACATTAGGGTTGCATCCATGTTTTAGCTATTGTGAATAATGCTATCAACATAGGTGTACAAATATCTTTTTGCAACTCCACTTTCAGTTGCTTTGGTTATCTACTCAGAATTGCAATTGCTGGATCATCTGATAGTTTTATTTTTAATTTTTTGAGGAAGCTCCTGTTCCCACAGCAGCTCTCTATATCTATCCACTGTATTTTGTTTTTTAAAGACAGGATCTCACTATGCATTTCATGTTGGCCTTGAGCTCACTGTGTAGCCCAGGCTGACCTTGAACTCATGGTGGTTCTCCTACCTCAGTCTCTCAAGTGTTGGGATTACAGGCATGTGCCACCACACCCAGCTAGCCTTATCATTTTATATCCCTTCCAATAGCACAAAAGCATTCCGATTTCTCCATATTCTCACCAAACCTTGTTACTTTCTGCTTTTAATAGTAGCCATTATAATGGATGAGTATTTCATTTTCATTTTGATTTGTTTTCCCATAATGATTAGTGATTGATCATCTTTTCATGTGCTTTTTGGACACTGTAGGTCTTCTTTGGTGGAAATCTATTCAAGATCCTTGCTAATTTTTGAATTGGGTTGTTTCTTTTGTGGTTGTTGAGTTTTAGGAGTTTCTTGTACCTATGTTCTGGATATTAATCTAATCCCTTATTGTATATATGATTTGCAAATATGTCTCCCATCCTGTAAGATAGTGCTTTTTGATACACAAATTAAAAAAATTTTTTTATGAAGTCTACTTTGTCTACTTTTTATTTCATTGCCTGTTGGTGTCATATCCAAGAAACCACTGCTAGATCCAATATGATCAACGATTTGGGGCAATGGTCCCAGGACAATTAAATGTAGAAAGAGTAATCTTTTCAACAAAAGGTACTGGGACAAGTAGATAGTCACATGCAAAAGAATGAAATTAGACCCCTACCGCACACCAGACACAAAGTTAGTTCAAAATACATCAAAGAGCTAAACATGGAAGGTAGAACTATATACTTCTAAGAAGAAAACAAAGAGCAACTCCTTGTATCTTGGGTTAAGCTATGATTTTTTTAGTTATGACATCTAAATCACAAATAAACAAATCACAATTCTTCAGAATTTGAAAACTTTATGATATGGATATGATCAAGAAAATAAAAAAACTTTGTGACAAGTTTATGATCAAGAAAGTAAAAAATAACCCACAGAATGAAAGAAAATATTTGTAAACCATATACACCTGTTAAAGATCTAATATCCAGAAAATATAAAGAATGCTTATGACTTAATAAAAAGATAAATAACCTAATTTTAACTTAGCAGGCACTAAGTTATAGTTACAGGTCAGAAGTTCTAATGTGTGTTGTGTCATCTTTCTTGACTCAAAAACCACCCAGGGGATTAATAAAGCACACTGAGTGTGTATGGGTGGGTCATGGAGGCTTGGCTTTGGCTAATGTATCTGGTCCATAGTCCCTTTCTTTGCTTTCACTGCTCTGCTTTCCAGCCACCATGAGCCAAGTAGTTTGCTCCTCCATGCTCTCCACCATGCTGTTTCTGCCTTGGAGCCAGCTGACCATGGACTGAACTCTCTGATTCCATGAGCTAAATTAAAACTCTCCTCCTGTAAGTTATGAGTTTTTGGTTTTAGGAGTATTTTGGTATTTTATACCAGTGACAGGAAATCTGACTAATACAATTGACTGTGGGTAACAATAATATATTGTACATTTGAAAAAGCTAGATTTTTAATGTTTTACCATAAAGAAATGGTAGGTGTCTGAGGAAATAGATATGTTAAACTTAATTTAAGCATTATATAATTATCTGTATATCAAAACACATTATATATACCCTAAATGTATATAATTTTTACATTTTCATGTATGTTCAAATAAATTAAGAAAATGGACAGAGTCTATATAGCAATTGCTCCAAAGAAGATGCGTAAATTGCCAGGAATCACATAAAAATGCTCAACATCACTGGGTAGTAAGGAACTGCAACTCAGATTGGGTGTGGTGGCGCATGTCTGTAAACCCAGCACTCACTAGGCTGAAGCAGGAGAATCACTACAAGTTTGAGGCCACTCTGGGCTACACAGTAAGTTCAAGGCCAGGCTGAACTACATAAAAAAAGAAGAAAAACAGAATTATAAGTCAAAACAACAATAAGAGGCCACTTCCCATTGCTATAATAAAAAAAGAGTTTAAAAAGAAGTGTGGTGAGGATGAGAAATTGGAACCATTTTATACTGCTGGTAAAATGTAAAATGGTACACCCCTTTGGAAAACAGGTTGGCAGTTTCTCAAAAATTTAAACATAGAGCTGGGAGTGGTGGTG
>NW_004955408.1:29904543-29909382 GCF_000276665.1 Chinchilla lanigera
AAACAAAACATGGGAGGGAAGGGAAATTGATGGGGCAGAACATTTGGATGGCCATGGTTTGAAGGTCAGTGGGTTTGGATAATGGGTACACTGAACCTTGTTACGGTGGTACCTCAGCTCATGAACTTGATTCTTTCCACGATTCTAATCGCAAATCAAATTGGACAAGAACCAAATCTAATTCAATGGTTAGGTTCAGTATTGACCTTATGGGGAAACTTGATTCATCCAGTTCAATTTGCAGTCAGATTTGCGGTGAGAGTTGAGTTTGTGAACCAAAGCACCACCGTACATTAGTCTACTGTTTTGGGCAATACTGGGAATTAACCCAGGGCCTTCTGCATGCTAGGCAAGGACTCTACCACAGAGCTATATCCCCAGCCCTTTTCTTCATTTTTAAAAGATGCATGGTTTTGATAAATTGCCCAAACTGACTTCAAAATTGCAGTCCTCTTGCCTCAGCCTCCTGGGTAGCTGAGAGTATAGATGTGTACCCCTATGTCCAACTTGTCTACTTTTTCAAATGTGTTCAAAATTCTCCACAATAAACATACCCAGCATAAACAGATACAGACACAGACAACAGAAGGAAAGTGAAAAGGCACAAACTGGAAAAAGAATTGTGTGCCACACATACCGCTGATGCAGGATGAACATTCATAATATAGTTCTAAAAACAAGCCAGCCATGGTGGCAAATGCCTGTAATCTCAGCACTCTAGGAGACTGAGGCAAGAGAATTGCAAGTCTGAGCCCAGTCCAGGCAAATTAATGACTTAGTGACACTAAACTCACAATAAAAAACAGGAAAAGGACTGGGATGTAGCTCAGAGCAAAGGCCCTGGGTTCAATCCCCAATGCTACAAACAAATAAATGCAAAAGCCTACATTTATTAAGAAATAGATAATCTGCTTCCCGTCACAGGAAATGGGCAAATAAATAAATAAGCATCTGAAAAAATGTGTTAGTAACTTAATCATCATCATAAAAATGCAAATTTAAAGTGCAAATTTAATTCAGATGTGGTGACACATTCCTGTAATCCCAGATACATGGGTGTTATGGTTGATACATTGTGTCAACTTGAGGAGTCTAGAAGCTAAATTAAGTAACTCAGCAGTTCTACATCCTGGGGTGAAAAGGACACGCCCTTGCTGCTCTAGGATGTTGTTCATTGTGTCAACTTGAGAAGTGTAGAAAGTTAACTATGTGACTCAGCAGGGGCCCAGGATCCTTACTTTGTATTCATCCTGAGCCTGTGCAAGAGGAGGGCATGGAGATGATGTGGGTGTAAAGGATCCACTCCCCTCAGGGCAGGTAGGCTGCAGACAATAAAAGGGAGATGAGGAAGGACTGACTGCTGCTTCTTTGAGGAGCTCTAGTCTTTGCCTTCAGCTTGGTCCTCATCTGTTGGCTTCTGGTGCAGACTATTGGGCTTCCGCCTGGGACTCTTCCACCTTCTGGTGTAGACTCTTTGGCCTTTGTTGTAGATTCTTCAGTGTTCCATTGCCGACCCACTGGCCTCCTGATAGAGACTTGCATGGATGCTGCAGTGAACCTTGGACTGAACACTTCAGCCTCCAGTGTGCAAACACCTTCTGCACACTTCCTCTTCAGACTCTGGCTGACTGTCATAAGCCAAACTTGTGATTTCTTATGCATTTGCATATTTTATGTTATATGTTTCTCTGGTAAACCATGACAGATACAATGGGAAACTGAGCTGAGAGGATCATGATGTTGACACTATCTTTAAAAAAATGTTTTAAGGCCATGGTGGTGTACACCTTTAGTATCAGCATGCAGGAGAGGCTGAGGCAGGAGGATTGCTGCATATTTGAGGCCAGCCTGCGCTATTAAGTGAGTTCAAGTCAGCCTGAACTGCATAGTGAGACCTTGTCTCAAAAAGAGAAAAAAACAAAACAAAAAAAAAAAAAAACAACAACCCACCAAATAAATGGCATCTGTGACCCTGGCATGGTGGAACATTCTGCAATCCCAGCACTCAGGAGGCTGAATAGGAGGATTGCCATGATCTTCAGGCCAACCTGAACTACAAAGCAAGGCCCTGTCTCAAAAAATTTTCAAAACAAACAGAAAAATGGCATCTATATACATTTTGGCTTTTGCTAAGAATTTAAGAAAATTGGGGAATACCCTATATTTAAATTGAAGATAATTTTTGAATTTTGTTTAAGCATGGAAGAAAAAATAGTTGGCAAGAAAAAAATATTGTTTGTTTCTCCCAATTGTGTGTGGTACCTTTGAACTGGGATGTAACTCAGTGGTAGAGAGCATGCTTAGCATGCACAAAGCCCTGGATTCAATCTCCAGCACCAAACTCAAAATTAACGTCCTATGTTGATAAGGATGTGAAGCACCTGGAAGTCATGCAACACTTGTCGGATTGTAAATCCCTCAAATATTTTGGAACAAAATAATCTTTCTTTGGACACACTTATCCTATCATTCTTCCCACTTTCTGATGCAGTTCCGGAAGTCCTCTTTCATGAGTGTCTTTAGATGTACTGTCTTGGTGAGCTTGATGTTCTGAAATGTTAAGCAGTTATGGTCATTTTGACTTTGGGGAAGAGCCAGAGTCATACAGCACCAGGTCTTCTGGTAGGTGGATGAGGATATACTGTAATGGTTTTATGAGCCTTTCTGGAATGTGGCACTCGGTGGCAGCACTCACTGTATCTGTGACCACACTTAAACAAAGACACGAGGGAAGACCTCCGGGATTCTGGGATAAGAGTGCTCAAAGCGAAGGGGAGTGTTTTCAGGAGAATTAATGGCAATGTGTCTTTTACCATAGTAATTTTAAAAAGAAAATTTAAATATTCACTGTATTTCTGATCACCCCTCACACAATGAACTGATGTCGGCAGTACTGATAAACTACGGGCATCAACATAAATGAATCTTTCCAACATGATGTTGTGTTGGAAACAAAAAAGGCAAATCACAGACTTAAAAAAACAAACAAAAACCTTTTCATAAAGCTCAAAAATAAGCAAAACCAATTAACATATTCTTTAACAACACCCATGCACGTGAGTACATACATATGCGCGTGGTAAATGTAAAGGGAACCAAGAGAACGATAAAATTCAGTGCAGTGTTACCTTCAGGCACGAGGAGGTTCGGATGCATTTGGTGGAGGGGCGGGCTTCCACGGGTTTCAAAGACAGTCTTCGCCTTCTACTTTTTTCTCCAGTGGTGAGGTTTGAATCCAGGGCTTCATACATGCTAGACAAGCGCTCTGCCACTGAGCTGCTCTGCCACTGAGCTACTCCCCCAGCTCTGTCTTCTATTTCTTAAGCCAGATTTGGGTGTCTCAAAGCTCATTTATTATTTTGTACTTTATAGATGCATTCATATGTGCATTTCATATTTATAAACACAAAATCTTACAGTAAAAAACTTAAATTGAGGCTCTCCTGTAACAACCCAGGCCCTGTGCATGACAACCAGCCTGAAATGCCCTGAGACTGAAGGAATTCCGAAAATTAGACCGATCCAGGATGGCACAGAGTAGAATTTACTGGGGGACTTACTGACTGAAGTGTGGCCTTACGCAGCAGCAAGACCAAGTGGGTCCTGCAATTTGGGTCAGAAGAAGGCATATATTTATATACAATTATGTATCCCTACTTATAATGTAGGTTAGGATAATAGTATCTTCATCCAACCAGAGGTTACCTGCTTTACCTAAGCTGTTATCAAAGAGCCAGGCACATCCCTGGTGCCAGTCCTGGTTGCATAGCTCTACCTACCATTATAATAATTTTGTTTATTTATGCTTTGCTGAGAAATAGTGCAGAAAAAACCAACTGGGGTTATTCTAGGGGCAGTTGGTGGTTATAACTCAAGTTGGCTTCAATCACGTCAAGTTGAATCCATACAGAAGCAAGAGGGCTACCCATGTCTGAGGCAGTTATGAGAAATGGTAATGCTTTTCATCAGTGCTCCGCAGGGGCTGGGGTGTGCAGTTTATGCCTGTTGTCTCAGCCTCATCCAACTCAGCCGCCTTGCACTCTCAGAAGTCCCCTGGATGGGATCTATAAGCAACCAGGCCCTCTTGGTGCTTTTGGTAGTGATAGCTGGCACGGTTGTTTATCTTGGGTTACCAGAATTTCTGGAAGAGAAATAGATGTGGTCTGTGAAATAGGGTAAGTGAGACCTAAACTTCTACTTAATTTGGGATGGCTCCTCCCTCAGACTAAGTTTCTACATCTATAAAATGCACACAACTGCTTATTCACACTCAGGATTCAAGGAGTGGATCGCTTCTTCCTTCTTAAATTAGAACAGCTCCAGCACCACCTAGTGGGTATCTAATGTTAACACAGAGTGCAGGGGAACCCTACCTCCCTTTTCCGTCATCCCAAGATCATGCCTAGTTTTATAAAGTCCCAAGAGGAGAACTTCATAAACACATGGAAATTAAATAGCATTTTCCTGAACAACTGATCGGTCAGAGGTAATATTAGAGAAATTAGACACTTTCTATAGTTAAATGGTAATGCCAATACAGCATACCAGAACTTACGGAACACAATGACAGAAGTCCTATAGAGAGAAATTTATAGCACTGAATTCCCACAGAGCTCAAATAAACAACCTAATGTTGCACCTCAAGCTTCTAGAAAAAGAAGAGCAAGTTAAACTCAGAACTAGTGCAAGGCAGGAAATTATGAAGATTAGAACAGAAATTAGTGCAATTGACACTAAGAAAATAATAAAAAGAATCGATGAAGAGTTGGTTCTTTGAAAGATTAAATACAATGGACAAACATTAGCTAATCTTATCCATAAAAGGGAAAAAAGACTCCA
>NW_004955408.1:29910107-29924958 GCF_000276665.1 Chinchilla lanigera
ATCAATCTAATGAAGAAAATAAAAGACATTTACTTGGAAAACTACAGTACTAATGAAAGAAATGAAGAGGATATCAGAAAATGGAAAGATATTACTTGTTCTTGGGTAGGAAGAACAAATATAGTGAAAATGGCCATACTCCCCAAATTATTATACAGATTTAATGCAATCCTGATCAAAATTTTAATGGCATATCACACAGAATTAGAGAAAATAATCCTAAAATTCATTTGGAACCAGAAGAGACCTAAATAGCAAAAGTAATTCTGGGCAACAAAGGCAAGGCAGGGACATCACAATCCCCGACTTGAAATTAGACTACAAAGTTACCATGAAGAAAATAGAATGGTGCTGACAAAAAACAGACCCAGGGATCAATGGAACAGATTAGAAGATGCAGAAATAACTCTAACCACCTTGTCTTTGACTAAGGAGCCAAACACATTCACTGGAAGAAAGATAGCCTCTTTAAAAACTGCTGCTGGAGACACTGGCTTTCCATAAATTAAAACTAGACCCATATCTTTCACCATGCAGTAAACTAAAATCAAAACAGATCAAAGATCTAAATATCAAGACAGAAACACTCAATCTGTAGAAGATAGAATAGGTAGAACTCTTGAAGACATTGGTGTAGGCAAAAACTTTATGAACAAAACACTAGTCACACAGGAATTATCACAAAGAATCCACATCTGCGATCTCATCTTATTAAAAAGCTTTTGCATAGCAAAAGAAACCACCAACAGAGTGAAGAGACAGCCCACAGTGTGGGGAAAAAAATTTACCAGCTGCACCTCAGACAAAGGACTAATATGTAGAATATGTAAAGAACTAAAAAAAAAATCAGACCCACAAATTTAAAGACCTAGTCCAAAAATGGTCATCTGAAATGAATAGACATTTCTCAGATGAAGAAGTGAAAACAGCAGATAAATATATGAAAAAATGTTCAACATCATTGGACATTAGAGAGATGCAAATTAAAACAATGGTGTGGGGGCCGGGGACATAGCTCAGTGGCACAAGCGCCTGTCTGGCAAGTGCAAGGTCCTGAGTTTGATTCCCGGTACCAAAAACAAAACAAAACAAAACAAAACAAAAAAACAATGCTGAGATTCCATCTCACCCTAGAAAGAATGGCTATCATCAAGAAATCAACCAATAACAAATGCTGGCAGGGCTGTAGGGAAAAAGGAACCCTTCTCTGCTGTTAGTGGGAGTGTAGACTGGTACAACCCCTGTGGAAATCAGTGTGGAGGAGATTCCTAAAAATACTAAAACTAAAAGATTCCATTTAACTGATCTTCCCTGTTCCCTTCCCCTGTTCCCCTTCTTGGTATCTTCCTGAAAGAATTAAAAGCATCATACTTCAGTGATATATGCATGCCTATGTTTATAGCAGCACAGTTTATAATAGCTAAATCTTGGAAACAACCCAAATGCTCATCAACCAATGAATGGATAAAGAGGATGTAGTTTTTTTTATGCAATGGAGTACTACTCTGACATAAAGAAGAAAAAGCTTGAGACATTTCTATCTAAATGGATATGCCTTGAGACTATATGCTTAAGCGAAATAAATCAGACACACAGGTTCAAATATTACATAATTTCTCTGGTGTGAGAAAGCAGAAGTGTAAATAAGGATCAAATGTATAATAGATATTGGGAAACAGGAAGAAAATGTTTAAATGAGAAGGGGAACAAGGGAGGAGGGAGATGGAAAGGAAAGAAGTGAAAAGTAAAAAAGTGAAAAAAGAAGAAATGAAAACAAAGCTTTTGTAAATAAAAAGGGGAAGAGGGATTGAAGGTAGGGAAGGGAAATGGGAAAAAAAGAAGAAGCCAGATATATCAGCAAGTTTCTCCCTATGATGAATGTGGTCATTTCGTATATCTGAAATGTACCAATTTTTAAAAAGTCCCAAGAAGGTCAAAGATTAAGAGCTGAGAAACACATTCACCAAGTGCAATGTGTGCACTTTCAGTGGATCAATTCTAAATGTATATGCTTTAGAAAATTAGAAAAATAAGGATTAGGTATTCAAGGACAGCAAGGTGCGATAACGGGACTGAACTTGTGTAGTAATTCATCTTGACATGACTACAACCATCTTGGTCATAACTGTTATTCTGCCCACCAGCGGACACTGGCATGCATTCCAAACACTATAAGATAAATAAAGTTAAGATAGCCACAGGCTGGGGGTGTAGCTCAGTTGCATAAGTGCCTGCCTGGCAAGCACAAGGTCCTGAGTTTGATTCCCAGTGCCAAAAAAAACCAAAAAAAAAACCACAAAAAAAAAACAGAGATGGCCAAAGCTGTTGTGCTGCCACTGACACCTGGAACGCCCTTTTATCTTTTTTGGCAGGGGGGGGGGAGTGCTGGGGATTGAACATTGTACATGCTAAGCATGCCTCTATCATTGAACTATACCCTTAGCCCCAAGACTGTTTCTTAACTGACATTTGATATGTCACTAGTTTTTTAGAAAGCTCAGGGACATTCCACTTGGCCATGGCCCACTTTCATCTAGTTTAGCCTATAAGCCTCTTCTACTTGAAGTATAGGGATTATTCTGCTTGCTACTGCCTGAGACACACCTCTGTCCATAAATTCTTAGTAAACTGCACTAAGAACAATTGTGTAGTAATCCATTTTGACATGACTACAACCATCTTGGTCATAACTGTCATTCTGCCCCTGGATTTGTCTGCCCCTTTCTTCATTTTGTTTTTTGTTTGTTTGTTTGTTTGTTTGTTTGTCTTTTTTTGGAGACAGAGTTTCACTATGCAGTTCAGGGTGGGCTTGAACTCACTTTGTAGCTCAGGCTGGTGCCAATTTGTAGCAATCCTCCCACCTCAGCCTCTCGAGTGCTGGGATTACAGGCATGTGCAACCATACCTGGCCTGCCCCTTTCTTTGATCTCACAACACTTTCTACCTTTACAGCTGGTTCTCATGCAACAGGGTTTTCCAAAATGTGGGACATTTTAAAAAATTATTATCCTTTGGACTTACACCTAATGTATAGATAAGGTGTTATAAAGTCTAGGATTTTCTTTAAAATATTTAGTAGTGGGAGTGAAGGTGCTGGATAAAGAGGAAATGAAGGTGGCCATGAGATGCTCACTGTAGCTGGCTCATAGGTATGAGAGAGTTCATTGCTCTCTTTGTTCTACTTTTATGTGCATGTTAAATTTCTCATGGAGGGAGGAAGAGAGGGTAGCGGGGAAGAAGAACCCTGAACACTTTCTATCATGCAGGGAAGAATTCCAGTGTCTCTCAGACCTCTGTTGCCTAGCTCTGCCCTGGAGAGCTGCTCTCCTGCAGACTGTCACCAGCTAGCATAAGCTTCCAGAAGACAACGTTCCCACACACAGCGTCAGCTTCAGCAGTCTTGGTGACAGACACACCCAAAGGACTGTGGTCCAAAGAATGCAGGGTTTGAGCCAGCTCCAGCATCGTCCCTTAGGGATTCTCCAACCCTTAATCTCAGCCCCATGAAATCCAGCACAAGAGAGCAGGCCACTTTCTTTTTTTAACTGCTTGAAATATCAGAGCAATTCCTGTTGATGTACACCAAGCTTTTTTATTTCGGCCCTCTGACACAGCCCTTCAGAAGAAGGTCAGATCTAAGAATGATGGACTCTCCCACCCCAACCCCCAGGCCTCTCTTTTGTTCTGGGACATGGAAAGAGATCTGGTGGGCTGGTTCAGGATACTGTACACCAGCTCATTCCTGCTCCTCTCCATCACTGTGATCCATCACTCCACCAAATATCAACAAAGAAACTTCGTGCTACAGAAGTGGCAGATAAAGGTTAGGTGCCCCTCAGTCCCCATGCTACATGTGCTGGGAAAAACTCAGGAACACACCAGGTACAGAAAGGAGCTGTTCCTCTCTGGGAGAAGCTCCCTACAGCAAAACTCTTCACTTATCCACCGGCTCTTACTGCCCCCTGGTGGTTATTTGCCTCTCACAGAAGTTCCTGGAATACAGACCAACCAATACCCTATAATCATAGCCATAAAACTGGCTACTACAAAACCCTGCGGTAGGCCAGTCTTTATTGAGAGACAGACATATGGCTCCATTTTGATAAAACTTCCTGCTGAGGGATACTAGTGTTGCTGTCAAACTGGATGCTGTCTCACAAAATCAAAGAATGAAATCACAGACAAGGAGGCAGTTCAGGGGAGCATTTAATGGAAATATAGTATAGGGAGCTTGTTGTTTAGAGCTTTTCTGGGTAAGCAGAGCATGGGAATTTGCTCGGTGTCCAGTGGTCACCTATCACAGGTAGCCCTATGGGTTTAAAATAACCAAATGGGGCGTAGACTTCCTAATGAAGAGTTCAAAGGAAAAACCAGTTACTCAACATTTTAAAATTCCTCAAAACCTAGCCCAAAATTGGGAGGGTTTTTTTGTTTGGGATTTCCTACTTAAGGGATTTCCTTTCCTGGAGGCAGAGTCCTAACTGCCTGTCCTTATCTTAACTCTTACCATTTTTCTGAGTTTGCTTTTATATTTCTAAGCTTAGCTACCTGTGTGGCTTGTGTTAGCTCTTAACCTGGTGTACATGCTATTTCCTTTGCAAGGCTGACTAGCCCAACTCCATCCTAGGCCCTGTCCCTTATTAGCTGTCTATTTACAAGCTAAATAGCTAAACTGCTTATTATATTAGTATACAAATATGTTCCAGCCAGATTTTTTTATTTTAAAGAGATTCATAAAAAAAGAACAATAGCAAAATGCTAACAACATAGACAAAAACAAAACAAAGCAAAAACAATAAAAATGATACAGGGTTTCAGAACAAAATGATAGGAATTAACAGTGGTTGTTATATTACATTGTCATTGTCTACAAAGTTGCTCAGATTATGAGATGTAAGAATGCAAGATTGACCAAACCATTAAAGAGAATAAAAAATAACAAAAAAAATTAGAAATGATACAGAGTCTCACTACACAAGATGGTAAGAATTCATCAATGGTTTTTATATTGCATATTGTGGTCTTCAAATTAGTTGTTCAGGTTACCAGATATAAGCATGCAAAATTAGTCAAAAAGATAAAAAATTAGGCATTAACTGTTACTTTCAATAAACCATTAGACATCAGCAGTACAGTTACCCCAGCTATCCCTCTATATATACATGTATTTTTTTTCCTTTCCTCTTTCTTTCTTTTTCTCCTTTCCCTCATCCCAGTTGTTCCTTCCTTTGAGTAATTTCTTTCCCTTTCATAATATCTACTGTACATTTGGGTTTTATTTACTCTTTCAGGTTCTTACACTAGGGAGACAATACGATGTTTACACATGTGGGTCGGATCAGATTTTTTTTTTTTTTTTGAGACAGAGTTTCACTTTGTAGTCCAGACTGACCTCAAACTTGCATCAGTTCCCCTGCTTGAACTTTCTGAGTGCTGGAATTATAGGCATGTGCCATCATGCCTGGCCAGCCAGTTTGGTTTTTTTTTTTTTGTCTTTCCCCCCCTTTTTTTTTGTAGTACTGAGAATTGAACCTAGGGCTGTCACACTAGTTACATCCCCAGCACTTTTTATTTTTTATTTTGAGTCTGGGTCTTGTGAAGTCACTATGTTGGCCAGGCTGGGCTCCAACTTGTGATCCTCCTACCTCAGCTTTCCCGAGTGCTAGGATTACAGGTGTGCACCACCACAAACCTGTAGTAGGAAGCTAGGGCCTGTCAGTGTGGCTGAAGCAGTTGGGCACAACATACCAGCTGAGGAGATTTATTAACTATGAGCATAGAACAACACCACCCGAGCCTCACATGGGATCAAGCTGAGCCCTATACCCAGTACCAATCTTGTGACATTAAAGCAGGAGATAAATAGGATCCTGAACAAAGCCACTCAGACATGGAGTAGGAGAAAAGGGTGTCTTTATTTGCTGGCATCTCTACAGAGGACTTGTGTCCTCCTGAGAGCCCTGGCAAGGCTTTGTTTTCACTTTCACACAGTTTCTTTAGGGAAATTTCTCATCACCAAGTGAAATGATTACAGAAGCAGAAGCAGAGCAGTGGTCAGGGGGAGTGGGAAACTGGCAGGACTTTCTAGGGCTGTTATGCTCTGCTGACATTACTTTATAGCTGTACCTGTACATAGCTGTGCTCATAACCACCAACTTTCTCAGGGAGCGTAGCTGTGCAGTTAACCCACAGTTGTCCAATTCACCCTGGAGAGTGGTTTCCTCTCTCAACATGAGAACATGCTGAACCTGGCACCTGATATCAATATTCTAGCACACAATCAAGTGGGACCAACTGTATCGACCATCAAGACATAAAAGGATGGCAGCAAGTGACTTTGGGGCCACTATCTTCTTATTCTTGCACTGGTCCATTCTGCTTGCAAGACATATTTTCTCTTTTTCTTTCAAAGCATCCCTTTCTCCCTGAACACTTCTTTTGTGCTTCTCCCTTTTCTTTTCTTTTTCTTATTTCTGCCCCTAAAATAAAGGGTAGTCTTTCACATCCACTAATGGTCGTGACGAATTCATCAATCAGGACAAATAAGAATCTGGAAAACACTGCTAGTTCCTACCCCATCTGATAACAAACCCAGTGGTTTCTTTTTCTTTTCAAATACTTCACTGGTTGGAAATTTTAAAAAGTTGGGAGCTGAGGATGTAGCTTCATGGCAGAGTGCTTGCTTGCATGTGTGAGATCTTGGGTTCTATCCTGAGTACTGCATACAATGTTGGAGAGAGGCGAACTCTGGGAAGAGAGCAGAGCAGGAAACACAGAAGTTGTCTCTTTACCTAGACAACAATTGCATTGGCAGAATTCAGTGTAACTATTTTGGAACTCTTGAATCAACTGAGGGTTTCCAACTTCTGGGGTAAGGCTTGGTAAAAGGTGACTAATTTTGATCAATTTCAGTTTTTAGTCCAGAAGGGGTTGCCCACTTCCATTTCTCAGGCCTGTTGCAGGCAGTCATTCCTGTGTTTCTGAAGCAGCTTACAAATAGCCTGTGGGAGCAGAGGACCTTTAGCAAAAGCGACCCCTGTCCTCCATTATTGGAGATCTGTGCTCTGATCACCGATTGCTGTTTCTGATCACAGAGGTACAGACAAAGAGGTGGCAGTTATTAGTGTTACTACCTCTTCCCCCATTATTACAAGCCCTCTACTCTGGCTGAAGTGACTTCCAGAGGACTTAATAGGTCTGGGCCTTTTATTGTCCCTTCACATTCCTTTTCCCCTCTTTTGGGAGTCAGACACTGAAAATTAGAACATTTAAAAGCAACTGCATGAATGGGAGAAATTGTATGGTTATGCATGCCTGGGGAGGCACAGGCTCAGAAAAGAGCTGACAAGGCCTTAAGGTTATAACTCTGGTTGATTGTTGACTCAGAGACAGCCCATAACAATTAATGAAAACTAACGCAGGAGGATCACTTGAGCCCAGGAGTTCAGAGTCAGGTTAATCAACTCTGTCTCTTAAAAATCTTAAAACAATGAAAACAAAAACCAGCAAACCTCAAGGAAGAATCTGTTTACCAGAGTGGCCACATTATTAGAATAAATTGCTAAAAAGGAAAAAGGAACTAGGATAAGGGAAAGGGGAAAGGAAGGAAGGGAAAAGGGAGAAAAAATGCAAGTTAATTACACTATTAGTGTCTCTTAGTTCATAGGAAAGGAAGGTTTGTGCTAATATTGATTGGAGAATTTTTTAAGCCCATATCTTGTACTCTGAGTAATTAGTTTAAAGATAATAATATGCAATGTTTTAACTATTTTCATTCTCTCTCTTTCTTTTTTTTTTTTTTTTTTTGAGATGAGGAAGAAAACAGCTATGTGAGCACATGTTTAACTAGTCAAAATGTGAAATAGCCATGCAACCAAATGGAAAGATCCAATGTTAGAACTAGGCCTGAAAATATAGTGAAATATAATTTTGACAGAATGAAGTATAGTTTTTACCAGCACTACCATTCAATGTTGGAGATTGTAAAAGATGAAATGCTACAAGATGCTGTGAAATACACAAAGGC
Source organism: Chinchilla lanigera (assembly GCF_000276665.1). Taxonomy (NCBI): domain Eukaryota; kingdom Metazoa; phylum Chordata; class Mammalia; order Rodentia; family Chinchillidae; genus Chinchilla; species Chinchilla lanigera. The sequence continues at coordinate 29,918,134 of NW_004955408.1, forward strand.
TGAATGCAAGTGAAACTTTTTAATGCACCATTTGCCATACTAAAAAATGTATTCTGAGCTGGGTGTGGTAGCACACGCCTGTAATCCCAGCACTTGGGAGGCTGAGATAGGAGGATCTTTGTGAGTTTGAGACTAGGGCTCAAGTGGGCTCAAGGCCAGCCTGAACTGCATAGTGAGGCCCTGTCTCAAAAACACAAAACAAAATGTATTATGACACCTTACTAGCTGAACAGAAAGCATTCATAGGTCTGCTGTACTTAGCATGGATTTCTCATGGTGATCGCAGGAATGTAAAAGACTTACTGAAAAGTGATACATCAAAATATGGCATAAAAAGGTATGCCCTTGTAGATGTGAGAACTTATTATGCTTTCAATTTAGACATTTATCCTGGAACCCAACCATCAGGTCCTTATTCATATAGTAGTAAACCAAATGATGTGAACAAACTTGTTGCTTCCACCTCCCAAGCTAATTGGAATATGACATTAGACAATTGGTTTATCAGTTTCCAGTTGATGTTATATTTGCTAACAGACCACAAATTGACCAGTGCAGGAAATGCACACAGGAACTAAGCAGAAATTCCAAATGAAATGTTGCAGTTTCAATTGTATAGTACAATTGTACCATACAATCTTTGGATTACAGAAAGATATAATATTGGCCCTATGTCTGGCAAAAAAAGCAAGCTGATGCTGCTGATGCCAACATTTCACCCTGATGGTGAAACCGGAACATGGACAGCAACAAAACCCAATGGAGTAGGTGTTGTTGATGAGTTATGCAGCAACTATGATGTCACTCAACACAAAGCACTGGCCAATGATTGTGTTTTACTAGATCCTAAACATCTGTGGTATAAATAGTTTACAAAGAAAATAATAAGTGCAAAATGTCACAGAGAAAATTTCTTAGAGGATTGTGACTGGAGCCTGTAAGAGATCATTTACAGCAGACAAAAACCAAAATGTTTCTGCCTAGGGAACTACACAGAAAAATTGTGGAGCACACTGGTGAGCTGACAGGTGCATAGGGAGGTACAGCATTCCAAAGACCTACTATGACAACAGGAAAACCAAAAACATGTCAACTATGCCCTATTGGACAGGAAAATAAAACATAATGTGCTACTAGTATAAGCAGTGCGTGTATATGGAACATACGGTTGTCACGTGTGAAGACTGCCTTAGGTGTGATAATTGAAGTAAAGATTTTTTTGTAGAGTGCTACTGGTGTTTTCATTGTAGTTCATATAAGAATTTATTTGTGTTGTTCTTTTTTAGACTTAATACACCAAGAAAGAGTCAATGTTGAATATTTTGATGCTTTCTAAAATAAACAATAAATATTAAAAATTTAAAAAGATTGTAAGGGACAATCTAAAATCAATCCAATAGCTGGTAGATTATGCAAAGAAGAATAACAAAAACCAGAAGATAGCACAAAAAACAAAAAACCTGTTCACAGGCCAGGTATGGTGGCACATACCTATAATCCCAGCACACAGGAGGCTGAGGCAGGAGAATCATCATGAGTTTAAGGCCAGCCTGGGGTACATAATAAGTTCAAGTCCAGCCTGAATTATGCTGCAAGATCCTGTCTCAAAAAAAAAACAAAAAACCCAAAACCTATTTACAGAAATAACAGCAGAAAAGGGGTATGATGGCACATGACTCTAATCCCAGCTCTCAAGAGGCTGAGACAGGAGGATCACCGAGTTCAAGGAGAAGGAGAAGGTAACTACCAAGACCTGAGGCAAGAGGAGATAGCAATGCAACCAGAAAGAAGGAAGTGGGTAAGTGGGGAGGAGCCAGGGGCTGACGGGGCCGACTGCACTGAAGGACCAGGGCACAGATGCTGGATGGGTGAGGAGCTGCGAGGGGACTTGCAGCAGAGGTGCGAGGTGCTTGTATTTTAGGAGGTTCACTAGTTGACATGATGAGAAGGGTTGTAGGGGCGGGAGCGAAAGGAAGGAAACCAACTGGGAGGAAAGAGGTAATGGGGGCCTGATTGGAAGAGGCAGCAGGAGAGACAGCGAGAAGCAGGCAGATCTAGATATACTCTGCTGATGAACTGGGTGCTGTATGGCAGAAAAAGGCCAAATGAGGATGACTCCAGAGCATTTCTGGCTTGAGCAGCTAGAAGCATGGCATCCCCATTTCCTGAAATGGGGAAGTTGGCAGGGGAAGCAGGTCTGGGTAGGCAATTAGTAATTCGGCTGCAGTCACATTCACAAGGATGAGACAGGAGGATCACCATGAGTTCAAGGCCAGCCTGGGCTATCTAAGTGAGTTTAAGGCCAGCCTTCACTACGTAGCAAGACCCTGTCTCAAAAAACAAAAGTAACAGCAGAAAACTTTGCAAGCATAGAAAAAGAATTTGACATACAGTAAGTGGCCATATAGAACTCCAATTAGCCATGATCAGAAAAAAACTAAACTAAGGCATATAATACTCAGTCCAGAAATTCAACACAAGAACAGACTACTAAGAGCTATTAGAGAAAAGAAACAAATTATCTGTGAAGGACAACCCATCATAATCACAGCAAACTTCTCAACTCAAACACTTAAGTCAAGGAGAGCATGGAGTGAAATATTTCAAGCCCTAAAAGAAAACAACCTCCAACCCGGATTGATGTACCTTGTTGGAGGCCAGTCAGCCCCTTGATCTGCCTAGAGAAGGGCACAGCAAGGGATAAAGAAAGACAGACAGACACGCACTTCAGAGTATGTGGGAGCTTGAAGGTGAATGCCTCAGGATGGGCAGAGACAATGACACTCTGGGCTAACCACCATTTATAGGGTATACACAATAATCAAAGGGATTATCAGATGATTTAGAGGGCTGCAGTGATCTTATGCTGATGAGGATCCTTATGTTGATGAAGATAGTGGGGAGAGATAGCAGGTTAAGGAGGAGTTTGGGGCTGGAAATTTAGCTCAGTGGCACAGCGCCTGCCTGGCAAGCACAAGGTCACGAGTTCAATTCCCGGTACTGGAAGCAAAACAAAACAAAACAAAAGAGTGAATAAGGAGGAGTTTGTCGTTTCTCCAATGTGAAACTCTATTTTTATTACTACTGGGTTCTCAGCTGATGTAATATTGCCTTGGAGCCTCACAGCATCACAGGTCCATTGAGGCCTCAAGTGTGACCAGAGGAACACAGAATTATACTCCCACATACATATCCAGCCTGCATGGCCAGGCACTAGGCCTCAGACAAACCCTAATCACAATTTAATTATAAAATGACTTTTCCCCCAAAATTAAATAGAATGGTCCCCAACAGTACCCCACAAAATTATCTTTTGAAATTGACGGTGCAATAAGATACTTCCATGATAAAGAACACATGAAAAATTTCATGAACACCAAACCAGCATTCCAAAAAGTTCTAACGAATATTAGGAAAAAGATAACAGAGAATAACACTTCCAAGAATCCCAATAAAATGAATCCACCAGGCAAAGCAAACAAATGATAGATGGGAAAGAAAGGGAATCAACAACAGGAAAATAATATGAAAAAGTCAATAACTATCAGTTCTAGCCATCAATGTGGATGATCTCAATTCACCAATCAAAAGAAATGGATCAAGAAACAAGATATAACAATATGCTGCATACAAGAAACACATTTAATTAAAAATAAACTCATAGATTGAAAGTCAAAGGATGGAAAACAATGCCCCATTTGACAAGAACCCAGAAAAAAGCAGGGGTAGCTATTCTATTTGCAGACAAAGTAGATTTCAAACCAAGACTGATCAGAAGAGACACAGAAAGGCACTGCATCCTTGTAAAGGGAAAAATCCAAGAGGAAGAGATAACAATCATAAATATACAAAAAAATCAACAAGAAATATCAGAGCTGAACCAAACCTTTGAACAAATGGACTTCATACATATTACAGAGTGCTCCACCCAAAAACAACAGAATAGACGTTCTTCTCATCAGCATAAAGGACTTTCTCCAAAAAAGATCACATACTAGCTCAAAGAACATGCCTAAGTAAATGCAAAGGACTTTAAATATCCCATGCATGCTGTCAGACCATAGTGCAAAGAAACTGGAATTCAGTGGCAAAAGAAAGCATAAAAACTGTATAAACAAATGGTGTTATGGTTTGTCCCCCCAAAGTCTAGGTGTCCCCACAAAGCTTCATGTGGTCATAGGGCTTTTTCAGAGGTGGCTGAATCTAGAATGTTTGATGTTGAGATTAAAGGTTTGGGATTCCTAAATCAGTCCACTGATTGATTTGGCATAGTTCTGACTAGGATTAAGGCTGTGAGTGCCACATCCATCCTAGAGTGGGTACGTACAATATAAGGGATAGAAATAGTCTTGTCTCCCCCTTGTTGCTTTTGCTGTCCTCTGCTGCCATAAATTGTTTCCTTCTGCCGTGTACCACCCTGTCTTGGAGCCAGCCGATTATGGACTGAACCCTTTACAAACTGAGCTAAATAAACCTTTCTGTCTTTAACTTTGGGTGTCATATATTTTGTCTCAGCAATGAGAGTACAGTAACAAACACACATGGAAATTAAATAATACCCAAACTGAACAACCAGTGGGTCACAGATGCAATTAAAGAGACAGTTTCTACAATTAAACAATAATGCCACTATGGCATACCATAACTTATGGGAAAAAATGAAAGCAGTCTTACAAGGGAAACTTATTGTGGTGAATTCTCATATCATAAAAACAGAGTGAGATCAATTACATAAACTAATGGTGAACCTCAAACTTCTAGAAAAAGAAGAAAAGTTAACCCAGAATTACTACAAGGAAGGAAATCAGATTACAGCAGATTATGATTACAGCAGAAATTAAAGCAATAGAGACTAACAAAACAATCAATGAATCAGAGTTGGTAGGGGCTGGGGATTTAGCTCAGCGGCAAAAGCACCTGCCTGGCAAGTGCAAGGTCGTGAGTTCGGTTCCCGGTACCGGAGAAAAGCCAAAAAAAAAAAAAAAAAAAAAAAAAAATCAGAGTTGGTTCTTTGATTCAATAAAATAAACCCTAGTCAACCTCATCAAAAGAAGGAAAGAAAAGACTTAAAACCTGTGCAATTAGGAATGAAAAGTATGAAATCACAATGGATCCTGCAGAAATTCAGAAGATCATCAGTACCTGAGTACCAGTACTGTAATAAAATAGAAAATTCAGAAGAAATAGATTTCTAGATACATATGAATTATCAAAGCTGAATCAAGATTTATAAATTCTAAATAACCCAATATCAGTCAATGAAATTGAAGAACTAATAATAAAAAACTATCAACAAAGAAAATTCCAGGGGCTGGGGATTTAGCTCAGTGGCACAGCACCTGCCTGACAAGTGCAAGGTCATGAGTTTGATTCCTGGTACTGGAAAAAAACCAAAAAGAAAACAAAACCAAAACAAACAAAGAAAAAATCCAGGCCCCAAAAGATTCATTGCTGAATTCTACATGAACTTTAGAGAAGATCTAATGCTACTCTTGCACTTTACTCCTCAAACACTTTAATGAAATTGCAAAGAAAGCAGTACTCCCAAAGTCATTCCTGGAAACATGCATTACTTTGATGCCCAAACCATAGAAGAATCCAACCAGAAAAGAATACTAATGAGCATAGGTGCAAAAATCCTCAATAAGATACTAGCAAGCAGAATGCAGCAAATTATTAAGCAGGTTATACACCATAACCAAATAGAATTCATCCTGGGGATGCAGTGATGGTTCAACATACACAAATCAATAAATGTAATAGGCCACATTAACAGAACCAAGAACAAAAAGCATATAATCATCTCAATAGATCCAGAAAAAGCATTTGACAAAGTCCAACACACATTAATGATTTTTTTAAAAACCCTTCAGAAAATTGGAATAGAAAGTCTTTATCTCAACCTGATAAAAGCCGTCTATGACAAACCAACAGTCAACATCATTTAAATGGTCAAAAATTGAAAGCTTTCACTCTGAAATAAGGAACAAAACAAGGATGTCCACTATCACTACTCCTGTTTAATATAGTTCTGGAAACATTAGCCAGAGCAATTAGGCAAAAGAAAGAAAGAAAAGTAATAAGGATAGTAAAGGAAGAAGTTAAATTATCATTATTTACAGATGACATGATACCCTACATAGAAGGCCCCCAAAACTCCAAACATGTCTAGATTTAATAACCAAATTCAGCAGCATAGCAGGATATAAGTCAGCACTCAAAAATCAATAGCATTCCTGTATATGAATAAAAAACTCACTGAGAGAAGAATTAGGGAAACAATACCTTTCACAATGGTATCAAGAAAAACTAAATACTAGGAATCAATCTAATGAATGAAATGAAAGATCTATAAATTGAAAACTATAATACTCTGAAAAAGGTGATCAAAGAATATATCAGAAAATGGAAAGATATCTCTTTTTTAAGAGTAGGAAGAATTTATTGAGAGAAAGAAATAGTCTGTCTACGAGGGACACAAGGGAACCCAGAAAGTGGGTTGCCCTGGAAGGGTATCCCCTATTCTTTGATGGGAAAAGCCAATATAGTGAAAATGTCCATACTTCCAAAACTGCTACACAGATTTAATACAATCTCAATCAAAATATCAATAGTTTACCTCACAAAATTAGAGAAAACAATCATAAAACTCATATGGAACCTGAAGAGTCCTAGAATAGCAAAAGCAACAAGGGCAAAGCTAGGAATCAAAGCAAGGGTTACATCAAATTAAAAAGCTTCTGCACAATTAAAACAACACTAAGATTCCACCTTACCCTGGTAAGAATGGCTAGCATTAAGAAATCAACCAATAACAAATGCTGG
>NW_004955408.1:29925531-29931048 GCF_000276665.1 Chinchilla lanigera
TGACCAGTATTGCATGTCTATATCTGTTTTCATGAGAAGCCACTTTGAAGATATCAATATGTAATACAACAACCATTGTTAATTCTCTACCACTTTGTTTGTAGCTCTGTATTGTCTGTACTGTGCTTGTGATGTTGTAAAATGTTGTATGTCTGTTAATGTTTCCCTCCTTTTATCTTTAAAATAAAAATAAAAAAAAAATTTTTAAAAAAGCTTCTGCCCAGCAAAGGAAACCGCCATCATAGTAAAGAGACAACCCACAGTGTGGGAAAAAGTTTTTAACAGTTACGCCTCAGACAAACATCTTGAATATATAAAGAACAACAACAACAAAAAAGATCCCTCATATGTAAAGACCCAATCTAAAAATGGTCATCTGAAATGAATAGACATTTCTAAGAAGAAATACAAACAGCTAATAAATACATAAAAAAATTCTCAACATGACTGAATGCAAATTAAGACAGTACTGAGACTCCATTTCACTCTAGAAAAAGTGGCTATCATCAAGAAATCAACCAATAACAAATGCTGGTGAGGTTGTGGGGAAAAAGAACCCCTTCTCCATTGCTCATGGGAGTGCAAACTGGTACTACCAATATGGAGATCAGTGTGGATATTCTTCAAAAATTTAGAGGTTCCATTTGACCCAGTTGTCCCCCGACACTAGTACCTTCCCAAAAGTGTTAAAAGCATCATACCACAGTAATATATACATAACCATGTTTATATTAGCACAATTTATAATAGCTAAATTTTTGAAACAGCCCATTTGCCCATCTACAAATAAATGAATAAAGAAAATGTGGAATTTGTGTACAGTGGAGTACAACTCTGCCATAAAGAAGATAAACTTGAGTCATTTATAGAGACATGGATGCATCTTGAGACTATAAGCTTAAGTGAAATAAATTGGATGCACAAATTTAAATATTGCATATTTAATTCAAAGGATAAATAAGGAGCAGAATGGAAGACAGATATTGGGAAGTAGGAAGAACATGTTTAAATGGGAATGGAAAGAAGGGAGGGGGAGAGGAAAGGGAAAGAAGGGAAAAGGAGAAAAAAAAGAATAGAAAGAAAAATGGACAAAGCTTTGGTAAATAGGGAGTAGAAGAAAAGTTGAAGAGTGGGAAGGGGAATGGGAATGGGAAAAAAAGAAGAATCAAAGTATATACAAGTGCAAATTCCCTGTGATGAATGTGACTGATATGTATGACAATATGTACTAATATAAAATATAATTTTAAAAATGTAAAATGATTATGACCCCATAAAAGTTTATACAAAATAGTTTTTCCTAAAATATAGTGTATTTTAAACCTTAACCAAAAAAGGGGCACTGGTTCTTTTGCATGTCTAATATTTCTTCACCAGGCATGGTGGCACACACCTGTAATCCCAGGACTTAGAAGGCTGAGACAGGAGGATTGCCATGAGTTCAAGGCCAGTCTAGGATACATAAACAAGCTCAAGGTCAGCCTGCACTATATAGTGAGACCCTGTCTCCAAAAACAATTTTTTTCTTCAAGTCTAGTCTAGAGGTAGGGAGGAACTGTCAGCTAACTTAGCTTACTCATAAAAAATCTTTCTTCTTCTTCTAAAAACCTTTTTATCCTAAGCTTTTGTCCTTGGTCCTTGTGTTTTCTTTTACATTTCTAAGCTTAACTATCCAATCCTATCTTTAGGCTGCTTTCAATATATACTCATAGTTTAATAACTAAACTAGTATTTTATCACTGCAGTATATCTTTAGCTCTTTGAGGAACATACCTAGAAGGGGGATAGCTCAGTCACATGGAATTTCTAATTTTAGTTCTTTGAGAAATCTCCCTACTGATTTGCATAATGGTTATACAAGTTTACATTTCCACCAACAGTATGGGAGGATTCCTTTTTTACCAAAGCCTCTAAGACTTGCCAGCCTTTATCATTTTTTTCTTTCATCATTTTTTGACTTCTTGATGACTGCCATTCTTTCTGATATGAGATGGAAACTTTGCATTGTTTTAATTTTCATTTGTCTAATGGCCAGAGATGACTGACATTTTTTTCATATATTTCTTGGTCATCTATATTTCTTCCTCTCAGGAAGACATTGCTTGAGAAAGAAGAGCCCAAGGACACCCTGCTCATTCATGGTCACCTAACCTGCTTCCTTAGATTAAGCCATCCAGCCATTCGGAGGCTTGAAGCCATGATTCAAAGCAGCCAGCCTATTGCTCATGCTGATGGCAGACCTTGGCATTGTCCACATGATGCTGATTTTAGCAGATTCTTGCAGAATTCAAGAGCTACATGGTCATAGGGACTTTGTCCTAGATTTCAACAAATGCTTTCCAGGGAATGTGTGCCAGGGTAAAAGTTCCTGCCAGCCCTGCTGAAAGGTCAATGCATGAAGCTGTAGGAATGAGGCTAAAGCTGCAATTGAGACAGCAGGAAGTTAGAAATGGCAGGAACACGGACTCTCTGCAGGAAAGCCACAGTGAACAGAGGCAGCCCAAGAAGAGCCATGTGGACCTCAACCAGCAAGGCTATGAAAGTGGGACAGTGCAAACCCCCTGGAGTTTACACTGTGCCACCATGTGTCCCAGATGTTGGACATAGACTTCTAGTGTTTAATGTTTGCCCTGTTGTGTTTCAGACTTACTTTAGTCCTATTCCTTTGGATTTTCCCATTCCTCCCTGTTGGAGTCAGAATGTTTGCCCTGTTGCATTGTATTTGGGGAGTATGTGACTTGCTTTTTGAGTTTTATAGGAATTTGCAGTTAAGAGTTTGCCTTGAGTCTCAGACGTGACTTTGGACTTGGACTTTTGGGCAATGCCAGAACTGTTGAGACCTTGGGGAAGGAATTAGTGCATTTTTTGTAGTATGAAGGATAGTTATATTAGGTTAGGCAGAATTTTTACCTTATATTGTCTCTGTTTGGAGTGTCAAGTGTACAAGGGGTGAATTTGTGATGGTTAATCATGTCTGTCAACTTGATTGGCTTAAGAGATGTTGAGGTTAGTAAAGCATACTTTTGGTGCATCTGAGTGGGTCACAGGGGTATGACCATGGGGACTATATCTGGTCCCTGGTCTCTTCCTTCACAGCTATTATGAGTTTAGCAGCTTTCCTTTGCCATGTCCTTTATCGTGATGTTTCTGCCTTGGAACCAGCCAACCACAGACTGAAACCTCTGAACTGTAAGCCCAAATAGACCTTTTTCCCTCTAAATTGCCTTGCTTAAGTATTTGGTCACAGTATGAAAATCTGACTAATACATGCGGTCAGTTATGTGACTTTATTTTTATTTGTTTGGAGTTTTTTATTTTTGTTTTTTTGAGATAGGGTCTCGCTATGCAGTTCAGGCTGGCTTCAAACTCACTATGTAGCTCAGGCTAGCCTCAAACTTCTGGCAATCCTCCTGCCTCAGCCTCCCAAGTGATGGGACTGTAGGCATGCACACCATGCCTGGTTTTGTTTTTTTTTTTTTTGACAGAGGGTCTCACTGTATAGTTAGAATGGTCTTGAGCTCACTGTACAGCCCAGGATGAGCTCAAACTTGCAATCCTCATGCCTCAGCCTCCCAGCATGCCAGGATTGCAGGTGTGTGCCAACATGCCCATCTTAAAATTTATTTCCTTGTACAAAAAAAACCCTTCTTGCTAATTCAGACTATTTCTTTAAGATGGATTCCCAGAAATATAAATATTAAATATAGAGATTAGCTGTTTAGAAAAATCTTGTTATTGTTATATTGCTTTTGAGGAAGATTTTGCCAATTTGTATTCCCAATAACTTACCTTTTTTACTTTGGGCTCTGCTTGTGTATATTTATTCATGCTCAAAGAGGTATGCTAAATATTGTATCTTCTTCTGTTTAGTCACCACTGTTTTAATCTATAGTAAAAGTTCTAGCTGAATGTGGTACACATGCCTATGATCTCTGGGAGGCCAGGCAAAAAACCCTGCAAATTTGAGCTCAGCCTAGCATCTTAGCAATTTAGTGAGACCCTGCCTTAAAATAAAAAATAGAAAATGTTGGTAGTATAGCTCAGTGTGAAACCCTGGGTTAAATCTCCACTACTGAAAAAGGAAATATAAAATAAGGCAGATTAATTTATGGAGGTAGGGTGTACTCAGGGATAGAGCATGTGCTTAGCATGCACAAGGCGCCCTGGCTTCAATCCCCAGGACACAAAAAGTAAAATGTGATGATTCTCCAAGGTTTTCATTTTTTTAAAAATCTGTTAATTGTTGTAGATAATTACCAAAGAAAATATTTTGTGAATACTAATTTATTTCTTTTTAATACTTTTCTGTGACTAAAAAGCATAGAATTTCTCTGAACTTTATATATCAAATCAGAGGTGGGTACAGTGGCACATGCCTATAATCCCAGCACTGTAGGAAGCCAAAGCAGGAGGATGCATGTTTGAGCCCAGCCGGGGAAGTTTAGTGATTTACCAAAATAAAAAATGAAAAGACTAGGGTTATAGCTCAGTACAAAGGCTCTGAGTTCAATCTCCAGTACCACCAAAAAGTCAAAACAGGTTACAAAACACATCTGCGAGTAGTGATGTTTAACATGTGTTAACTCAAAATTTTTTATCTGCAAAAAAGTAAACTAACCAAGAGTTTAGAAAAGAGACTGATAACAAGCTAGCATTTTATCATCACTGGGAGAAAATCTCCATTTAGTAATAACTGAATAAAAAGTGGCGGGGGTTTTTTGCTAGTAGGGTAATAGTTATCTTTGGGCGAGGAGTGGGTAAAGACTGGAAGTGACATGAGGTGCTTTGCCAAGGTTCTAATTCTTGACCTGGGCCGTGATTACATAGATATACTCATCTTTAAAACTGCATCAAGGGCTGGGGATGTGGCTCAGTGGTAGAGTTCTTGCCTTGGATGCACAAGGCCCCGAATTTGATCCCCAGCCCCACACAAACACACAAAAAAGATCAAGTTGTACAATTATAGTTTGTACATTTTTCTTGGCTGGACCTGCTAACTTAGGCTGGCCTAGGCTAGGGCACTCAGGGGACGTAGCCCTGCAGCATGAGTCTTCTGTGTTCTCGCAGTAATGGCAGTGGTGCCAAAGGGCAGCTCATAAGGTTCAAGTCCACTTTAAGCCTCTGTGTCCATCATTTCTGCACACATTCTCTTTGCCACAGCAAGTCACACAAAGAAGCTAAAGGCAAGGGGTGGTGGGCTGCTCCAGGTGGTTCCGGTGGGAGGCAGTGCAGTCACACAGCACAGGGCGTGGGTACAGGCAGGGAGGTAAACTGGGCCATCAACAATGTGGCAGGACGAAAAGTGTATATAGCAGTTAGTGACAGTACAGTGGACACACACAGTAAATGCAGACAGGTTGCCTTAGGGGCATAGAAGAAGGTAAAATCCACATTTTATCTTGTATTAAATTATCCACAGAAAACGTTAGGCCTGCCGGGCATGGTGGCTCATGCCTGTAATCCCAGCACTCGGGAGACTGAGGCAGGAGGATCGTTGCAAGTTCGAGACCAGCCTGG
>NW_004955408.1:29931148-29934532 GCF_000276665.1 Chinchilla lanigera
AAAAAAAAAAAAAAAAAAAAAAAAAAAAAAAAAAAAGAAAAGAAAACCTTAAGCCTGAGCTTGCCTCCTTCCGGTCCGTGAACTTTTCATATCACTTAAATTTTACATTTTCCACAGCTCCTAGAAAAATGCCTTGCATAGAACAGACACTTAAGTGTTTCTGAAGTAAAATTTCAGCCATAAAGGTAGTCGTTTCCTCTGTGTCCATTTTTATCTCTGGCTCCAGGAGAAAGAGACCCACATGTACAGCAGTCATATCTTTATATTTGACCATCATTTCAGTGAACTCAGGGCTCCATTCTGAGAAAGTCTCCACTGTCTAAGAGCCCCGACAAGGAGTTCCAGTGCAGTGACTGTGGGTGGCATCATTCAAATACTGAAGATGTGTCTTCTTCCTCTTCCTCTTCTTCCTCATCCTTGATGTATTTCCTTCTTTTAAAGCCAGGCATGGAGGCACATGCCTACAATCCCCACAGGCTGGGGGACTGAGGCAGGAGAATTGAAAGTTTGAGCCCAGTGAAACAAATAAACTATACTCTGTCTTCAAATAAAAAGGGCTGGAGATTTAGCTCAATATGAAAGGCTGTCTCAGTTACTTTTCTCTTATTGCTAAGACAAAATACCTGACACCCAAAGTTAAGGAAGGAAAGGTTTATTTAGCTTACAGCATGTGGAGTTTCAGTTTGTAATCAGCTGGCTTGAAAACAAGGTGGCACATGGCAGAGGGCAGCAGGTCAAGATGGCAGAAGACAGCAAAAGCAGCAAGAGCAAAAAAAGGAGTGGGGACCTTTTTCCTCCCTTATATTTTATGCTGGCTCCTCCTCCACAAGATCTCTGTGCCCCCCTCTTCCACAAGCTCAGGATGTTTACAAAATGAGGACCCTGACCCCCTCTGAGTCACTTAGCTAAGCTTCTAAACTTCTTAATTCTCCAGTTGACACAGTGTATCAACCATCACAAAGCCCCTGCTTCAATCCCTCTACTCACTTCCTGTCAGTGTGACAGGAAAGTGGACCTTCGTGCCTTCCCCGGGACAGCACCTCAAAGCTCTCGTGCAGAGATTTCAAACGCCTCCACAATTTTATACTTAAAAAATTGAGGAAATACAGTAAAACGTTAGTTTTCACTCATGTTTTGATACTGTGTTTGTTTCCTATATAAACCTATGTGGTTCTAAATCAAAAAGAAGTGACGTTAGTGTAATCCTTTCTGTATACAGCGATCCCTTACTATCCTGTTTTGCCCAAAGGTGAAAGAAGCATTCATATTCATATTTTGTTTGTCAGTGGCTTGGACTCTGCATGAAATATTTCTTGGAGCTAATATTCTAGTAATTTCAGAGATGAGTAAGAGTTGTTATCACTTGTAAATATTTTGGAAGTACCATCATCAGTCAAGTCAACATACGGTAATTTTGTTTTCCTTTAAGTAACTAGCTTTACATGTTTCAGTGTTTGGGTGCTTACAGACTACTTTAATAAAGATATCAGCTCCCAGGCGGAGTTGTGTAGTGGCACATGCCTGTAATCCCAGCACTTGGCAGGCTGAAGCATGTGCTCACTTCAGTAGCATATATACTAAAATAGGAGACTGAGGCAGGAGGATTGCTGTGAGTTCGAGGCTAGCTTGGATTATTACATAGGGAGACTGTTTAAACAAACAAACAAACAAACAAACAAGCAAACAAAATCAACTCTTGTCGAGAAGCAGAGCTGGGTCCATAGGACAGTGACCCTAGAGAGTGGCTGAGTCAGGCACCATCAGTGATGGAGGTGTAGAGAGCCGAGTTTGCACGGAGTGCAAGTTGGAGCTGAGGCCCTGCACTGTCGAGTGAGAAGCACCTGCTGCCTCTGCAAACTCCCCAGATCACCACGGGCCCTTGTACTCTTTTATTGATAATCAGTGTACTTGTTTTAATGCATAATTTTATTGGTGTTCCTGCTGCCTCTTTTGTTCCTGTCCACTAATTGGAATACCTAAAGCCCTATCTCAAAGCTGCATCATTCTGCATGAAGAACTCTCACTATTTATTATTCACTCTGTTCTACTAATCAGCAATCTTCACTTGCATTTGCTTTTCATTCTTAACTTGTATGCTATACTACATTACTTAATTTTTCTTGTTATAGAAGAAACAATGACAGTTGCCATTAATTATTACCTAGCATTTATAGGACACTTAGTGGACATCTTTTTGGTCCTTCAACTGTGACTTTATGATCTGCAGTATAAATGTCATCCTCCCCATGGTATTGCTTAGGTTTTTACATCACTATCATTATATATGGCAGGTAAAGTAACTAGATGTGTTTTACTAATTAGGAAACAGACACTGGGAAGAGCAAATAACTTTGTCATGGCCAGTTAACTGATTTCTTGAGACTTTTGGTGAAGTTCTATCCACAGTTTAGTACATATGTGTGACTTTTTATCTTAAGAGACAGGAATCACTACAGTATGTAGTTCAGGCTGGCCTTGAACTCATTATGTAGCCCAGGCTGGCTTTGAATTTGAGGCTATCCTCCTTCCTCAGCCTCCCAAGCACTGGGATTATAGGCATGTGCCACCACACCTCTTAAAAATTTTTTTTTAAAAATATTTCAGTGTTGAGTATCAACTCTGCTTCAAGGCTTCCTGCATTCTAGGCAAGTACTCTGCCAATGAGTGATATCCTCAGCTTTTAAAAAATATTTTAAAAGTAATTCACAGTTGCTAATTCTGACTAAAGATTTTTTTTACAACTGACATTTATAAAGTTCTGTATCTTAAAATTTTTAAGTTGTCTATTTAGGGAAGAAAATGTGTTGTTTCCTCCTTCTCCCTTCCTCTCTTCCTTCCTTTCTTCCTTTTCTCCTTCCTTCCTTCCTTGGAGTTCTGGGGATTGAACCCAAGACCTTCATATTTTTTTTTCATGTCAGATGGGTAGTGTCCTGACATTGTAACAAGGTTTGAGGGAAGCACATCTCATGCAGATGGCATGAACACCCAATCATCCCGCTCAAGGCCTTTATATTGAGCTACATCCTCAGCCCTCCCCACTTTTTTATATTAAAAAAAT
Organism: Chinchilla lanigera; assembly: GCF_000276665.1. Classification (NCBI taxonomy): domain Eukaryota; kingdom Metazoa; phylum Chordata; class Mammalia; order Rodentia; family Chinchillidae; genus Chinchilla; species Chinchilla lanigera. The sequence continues at coordinate 29,934,207 of NW_004955408.1, forward strand.
TGTATTAGTACATGTTTGTAGTATACAGTATAATGTTTACATTCCTTGTATGAAGTTGTTACATGTACAGAACACATAATTCCTGTTTCCAAACTTTTAAAACAGAGTCTTGCTAAGTACCTAATTGCCTAGGCAGGGCTTGAATTTGTTTGTTTGGTTTTTTTATTTTAAAGAGTAAAAGAAGGATAACAATAATGGGGGGGGGCTTACCAAATTACAGACAAAGTGGTAGGAAATTATCAATAGTTATTGTTTTACATATTGTTATCTACAAGATAGTTTCTCAGGAAAACAAATAGACAAATAATAGTGAGTTTCAGACAAAA
>NW_004955408.1:29936654-29937898 GCF_000276665.1 Chinchilla lanigera
AAAAAAAAAGAAAGAAATCTAGATTGTGCAATGCTGGAGTTAAGTGTAGGTGATGGTGGATCAATCCAGTATTGGGTTGGCACCACCCTAATCCCAAAAGTCTGGATAAGACAAAAGGGGCAGAAAGAGATTCACTTTCTCTTGTTGCTTTGGCTGTTTTTCACCTCCGTGAACAGTTGCCATACGCCACCCTGCCTTGCAGCCAGCTGATTACGGACTGAAACCTCTACAAACTGTGAGCTAAATAAATCTTTCCTCTTTATAAATAAATAAATAAATAAATAAATAAGGTGTTAATAAAGCCTTAGAAGGTGCAGGGCGTTTTGTCAGTATCTTAGGGCTTTAAGAAGAATAAAACTGAGAACACTCCAGAATGCTACAGGCAGCACAGCAACCTGTTACGATGCGGGGATGCTGGTGCATCTGCCTGAGATGGGTTACAGGATAACAGCCAATCAACAGCAAGGAGAACTGAAGAATCTTGTCTGGCTACTTGCAAACCTCCCATCAAAAACCAATTTTGGAGGATATTTGCATTTTCCAAGAAGTTGTGGGAGTTTCTGGGAACAATTATTAGATTCTAGGAAAAGATCCGCCAATGACTGAGGCTATGAATTCTGAACTGCGACTTCGTGGGGGTATACTGAGTATTTGGGTTAGAGTCTCTCTGCTTTTCACATTCCCTAAAGCCAGAGGTTTTTAAATACTGTTATTAACAACCACTATAGAGCTAAAGCCTCACCACTGAAGTGAAAACAGCTCTCTCTCAAAATATGGGGACTGCTGGGCATGGTGGTGCACGCCTGTAATCCTAGCACTCAGGAGGCTGAGGCAGGAGATTTGTTGTGAGTTTGAGACCAGTCTGGACTACAAAGTGAGCTCAATGACAGCCTGATCTGCATAGCGAGACACTGTCCTAAAAAGAAAAACAAACAAACAAAAAAACAACCAAACCATAGGGACTGTAGGAAATAGGCTCCTGAAAACATAGAACAGTACCTATCCTCTTTCTTTTCTATTTTTATTTGTTTTTAATTTACTTATTTATTTAGTATTGAAAATTGAACCCTGAGCCTTCACACTGAGCTACATTTCCAGCTCTCTCTCTCTCTCTCTCTCTCTCTCTCTCTCTCTCTCTCTCTCTCTCTCTCTCTCTCATCCATCCATCTATCTATTGACAAAGTCTCGCTGAGTTGCTCAGGATGAGTGCTGAGATTATAGGTGGGTGCCTGGCTCTGTCCTTG
>NW_004955408.1:29937998-29944916 GCF_000276665.1 Chinchilla lanigera
GCGCAACAGCGCTCACGGCCGCATGGCTCCCCGTGCGCCGGGGGCCCTCCCCCCTGGGCCCTACAAGGCAGGGAACGAGCTGCTGGTCGGGAGACAGGCACTCCCCGTCCGTGGCTCCCTGGGTGCTAGGGGCCCTCCCTCCGGGGGCCTACCAGGCAGGAAGTGAGCCAGCCGTAAGACAGGTGCTCCCCGCCCATGGCTCCCTGTGCGCTGGAGGCCCTCCCTCCTAGGGCTTGAATTTGTGATTCTCCTGCCTCAGCTTCCTAGAGTGGTGGGATTACAAGTGTGTATCCTCATGCCCAGTTGCGTGTATGTTTTTAGTTACAGAAATCATCCCAGGGGAAGATAATGAAGTGGAGAGCAGCAGAGAAAAAGCTTCCCCAAGATTTTGTGTCCAGACAATGGACTACAGCAGTGTGAGGAGGAAAAGAAAGAGGGAGGTGGGTCTCTGGGACACATGAAGGATCTGAAGTGAGAATTGAAGCCCACCTAGAAAATGAAGAAAGAAACTTCCATGTAGAAGGAGGAGGTGGCAGAAGGCACTTCCTCCCTGACCCTGGAGTCACTATGTGGGAGGGGCAGCTTAAACCTGCAGATACATGGCTGTAGGAGACTGTGGCTGACCTCCACTGTATATTAGTAGCCGTCTTAAGCATTAAGTTTCTGTTATCCTGCCTACTTCTCCAAAGAGAAGCACCTTTCCCTTTAAGTCAGGACTGCCCACTGTTACCTAGCTACTCCCGCCTTTGGGGCTAGGACTGCCCACCGTTACCTAGCTACTCCAGCCTTAAGAACTTCCGTATTTCCCTGCGCCCTATATATACGCAATACTCCCCGCCAATAAACGAGGCTTGATCAGAATCCTGTCTTGTCTCCATTCTTCGTGTCTCTTGTCCCTTTATAATCCCCACTCCCCTTCTAGGGTCCTTGTTGACTGTACCCGTGGGCCGGGACACATGGTGACTTCTGGCCACCCCAGAGGCCTCCATGGAGAAGTGCACCAGTGGAACAGAGCAGTGAACGCAATGGACAGTAATGGCTGGAGGGTTACTTGGGTTTAAACGTCTCTCAGGAGAGGGCCATTGGCAGGTAGCCATCTTGGAGAAGGGCCAACTGAGCTCAATATTCAGAACAATTCCTGGCTCCATCTAGCAGCTCCCAGTGTTGAGGTAAGGGAGCTGAGTTCAAGTCAGGAGGAAGACAGGGAGCCAGGTTCCAGTCAGAGGAGGAGCATAGACTGCTGCTGGTGGAATGGTTCTTGTTTTGGCCTCACAGCTAGAAACAAGCCTGAACTTCAGTGGAACTAAGGGTGCAGGGTCATGGGGATTATCCAGTACCCCAGCATAGACCTACAGTTGGCTTGCTGGGATTCATCAACCTGGATCTGGGCTCTGTCTCTCCACATTGTCTACCAGTGACAACAGAGACACAACTTGAAGTGGATATTTTGTTGTTGTTGACATTTTCTTTCTTTCTTTCTTTTTCAGTTTGGTTTTGTCTTGATTGTTTGTTCTTGTTTTAAATGAGCAGGAATGGTTTCTAGTTTTGTTGTTGTTGTTCTGTTTTTCCTTTTATTTCTTCCTTCTCTCTTTCCTTCCTGTCAGCTGCACCAGTTTTCCAAAGTTTGTGTGATCCTCCTTTGTCCTCTAGCCTTGCTTCTAATTGCTTCCTCTTCTTTTACTTCTCTATTTTCCCCCATAACCCTTTTAAATTTTCTCCCCTGAGGGTAGAATCACTATATTAAGGCAATTTACTGCATACAATATTCTGATTTATTTTAGATTTTGTTATACAACCACAAAGCCAGTTTATACAGTTAAAGTTACCAGTTTGTCATTTTCTAGGTTATGTTTGTTGCTGTAGTTATAGCTGAGATTGTACCACTTTAACCAAAGTGACATAATTGTCCTAACCAGTTGTTCCTTCTGATGTACCAAGACTGAGATTGCCTAAGGGTCATAAAAAATACTATACGTAAGTGCCTAAGAAGCAGGGGCTGGGCCAAGTAGGCAGCAACTTCTCACCCTAAATAAATAGAAGATGTAGGATATTGCATCAGACTCAAAACCCCAAAACCAGCTACACCTAGAAGATGACTCTGAGAAGCAGTCATTTCTTAAGGTGTCTAAATACTACCAATAATATGGCTACTCACCATATTAAATGGGGAAAAACTGAAAGCTTTCGTTCTAAAATCAGGAACAAGACAAGGATGTCCACTACCATAACCCCTGTTCATCATAGTACTTGAAACATTAGCAAGCACAATTAGGCAAGAAAAAGAAATAAAAGGGATATGTGTAGAAAAGGAAGAAGTCAAATTATTATTATTTACAGATGACGTGATCCTGTACATAGAAGACCCAAAAAATTCACCAAAAGACTCTTTAAATTAATAACCAAATTCAGTAATGTAACAGGTTACAAAATTAGCACAAAAAAATCAATAGTATTCCTGTACATTAACGAACCCACTGAAAAAGAAATTAGGAAAAAATACCATTTACAATAGCACCAAAAATTAAATATTTAAGAATTAACCCTACCAAGGAAGTGAAAGATCTCTACAATTAAAACTACAGCATTCTGAAAAAGGAAATCAAAGAGTACATCAGAAAATGGAAGATATCCTGTGTTTCTAGATAGACAAAACCAATATAGTCAAAGTGGCCATAATTCCAAAATTGATGTACAGATTTAATACAACCCCAATAATAATTCCAAAAACATTTTTCACAAAACTGGAGAAAACCATGCTACAATATATATAGATGGAGACTTCTGGGAAGATGATGACTTCTGGGAAGATGGCAGAGTGGTAAACAGCAAAGAAAAATCCTTTTTGAGAGTTGCCATTCAGACACTGTGATATAGCAACTCTAGGAAGTCAACAAGGAAGAAAGTGGGTCTCCTGGACCCAGGAAAGATCTGAAATGAGAATTGAAGCCCACAGGCAGAGTGAAGAGGAACTTCAATGAAGAAGAAGGAGGTAAGGTAGACACCATCTCTTCTCTCTGAGGGGCTCACTGCGTGGGAGGAGCAGTTCAAAGCTGCTGACATAGGGTGACTGCTGGCAACACCAGAGGCCTCCATGGAGAGACCAAGCAGTGGAAGGGAACAGTGGATGTGAAGGACTTCACTAGGCTGGGGGTGAGTGCTGAGGCCTTGGTTGTCCCACAGGGGAGAATGATTGGCTGGAAGCCATCTTGGAGAGGAGCTGGCGAGCTCAGAACATAGAACACCTACTGAGTCCATCTGGCAGCTCCCAGCTGAGCTCAAACCCACAGAAGGTGCGCTGACTGCTTCAGACTTAATAGGTCTGGCTCCAGCTTCAGGGTCAGAATCCAATCTAAACTTCAGGAGAAATAAAGGTGTAGTCTCAATGAGATTATCCACTACCCTGCCATAAAGCTACTGCTGGCTTGGTGGGGGAAATCAACACAACTATGGACTCTGTCTCCGCATGTTGTCTACCGGTGGATCTCCTGGATAGCTGCTTGAATCTATCTTGTGGATTCTATTTCTTTCCCATGTTGGGCAATCATGATTTCCATCATTTTCCTAAACTTCTCTGATTTTCTGATCTGTGTCTGCTCTGGATTCACTAAATATGTCTTTCATTATGATTACCATCTCTGTAGCTTGCTGAGAAATTATTTCTGATTTGATTTTTTCTAGACTCTCATTCAATTGCTTTGTTACCTCCGCTGTTACCACTTTAGAAAGTCTAGTGGGTGGCTTTAGGGTTGTTCTACCTCATTGCCCCCTGGGTTTACCTTTGGTAAGCTGGAAGTCTGAGATTGCATCCTGTGTGTCTTCTCACTTTTTTAAAGATTAATTCCTGGGTTGATGTTTGTACATTGCTTATGGTGAGTAGCTGAACTGGTAGTATTTAGAACTCTTAGGAAATGACTACTTCTCAGAGGTGTCTTCCAGGTGTAGCTGGGTTTTGGATTTTGAGTTTGTTGCAAGATCCTACCTCTTCAATTTATTGGGGATGAGAAATTGCTGCCTACTTGGCCGAGCTCCTGGTTCTTCGGGACCTGCCTATAGTATTTTCTATGACCCTTAGGCCTTCTCAGTCTTGGTGTACCTGGAAGAACAACTCATTAGAACAATTATGTCTCTTTGGCTAAAGTGGTACAATCAGCAATAACAGTAGCATCAAACTGCCTAGAAAATGGCAAACTGAGGTAATGATTAATTTACCACCTCTAACCATATGAACTAGATTTGTGGTTATATAACAAAATCTAAAATGAGCCACAAAATTTTATGCAGTAAATAAGCCTTCAATGCTATTTTACCCTCAGGGGAAAAATTTTAAAAGGGTTGGGGGGGGGAAATAGAGAAATATAAGAGGAAGAGATTAGAAGCAAGGCTGGAGGACAAATGAGGATCATGCACACTTTGGGAAACTGGTGAAGAAGACAGGAGGGAAAGAGAGGAGAAAATAAAAACAGGAACAGAACAACAAAAAAACCCTAGAACCATGTTTACACTCATATAAAAGGAACAAACCATGAAAAAAGAAAAGAAAAGAAAAGAAAAGAAAAGAAAAGAAAAGAAAAGAAAAGAAAAACCCTAGAAAATAGGGGGGAAAAAAGAAAATGGGGTGTGTCTCTACTGTCACTGGTAGACAATGTCGGCAGACAGAGTCCAGATCCAGGTTGATTAATTGCAGCAAGCTAGCTGCAGATTTATGGTGGGGTAGTGGATAATCCCAGGCTGATTTCTGGCTGTGAGGCAGGTACCAGATTTCTTTAGCCTACAACAATTTGTGTACTTCCTACTGACTTGAACACGGCTCCCTAACGCGGTTCACAGATGTTCTGCATTCTGAGCTCAATTGTCCCCTCTCTAACATGGCTACCAGCCAGTTTCCCTGTCCTGAGGGATATCTGAACCCAAATAACTCACCAAGCACTGCAGTCCACTGCATCCACTGCTCTGTTCCAGTGGTTGTGTTTCTCTATAGAGACCTCTGAACTTGCCAGAAGTCACTGTGCATCTGCAGTTTTGAGCTGCCCCTTCTATGCAGTGAGTCCAGGCTCAGGGAGAAAATAAAACCTGCCACTTTCTCCTTCTTTTTGGCTGAAGTCTCCCTCTTTGCTTTCTCCATGGGCTTCAATTCTCTCTTCACATCCTTCCTGGATCCCATGGATTTTCCTCCTTCTTCTCTTCGTCATTTTGCTATATCCCAGTGCCTGGACACCAAATCTTGGAGCGACTCTTTCTCTGATACTCACCACTCCACCATCTTCCTGGAAGTCTAAGTTTTATTTATTTGCTAGATTTTTATAAATAAATTTTGGTTTAGGGAAGCTTTTGAAAACAGTGCCTTTATTTGAATTTCCTAAGACAAATCTCTAGAATAGATCTAAGAAATGCAGAGATTGTCAAATTAATCAGAGCAACCTATTGCTTATTATTTAAACAAATTGATCTGAAAGGAGCATCCTGAGAGTGAAATTACATCTGTGCACTCTAGGTTAATGTTCACTGTAATAGCATTCTTGTATTAAAGAAATAAATTGTTATCTAAGGTGTAATATATTTGCTTTTGATAGAAAATTTATCACAAATTAATAAGCATGAAAATGTTACATTATAGTCTTTCTAAAGTTGCAGTTCAGGCCGAGTGTGGTGGCGTGTGCCTGTAATCCTAGCACTTGGGAGACTGAGGCAGGAGGATCGCTGCAAGTTCGAGACCAGCCTGGGCTACAAAGTGAGTGCAAGGCCAGCCTGAACTGTATAGCGAGACCCTGTCTCAAAAAAGACCAAAAAAAGTTGTAGTTATATATATTTGATAAATATTTATATATTTTAATACATTTTATGTATTTTCATGCATATGGATGTATACCTGAGGTAGACCTTTTGCAAAAGGGAAAGTGACCAAGAGACGGAAGGAGGAGAGAGGAAGGCAAGAGGAAGGGATGAAACAATATCACAGTGCTTTACATACATGTACCAACTCTCCAAGATGAATGTAATCATTATGTATTAATAATAATTAACAATTTAAAAAGAAATATATTCAAATAATGTTTTGGTTTAAACCTTTCAAAATCTAGCCTGGTTTGATGATATTTTCCTATAATCCCAGCATTCAGGAGGCTGAGATAGGAGGATTCCTGAGTTTGAGGACAGTCTGGGCTACATAGTGAGACACTCATAAAACAAACAAACAAAAAAACCCCAAACTTTGAAAAATATAAAGAATTTAAGTTGGCATATAGTATATATTACAACCCCCCACCTTTGCAATACTGAGAATTGAAGTAAGGGCTTCTGGCATGCTGATAAGCACCTTACCACTGATCTGTATCCCTCTTAAAAATATCACTCTAAATCAATACTGTTGGTAAGTTCAACTAACTAGGTTTACCTTTTTCTTATATTAAAAAAAACATAGCATTTTAGGCATGGTAGTGCATACCTGTAGACTCAACTCTCTCTGGGAGACTGAGGCAAGAAGACTGTAGGCCAACCTACATAATTTAGTAAGACCCTGTTTCAAAATATATAAATAAAAAGTACAAGAGATATTGCTCATGATAGAGCTTTCCTGAGCTTAATCTTTTTTAAAAAAATTTTTATTGAAAAAAGTAAAACAAATTCATAACAAAATAATAGGAGAATAACAATAGTTAATACATTGCATGTTGTTATCCTCAAAGTAGTTACTCAGAGTATATGATATGGGCATAAAAATTCTCTAATCAATATTAGCACGAACCTTCCTTTTCAATGAACTAAGAGACACTAATAGTATAGCTAACTTGAATTTTTCTCTTTTCCCTTCCTTTCCCCTTTCCCCCACCCTAGTTCCTTTTTCTTTTTAAACAATTTCTTCCCATTTCACAATATCTATTATATATTTTAGACCCTATTTATTCTTTCAGTTTTTCACAC
>NW_004955408.1:29948801-29952962 GCF_000276665.1 Chinchilla lanigera
TCTCTCTCTCTCTCTCTCTCTCTCTCTCTCTCTCTCTCTCTTTCTCTCTGTCTCTCTCATCCATCCATCTATCTATTGACAAAGTCTCGCTGAGTTGCTCAGGATGAGTGCTGAGATTATAGGTGGGTGCCTGGCTCTGTCCTTGTTTTCTATATTTAATTTTGTTTGCTTTATTTAATTTTTGAATCCTGCTGTAGTTTTGAACACTAAATGAATTTGTGTATCTAAAGTTCTTATATGGCTTATAATGGACCTGATTATAAACTATATATAGCTATATCATCACCACCACGTTTATTAGCATCATTATTATAATCAATAAGCATATTTAGGGGCTGGAGGTGTAGCTCAGTGGTAGAAGGCTTATGTAGCATATATAAAGTTCTGGGTTTGATCCCCAGCATTGCAACAAACAAACAAAAAACATATTTCCATGTATGTAAGAATTTACTCACTTGAAACATACATTTTAATAACTTTGTGAATTCATTGGAGTACTCTATTGTTAGATATTTAGAAATAAAATGTTTCTAGCTTCAACCATCTCTATTGCCGTGAACATTCCAAGGCTGTAGGACCGGATTTTACTTCTGCTTTGCAGTAAGATATAATTAATTATCTAGTTTAAGTAGTTAAATTTACTTTTAGTCAAAATGAGTACTTATGAATATTGATTTTTGCATGTATATATTTTCAGATAACAGCATTAAAGATAGTTATAAATGAGAAACTTCCCTTTCTAGTTTTAGTAAATGTCACACTGGAAAGAACTATTGTTAAAATTTCATTTGCATTAAGCTTCTTTCCTCCTTCCTTCAGGATGTATGCAAAAGTAAAGCCACAGCAAGGATCAGGTCCAAACAAAGCCAATGTGGATATTTCTGCTTGAGTCTCACTCTTCTCTCTCTCTCCCTTTAAGCTTCAAATATAGTTCAGAATGTCCTCATCCTATGCCTCATTCCATTTCCTCTAATATTAAAGTTTTGCATTTCCTCTATATTAAAATTTTACAAAACCGTGGTACATTTGTAAAAACAAGAAACCAAAACTGATTGGTACGTTATTAACTATATTCCTGGGTTTTACTCAATGTTACTTATCTGTTCACAGTACAACATTGTATTTATTGCATTTTCTTTTAAAATAGCAGTTATGATCAGAAGTTAATTTGACTTTCTTGAGACACACAGTGGCTCTATTTAGCTAAATGGTAAATATTTCTTCTTCTTCCTTTTTTTTTTGAAACGGGTGGGCCATGCAGTTCAGCCTGGCCTTGATCACTTTGCAGCGCAGGCTGGCATCAAATTTTTAGTGATTCTCCTGCTCATCCTCCAAAGTGCTGGGATTATAGGCTTGTGCTGTTGCAGAAAAGCCAATATCAAACCGAGTTAGAAGACAACTTTTATTATGCTAGCGAGCTGGTGGAAATCAGTTCCAAATCAACAGAACATGAATCAGCTTAAAGTTCAGTTTAAATACAATTTGGAAGCAGGAAGTACAAGGCTGATGGCAGGTTATTACATGATTGGTCACATGCATTGAGCCATATGTTACCAAGCAAATAGATTTACTTTGAAGGAATTGTTTATCATAAGGTAGGAAAATTCTGGGAAGGAGGGGAGAGGGTGTGAGCAGAGCAAGTAGAGTCAAATGGTTCCTTGACTGGGCCAGTCTGTCATAGACATGAAGTCCTTGAAGCAACTTGGAAACAATACGTATTTTTCTACCTAGGAAAAACACAAGCTGAACACAGTCAAGTTGGCTCAGCCCATTATCAAAGAGAAGCAGCTGGACAAAGACAGTCAAGGTTGACTGAATTTAGAAGGCTAGCTATGTGACAAGCAGCAGAAACATAGTCATAGGCCATTAACTGATGTTTGACTTTTGCTATAAAATATCTGTAAGTTTGCTATTTTATAACTGTGCCCTTACACTGCCACCAAGCCCAGTTTTTCATCTTTTTTTATATTTAATTTTGAATAACTGTGATTTGCCTAAGTTATGTCTAAACTCTTGGAGGCAACATATATGGCTTGTGTCTACATATACCCCAAAGCCTCATGTGGTTATAGGAAGGGCTTTTCAGAGGTGGTTGGATCAAGAGTGTGTGATGCTGGGATTCAGTGTGTGATGCTAGCATCAAGGATGTGTGATTACTGAATTAGTCCCCTGATTGGTTTGGCATAGTTCTGGGTAGGATTAAGGGAGCCCCACCCTGGGTATGAGTGCTGGGTAGGTAGCCTGGATAAAGTACAAGGGACAGAACGAAGGCTAGTGTGGTCATTTGTCACTTTCTGCTTGCTGCTTTTGCTGTCTTCTGCCCACCATGAACTATTTCTCCTCTGCGACGCCCCTCTGCCATGCCACTCAGCCTTCGGGCTAGCTAATTATGGACTGAAACCTCTACAAACTGTGAGCTGAAATAAACCTTTCACCCCTTAACTTTGAATGTCGGGTATTTTGTCTCAGTAATGATAAAAAGTAACTAAGACAGTGCCATTCATTTAATTTTATGTTATTGTTTCATTATGACTCTTTATTACCTGAATCTAAAAGCTTTAGTCTCTTCCTTCGTTCTTCAAGGAGCACTCAGCATCAGTGACAGGACCATATCTCAGCATCCTGTTCTGCAGGCATTCTCAGGAGTTTGGCTCATCCTGGCCCTCTTCCCGTTTTTTTAGCATCTGGCTTTATTCTTAATATCTTTCTTCTTGAACAGATGACATAAGTTTTAACCTGTACATATTTGTGTCAGGCCTTTGCTCCTACCCTCACCCCCTCCTTGTCATGCTGAACTTTTAAAACATAGTCAGGGGTAAGAGTGATGTCACCAGATTCACAGGCTACTTCTCAAAGTAATTTCATTCATGTTCTCCAGCACCAGTGCTTTGGGTTGGGAGATACTGTACACAGAATGCTCCCAGCCAAGTTGTAGGAGTTTAAAACTATGGATCAGTTCTAGGAATGGTGACAAGACTTTCATTTCAGTGATTACAGAAGACCTGAAGGATATTTCAAAGGTGACAAAAACATGAATATCCTATTTTGAAATCACAAATTAGCACTACAAATTTTCCCAAAAGATAAAATAGTACACAGATTATATTTCCCTTTCAACTGAAAATATGTATTTTATGCCTTTTTGTGTTTTTTGTTTGCTTCTTCCTTTTTTGGAGGCTAAATGTCTCTATGTTGTCTAGGTCTCCCACCTCTGTCTCTCAGGTAGCTGGGACTATAGGTATGTGCCACCATGCTTGGGTCATTTTATGGTTTTTTGTTTGTTTGTTTGTATGGGGGATTGAAGCCAGGGCCTTCACACTGAGCTATATCTTCAGTCCTTTTTTTATTTCTTATTTTGAGAAAAGGTTTCACTAGGTTCCCCCAGGCTGAACTCCAGCTCTCTACCCTCTTGCCTCAACCTCCCAGACTATTAGGATTATAGGCATGGGCCATTACCTTCAGCTCATTTGATATTTTTATGGCATTCTTTATGTTACTTTGCATATTTGACCTCTCTGTGCTTCTGTATTTAAGTACTCTATTTGAGGAGGAAAGCAAGGAATTTAGTGAATAACCCAAAAAAGAGTTTGGTGCAAATGACATTAGTGCTGTGGCTTTTTTCTTTTTTTTTGTCATTTTGTTTTTCTGTTTTTGCCAAGTGACTCTTTGTTCTTAGGTGAGGCCTTCTAACTACTGCTCTGAAAAAAGAGCTAAACTAATTGTCACATTGATTTACCTAACAAATAATAGGTAGGCCAGGCATGGTGGCACATGCCGGTAATCCCAGCACTCAGGAGGCTGAGGCAGGAGGGTCATTGCAAGTTTGAGGCCAGCCTGGGCTACAAAGTGAGCTCAAGCCCAGCCTAAAGTGCTTAGCAAGACCTTGACTCAAAAAAGGACAAAAAATAAAAATAAATAAATAATAAGTAGTCAGTACCAATTGAAATAATATTGATTATTGAAGAAAGTAATAATGGACGCGTGTGTGGAGCTGTGTGATCTTCGACAAGTCACTAAATTGTCTCATTTGTAAATAAGAATGTTCTTACCGATAGAGGAATAACTGAAACAATCTATGACAAATCACAGAATTACATAACATTTGGATAGTTTTGAATTATAACATTAGAATTAATAATAACCTTATTTAGTGTCAGTTTT